>NC_067123.1:23874931-24474931 GCF_021347895.1 Acanthochromis polyacanthus
GTGAAGGGAAGGGCCGGACTGAACTGAGTGAAGGGAAGGGCAGTAGCTCTGGGGGTCGGCCCGAAGGCTCAACTGGCCGAGGATGGATAGGGCGGAGGGTCCGCTCCGGAGGACGGACCGTGGGCCGGACTGGCTGTGGATGAGTGGGCCGGAGGATCCGCTCCGGAGGACGGACCGTGGGCCGGGCTGGCCGGGGATGGACAGGACGGAGAGTCCGTTCCGGTGGGCGGCCTGGGGGTCGGGCTGGCCGTGGGTGGGCAGGACGGAGAGTCCGTTCCGGTGGGCGGCCCGGACGAGGCTGGGCAAGCTGGAGGGTCCGTTCCGGGGGGCGGCCCGGAGGCGGTAGAGGCCAAGGCCGGACGGCCCAGAGGGTCCGCTTTGGGGGACGGCCCGAAGGCGGGACAGGTCGAGGCCGGACCGGCCTAAGGATCCGCTTCGTGGACCGGACTGGTCGAGGCAGGACAAGCCGGAGGACCCGTTCTGGGGGACGGCCAGAAGGCGGGACGGGTTGAGATTGGACAGGGCGGAGGGCACGCTTCAGAGGGAGGCCTGGAGGCGGGTCCGGCCGAAGCTGGACTCGCCGGAGGGTCCTCCTCCGAGGACGGCCTGGGGTCCAGACAGACAGGTGGGGCCGCTCCGGCGGACGGCTCCGCGGGAACTGCTGGCGGAGCGTCGTCGACCTCCGCGGGAACTGGGGGGCGGAGCGTCGTCGACCTCCGCGGGAACTGGGGGCGGAGCGTCGTCGACCTCCGCGGGAACTGGGGGGCGGAGCGTCGTCGACCTCCGCGGGAACTGGGGGGCGGAGCGTCGTCGACCTCCGCGGGAACTGAATCTGGGGCGGAGCCGGGAGCCCCTCTGGGGGCAGAGCCGGGAGCCCCTCTGGGGGCGGGACTGGAGCCCCTCCAGGGGCGGGACTGGAGCCCCTCCGGGGGCGGGACTGGAGCCGGGGACTGGAGCCCCTCCGGGGGCGGAACAGGAGCCGGGGACTGGAGCCCCTCCGGGGGCGGAACAGGAGCCGGGGACTGGGTGCGGGGAGGAGTGTCCAGGAAGTCCTGTATCTCCTTAGGTAGGCGGCAGGTTAGCTCGGGCCTCTGGGCTGCTAACCTGCGCGCCAAGGCTACCGTGCTCTCCTTGCCAGACTCCTTCCATTCCCACCAGAGGTCGCTTACAGCATAAAAAAAACACGCTGTTCTCCTTACATGAAAAGAAGAACACGTAGGACGAACCTGAAGTCTGGGTCGGCACCTGGCTCAGGGGTACCGAGGACTGGGTCTGCTTGGGGGGAACGGAGGTCTGGTTCTGGGGGTTAGCGGGCTGGTTCTGGTGGCCGGAGGGCTGGGTCGAGGTCTGGTTCTGGGGGGCTGAAGACTGGATCCGGGTCCGGTTGAGGGGAATGGAGGTCTGATTCAGGGTCTGAGGAACAGGGGACAGGAGAATGGACCCCGTGCAAACCGAAGGTGGAGGGTCGAAATGGGGCTTGGATGGACCGGGATCCTGGGAGCCACGGCACCTCCTGGCATGGCGTCCTCGTCGCTCGACGATTGGCTCCACAGTCGGCGGGGGAACTGGTTCCGATTGATAGCTGGGGGGGTCCAAACCCAGGGACCGGTTTAACAAAAAGTCACATAACTCTCGGGAGGTGATAGAATCAGGTGGGGGCTGAGTGGTCTTGCTAGGCATGGTGGCTGAGAACTAAACAGGGTGGCTCCAAAAAAATTAACAGTGGGGTGTACTGAGCTGGACTAGATTTTACAGAAGGAGAATTACTCACAGGGGGCTGATGGGTGACCAGACGAGGAGCAGAGCAGAGGGATTCCAGTTTCGGGGATGGCGAGGGCTGTGGAGGGGAGAGGATAGGTCCAAACCCCGGTAGTGGGCTCTCCGGGTCCGTTTGTTGGCCAGAGTATTCTGTCACGGACTGAGCTGGTGGACCCGAGCAGAAAGCCACACTACCAGGGCTGGCTGAATGCAAGTGGTTTTATTGTTTGGGGGTGAAAATGGTGGCTAGGTGGGGGAAAACCAGGGTGTAGGAGCGGGGGGTTCCGGGCAGGAGTGGGGGTCCAGGCAAGAGTGGGGGTCCAGGCAGGAGTGGGGGTCCAGGCAGGAGTGGGGATCCAGGCAGGAGTGGGGGATCCAGGCAGGAGTGGGGGTCCAGGCAGGAGTGGGGGTCCAGGCAGGAGTGGGGGTTCCAGGCAGGAGTGGGGGTTCCAGGCAGGAGTGGGGGACCAGGCAGGAGTGGGGTTCCCGGACAGCTGGCTGCGTGAAGGCAGGAGAAAAACAAGGTTAGAATTAAGCAGGAACTCAAACAGAAAACGTCAAAGGCTTGAGAGCAAACCGAACTGCATGGTTTCAGGTTCAATACTCTGGCAGGGAGTGGAAAGCTGAGCCGGTACTTATTGTAGGGGTGAGTCGTTAGCATGATGATTGTCAGCTGCCCGGGAGCCGTGGAGGAGGTTGATTGCCTGAGTGGAGTCAGCTGAGAAGCTAGACTCCACTCAGGCACCGAGCTGCAAGGGAAGAGACAGGGCAGGGGAGCAGATGGGAGATAGGCAGGCCAGGCAGGGCAGAGGAACAGATGAGAGACAGGCAGGGCAGAGGAGTGGATGGGAGACAGGCAGGGCAGAGGAACAGGAGAGGGGGAGAGAAGCATGAGTGGGAGGAAACAGATGGGAAAAGGGGTATTTGGGGATGTCAGGTGGGAAGGATGGGGTGAGGAGGGAGCCCTGACAGTAAGTCAGACCACAGACCTGCTCAGCCCCCTGTAAGGACAGATTTTACTGAACAGACAGACCATATACGATGATGTACCAACAGAAAATGGTTCATTTCTAAACAATATAAGTTATATATACCATTTTACAGCAGAACAAGCCATGTTGGACAGATACATACACAAGTAGTGTCATAAAAGGTGCTATTCATTTAGGTAAAGAAACAATTATTTTCTGGAATTCAGGTATTCTTTTAAAACGCAGCCACAAAATGTTATGTCCACTTGGTATAAAATTATAATTATGTTATGATTAAATGCTCTTTATAATTCCAAACTACCGTATAACTGTGTGACTGTGAACTCATATAACCCAATGTACCCAGTAAATTTCCATGATCTAACTTTGACTATGAAAATATAGCAAGTTGATCCTGCAAGCAGCCGGTTGAAACTGGCTGCTCTGAAACTGATAATACCAGTTTAACTTGTTTATGTGCGTTCTTAAAAACTAAACTGTTTCCTCCTATTGCCAGTCACTCGTTCAGGCTCTGCTCTGTCTTGTGCAAGTAAAACTTTGTCTTGACTTGAGAGACGACTCTGAGTATTTATTTGGAGAAGTCAGGACTCCACTGGAGAATTTTTCCTGACACCACTGAAAATAATATTACTAACAAAGGCCCTAAGTGAATCTTTTCTGAGCCAGTCGTCAATGATGACAAAACAGGAACATTTTCAAAGTACCAATAAATGCTGCTCCGTTTCCTTTGACTGGACAATAAAGTCCAGCAGTCAGTGACAGTCTGCATGTGGAGGGGAACTTCCTGGGTGATGTCTCTCTGTAAACTGGTTTAAAGATTCCCTGGAGCAAGCTTCTGGCTTCATCAGTCCAAAAAGCAAACCTCTGGCTATGCCTTTCTAACAATAAGATTCATCTCAGATATTGAATGAGAAAAAGCCAATACATTAGTGAAAATACACGTGAAGGACACATCAAAAAAAGGGGTTCACAAGCCACACGGGGAAGCAGCACCGCCACCGAAGACACCAATCCAGGTGCTCAGCCTCTGAACCAGAACAAACAAAAGCACAATTAACACTCAATCAAAAAGGAACCAAAGATTAAACTACAGGCGATAACAGTTGCTTGTAAAGTAATAACAAAATCAAAGGAAAACATATGAAACCAAAAATATACAGAACACAAAATAATTTCTAAACCAAAGAAATGGGGAATCTAAACAAATTAAACCAATACAGGCCACAATCAGGCGACACGGAGGAAGCAGCAGTCTGCAACAACCAAGGCGAACCGTAGCCACGGCAAAGCAACAGCGGGATAACAGAGCCAAATGGCCACTAAACACCCAAGGGACACAGAAGACGCATGTTAACAGTACAGCAAATTTATAAGATGATGCCTTACCCCAAAAAACAGACCATGTACCTCGTGAAGGCTGCGTAGTACACACACACACACACACACACACACACACACACACACACACAAAAGGAAGCAGGATCACGTCAGAAGTGGGTTATACGCCGTAGCTTCAGATATATCAGGCCTTTAACATGCAAGCAGGATCCTCTCCTAAAGGAACTATGCGTAAAAAATGGCCAGTGACCTACCCGCAGCAACTCAAACGCCGTTACTGAACACTCCAGTGAGACACCTGAAATGTCTGAACCTGTTGTGGTATTTTTTTACTCCCTGGCAGAATCTGACTCCCCCTTCGCACACCTTACGTTTCACTCTGTGGCCACTTAATGGCTTTTCTGTTGTACGTTTACTGTTTTTTATTGTTGTTTTTTACTGGTTTTTGAGGTTAAATCTGGTTAAATAGTGAATTGCAGACATGTTTTTCTGTAAATATGATTAGGTGACAGGTCTCTCCTCTTCTCATCCGTACATTCGCACCACCAGTGTCTAAATGCCATCGGGGGAGATCCAGCTTCTCTCAGCTTCACTGGTATGAGGACGTCAGGACAGGGTGTAATGGCCAAATATTGTTCATATTCCATCAGTGTTGTCAATAAAATAATTGTTCACTGAGAAAACTTTCTATCTCCTTATTTAAAATCAGACTCCCCTAAGAATGCAAGAGGTGGCACCAAAATACTTACTTTGTACTTATATATAAAGTGTTTAGTAGTATAGTACTTATGTATAAAGCCATTTATTACTGTTGTTATTTTATTGGACCAGTTAACAACAGAATAGAAAAGAATAGAACAGAATAGAAATATTTTATTTATCCCACACCTGTTAAATTATTAGCTACAACAGCAAAAACACCAAATCACAACAAGTTTAAATAAAGAACAGTGTAAATTACAGTCTGTAAAAACAGAATAATCAAATAAGTGGCTAAAGTGATCACAATGTGGCAGATTAAGAACAGAATGACTATTTCGAAACTATAACAGAAATATACAGGTTGAGTTAACTGTGCAGGTTGTATGATATGAAATAATAAAAATGGAGTCAGATTTTGTTGGATCAGTTAACAAAGTCTGACTCCCCTTTATATTGGGAATGCAATATGAGCTGCTTCATTACAAAATTTCTGTCATATCAGAATCAGAAATACTTTATTGATCCTCAAGGGAAAATTGCTTGTGTTACAGCTGCTTCTATTCAAAAATGTTAAAATATATTCAGAAGTTCAAAATACAGGAATTAGTTAGTGTCAAATATAAACAGAGGGAAAAAAAAGAGCCAAAAGTATTAAAAAATATAATTTAACTTTCTACTAGGATATATATGTATATACAGTGTAAAAATTACAAATTATGCATTATTGCCCAGAAGTAAATGTTACACATTGCACATTATTTGCACAGTTCAAATGAATGAATTATAACTGTTTAAAAAAAATAAAAAATAACCAGGAATATGCAACAGTGGGGATGTTTATATGTGTATCAAAACCAAGAACATCAATTCTAATCGTGTTCTGACCCAAGATAGACCTTTTCATTTTAAAGACAGACTGATCATTTCAACAGCTTTATGATACTGAAGGTGTTTCAAAAACTAAAAAGAAATAAGGACATACACCCAGCTCAGGACAACAAACAGAACATTGCACCAATATTTCTGGGTGCCATTCTGTACATACCTGGACAACATTTAGTAGTATTAAAATAGTAAGGCTCTAACATTAATCTGCCATTCCTAATCTAACACATGAAAGTTGGTATGTAATGTTGGAGCTGTATGTGCTACTCTGTAGACTAAAGCTGTGCAAACTGAAGCTTTTATCCTCTGCAGTTTCTCTGCATTGTGGACTCATCTATGTTCTAAAAGGTTGAGAAAAATTTCATCTGCATTGTATATCTTTACAATGTTCATAAATTGTATTTCCACGTAGGTCATCTTCCCCTCTGAGAAGGGGGCTGTCTTCTTAGATTCATTTGGGGAATCCCTCGTCCAAATGAAATAATGCCCGGCGGTAACAAGGTAAATAACGCTACTTTTTTAAAAAATATCTTAGCACTTTGCAAAGCACATATTCCAAACTGAATTTACAGTTTTTTTCGATTGCTAACATGCATTGGACGAAACTGAAGTCACATGTTCAAAACTCTTAACACAGTCTGCAAAACAGCAGTCCATGTGGACCGAACTGTGAATCACTTTCCATTGCTTTCACACAAAATGCATTCAGTGACCACAGTCACCAAAATTCATGAACTCTGTTCTCAGATATGAATGGGAGTCAATGGTAGATCCCCACAAGGACAGGAATACACTGTGTGTGTGTGTGTGTGTGTGTGTGTGTGTGTGTGTGTGTGTGTGTGTGTGTGTGTGTGTGTGTTCTTGTACTTGCTACATGGTGAGTACCATTTTCTGCATTTAACTCTCAAAGTGAGGACATTTTTACAAAGGGAGGACATTTTGGCCGGTCCTCACTTTGAAACAGCCATGTTTGACGGTGAAGACTTGTTTTTAGAGAACAGGTATGAATTGAGGTTTGGTTAGGGTAAGGATTAAGTTTAGGCAATCAGTTGTGATGGTTAAGGTTATGGTAAGGCTCGAGGAAATGCATTACGCTTATGGATGTCCTCACTAAGATAGTGTCACACCAGGCAGGTCTGGACTCGAGCAGGGAACCACGCTACCGAGGCAAAGTGAAGTTGTAACTGGGTTTATTGAAAGGATGGAGGTGGACGAGGAGATGGGTTCAGAGGAGCGGCGAGTTCTAGGCAGGAGTGGGGGGTCCAGGCAGGAGTGGGGGTCCAGGCAGGAGTGGGGGATCCAGGCAGGAGTGGGGGATCCAGGCAGGAGTGGGGAATCCAGGCAGGAGTGGGGAATCCAGGCAGAAGTGGGGGTCCAGGCAGGAGTGGGGGTCCAGGCAGGAGTGGGGGGTTCCAGGCAGGAGTGTTTGAGGGAAACCAAGGAGGGAACTCAGGGGGTAACGAGGTTCAAACAGTTCCGAGGGGAATAGGCAGGTATGGGGAGTCCAGACAGCAGATCTGAGGCAGGCAGAGGAGAAAAACACGTTAGCTTGAAGTTCGAAAACACAACAGAATTTATAATGGCTAGACAGCACTGACTCGTGAGTCTAATGCAACAATCTGGCGGAGAATGGATGTGAGAGCCGGTCTTTTATTGCCAGGTAGGTGATTAGTGGAATGGTTGTCAGCTGTCCGGACTCCAGGGAACACTGATTAGGCTGATGAACAGCAGCTGGTGGCCGTACTCCGTCTCATGCCCTGCAGAGGGGACAGTGAGGAAGGGAAGGAGGGAGGGAGAGAGGAAGAGGGAGAAACGAGGGAGGAAAAGAAAACAAAGAGGAGGGAGAGGGTCTTGGGGGAGCCAGGTGGGAGAGGGAGAAGAGGGAGTCGTGACAGTACCCCCCCTCAAGGGGTGCCTCCCGGCGCCCGACGAGGGTGGTTGGGATGAGCCCGGTGGAAGTCCCGAATCAGGGAAGGGTCCAGAATGCGGGACTTAGGGACCCAAGAGCGTTCTTCCGGTCCATAGCCCTCCCAGTCCACAAGATACTGAAGGCCCCTACCCCGGCGGCGGACGTCCAGGAGGCGGGACACAGTAAAAATGGGATCCCCATCCAGGAGCCGGGGGGGCGGAGGGGTCGGAACGGGAGGGGCCAGCGGGCTTTCCTGAACCGGTTTCACTTGGGACACATGGAAAGTGGGGTGGATCCTCATCGAGGAGGGCAGGCGAAGGCGGACGGCGACGGGATTGATAATTTTATCAATAGTGAAGGGGCCGATGAATCGGGGGGATAGTTTCTTAGGGGAAGCACGGAGGGGCAGATCCTTGGACCTCAACCAGACCCGCTGACCGGGAGCGTAGATCGGCGCCTCGGACCGATGTCGGTTTGCCTGGTTCTGGGTACGACGGGAGGCTCGGAGGAGGGCGGCGCGAGCCTGTCGCCAGGTGCGGGCACACCGCCGGAGATGATCCCTCACCGATGTCACGGCAATATCTCTCTCCTGATCTGGGAAGAGGGGCGGTTGGTATCCGTAGGCACAATGGAAGGGGGACAGGCCGGTGGAGGCGCTGGGGAGGGTGTTATGAGCATATTCCACCCAGGGGAGCTGTGAGCACCAGGAGCTGGGGTTCCTGGATGCCATACACCGGAGGGTGGCCTCCATCTCCTGATTTAGCCGCTCCGTCTGGCCATTACTTTGAGGGTGGAAACCAGATGAAAGGCTGACCTTGGCCCCGAGAGCAGAACAGAACGAACGCCAGACTAAAGAGGTGAACTGGGGACCTCTATCGGATACTATGTCGATTGGAATACCATGGGCTCGAAAAATGTGAGAAACGAGGAGATCTGCAGTTTCACGGGCGGAAGGGAGTTTGGGTAGTGGGATAAAGTGACCAAATTTGGAGAAACGATCAATGATGGTGAGAATGGTGGTAAAGCCGCGGGACGGGGGCAGGCCGGTTACAAAATCTAGTGCAATATGGGACCAAGGTCGCCGAGGAATCGGAAGAGGGTGAAGCAGTCCTGGGGAGGGTTGAGTGGAGATTTTATTTTGTGCACAGACGGAGCAGGCGGCGATGTATTCTTGGCAATCCTTGAGCATGGAAGGCCACCAAAACCTCCGGCGAAGAACCTCCAGCGTCCGGGTCACCCCTGGGTGGCATGACAACTGACTGGAGTGGCTCCACCGGAGGACGTCTGGGCGGGCGGCCTCCGGGACGAACAGCGTTCCTGGGGGACCGGCCTCAGGGAACACCTGTGTCTGTTGGGCTCGGCGGACGGTGGTCTCTATATCCCATGTGAGGCAAGCCAGGTGGCGCGGGGACAGAATATTTCCTGGTTTCTCTGGGGAGTTGTCTTTTGAGTTAACTCGAGAAAGAGCGTCCGGTTTTCCATTGCGGGACCCTGGGCGATAAGACAGAGAAAAATGAAAGCGGTCAAAGAATAGGGCCCACCTGGCTTGCCTAGGATTTAGTCTTTTTGCCGTTTGTAGATACTGAAGGTTTTTGTGGTCGGTCCACACCAGGAACGGCTGCTCAGCCCCCTCCAGCCAGTGTCTCCACTCCTCCAGCGCCAGCTTCACCGCCAGCAGTTCCCGGTTGCCTACATCATAGTTTCTTTCTGCAGGAGAGAGCTTGCGGGAATAGAAAGCACAAGGGTGAAGTTTACCATCTCCGTCAGTGCGCTGCGACAACACCGCCCCCACCCCGGTGTCCGAGGCGTCGACCTCGACGATGAACGGCCTGTGCGGGTCTGGCTGAATGAGAATTGGAGCGGAGGTGAAGCGAGATTTCAGGGTAACAAAGGCATGGTGCGCGGCAGGGGACCAGGAGAATTTACAGGACGCGGAAGTGAGGGCTGTCAGGGGTGCTGCGATCTGGCTGTAGTTTTGAATGAAGCGGCGGTAGAAATTGGCGAAGCCCAGGAACCGCTGGAGCTGTTTGCGGTCCCCGGGCTCCGGCCAATCCTCCACCGCCGCTATCTTTGCTGGGTCCATCCTGACCTCCCCCGCAGCTATGATGTAACCGAGAAAGGGCACCGTCGACACATGGAACACGCACTTCTCCGCCTTAACAAAAAGGCGATTTTCGAGAAGGCGCTCCAGTACCTCTCTTACGTGTCGACGGTGCTCCTCCAAGCTGCGGGAGAAGATCAGGATGTCGTCAAGGTAAACAAAGACGCACCGGTTCAGGAAATCCCGCAGGACGTCGTTCACGAGATGTTGGAAGACGGCAGGCGCATTGGTCAAACCAAATGGCATAACCAAATACTCAAAATGCCCCAGAGGGGTGTTAAATGCCGTCTTCCACTCATCCCCCTCCCGAATCCGAACCAAATGATATGCATTACGGAGATCGAGTTTAGAGAAAATCTGGGCCCCATGAAGGGGAGTGAATGCCGAATCAATTAACGGAAGGGAGTACCTGTTTCTGATGGTGATCTTGTTCAGCCCCCGGTAGTCCACGCAGGGCCGTAGTCCGCCGTCTTTCTTCCCAACAAAGAAGGATCCTGCCCCGACTGGAGATGTGGAAGGGCGGATCAGGCCGGCGGCCAGGGACTCTTTAACGTATTCTTCCATGGCTGTTTGTTCGGGTTTGGACAGGTTATAGAGCCTTCCTGTCGGTAGGGGTGCATCTTTCAGGAGTTCTATAGCACAATCGTAGGGTCTGTGCGGGGGTAAGGACAGGGCTTGTTCCTTATCAAAAACCGGGGCAAGGTCATGGTATTTGGGGGGGACGCCGGCAAGGTCTGGAGGTGGAGGTCGGGCAGGAGGTGTGGGACTACCGGGGGCAGGGGCAGAAATAAGACAGGAGGCATGGCAGGTCCGGCTCCAGGTGAGGATCTTTCCCTGAGTCCAGTCTATGTGGGGGTTATGTAATCTGAGCCAGGGGAAACCTAGAACTAGGGAAGTGTGAGAATCGGGCAGGATGCAGAATACCAAGGATTCTGTATGATTTCCAGAAATGCGCATGGTAACTGGGACGGTTTGGTATCTTACTCGGGCTAGGTGGCGTCCATTCAAAGAGATTGCGCTGAGGGGAGGTCGAATTGGTTCACAGGGGATTTTTAACTGTTTGGCTAGGACTTCCGCCATGAAATTGCCCTCAGCCCCGGAGTCCACCAGTGCCGCGACTGGATGTTGGTGAACACCCCACAGGACAGTGGCCGTCACCCGAAGGTGAGTCGACGGGGGGGAGACCGTAGTGCAGCTCACCAGGACCTCCCCGGTCACTGGCGAGCTGCGGCGTTTCCCGGCTTGGCCGGGCAGGTGGATGCAAAGTGACCCATCTCACCACAGTAAAGGCAGACCCCCAGTCGCCGGCGGGTCGCCTTCTCCTCCTCGGTGAGATGGGCCCGGCCAAGCTGCATAGGCTCCTCCCCCGGCACTGGTAGGATCGGAGCCGAGGGCAAGGAACGGGCTAAGGAACTGGGTCTGAGCGGGGGGCTGGAGCCGTGTCCGCCGGGGTAGGAGCGGGGCTGGACTGGGAGACTGGAGCGGTAGGTCTGAGGAGATCGGGAGGCTTGGGTGGGGCGAGCCCTTTTCTCACGCCGACGTTCCCTCAGCCGGTTGTCTATACGAATCGTTAGCTCAATAAGAGCATCCAAATCCGGTGCTTCATCCCTCGGTGCGAGCTCATCCTTTAAATCCTCATTCAACCCTCTTTGGAATTGGTATTTCAGTGCTGAGTCGTTCCAGTCGGTGTCTGCCGCCAGGGTCCGGAATTCTACGGCGTAATCTGCCACACTCTGCCCCCTTGAATCAGGCTCCCCAGACGTCTTGATGCATCTCCTCCTCTCACTGGATGGTCAAACACTCGCCGCATCTCCTCGGTGAAGGCTTCGTAAGACTGACAGACTGGTCTCCGATTCTGCCACACCGCCGTCCCCCAGCGGAGTGCTGACCCGGTAAGTAGGTTGAGAGTATAGGAAATCTTTTGTTCATCGGTGCGATAAGTTTGGGGCTGCATGCCGAAGACGAGAGAGACCTGCATCAGGAACTCACGGCAGGCTCCTTGGCTGCCTGAATATCGTTCTGGGTGGGGAACGTGTGGTTCACGGGTCGGGGACAGCGGTGCAGCGGGTGCAACTGGGGGTCCAAGTGGAGGAGAAGGATTTGGTAGCGGGTTGGAAGAGACTGATTGTTGTGCAAGCGTGGCAGCTATCTGGCTAAGCTGGGCTGTAATACTGTCAACTTGTGAACTGGTGTGTCTGGTAGAGTTAGCGAGTTCCTGCAGTGCATGGCTGTGCTGGGTTAGAATAGCTGGAGCTGAAGCAACTTGTGCCATTTGGTTAGTTAGCGTCTCTAGCTGAGCATTCAAATGCATACCTGCGTCATTAAGGTCCCGAAGTGTCTTGCCGTGTTGGCCCAGTAGCTGTCCATGAACGGAAACAGCGTGGAGAAGATCGGGTCCAGATGGGTGGTCCGGCCCCGGCAGCGGGTTCCCCGAGTCCATGTCGTTGGCCAGATTGTTCTGTCACACCAGGCAGGTCTGGACTCGAGCAGGGAACCACGCTACCGAGGCAAAGTGAAGTTGTAACTGGGTTTATTGAAAGGATGGAGGTGGACGAGGAGATGGGTTCAGAGGAGCGGCGAGTTCTAGGCAGGAGTGGGGGGTCCAGGCAGGAGTGGGGGTCCAGGCAGGAGTGGGGGATCCAGGCAGGAGTGGGGGATCCAGGCAGGAGTGGGGGATCCAGGCAGGAGTGGGGAATCCAGGCAGAAGTGGGGGTCCAGGCAGGAGTGGGGGGTTCCAGGCAGGAGTGTTTGAGGGAAACCAAGGAGGGAACTCAGGGGGTAACGAGGTTCAAACAGTTCCGAGGGGAATAGGCAGGTATGGGGAGTCCAGACAGCAGATCTGAGGCAGGCAGAGGAGAAAAACACGTTAGCTTGAAGTTCGAAAACACAACAGAATTTATAATGGCTAGACAGCACTGACTCGTGAGTCTAATGCAACAATCTGGCGGAGAATGGATGTGAGAGCCGGTCTTTTATTGCCAGGTAGGTGATTAGTGGAATGGTTGTCAGCTGTCCGGACTCCAGGGAACACTGATTAGGCTGATGAACAGCAGCTGGTGGCCGTACTCCGTCTCATGCCCTGCAGAGGGGACAGTGAGGAAGGGAAGGAGGGAGGGAGAGAGGAAGAGGGAGAAACGAGGGAGGAAAAGAAAACAAAGAGGAGGGAGAGGGTCTTGGGGGAGCCAGGTGGGAGAGGGAGAAGAGGGAGTCGTGACAGATAGAAGTACAAACATGTGTGTGTGTGTGTGTGTGTGTGTGTGTGTGTGTGTGTGTGTGTGTGTGTGTGTGTGTTGTGTAAATAGTTTGCAAAGAATTATGTTTGACTTCATTGTCATACAAGAAAAAAACTTTCACTAAGATGGCATCCTTTCATTTGGAGTGTGATTGGTCCACTGACTTCTTTCTTTTGTCATGTCTTCCTTTATCACCCAGATAGCATTGTGTTACATTTATTCAATTTCCAAGCAAAAAACTCAGTATCAGCCACCATGTACACAAGAACTTATACAACAGCAGCAGAGGTGCCGATGTTCCCATTAAAAAAAAAAATCGGAGGGTGTCACGTCTTGCATTCCCAATATAAAGGGGAGTCAGACTTTGTTAACTGATCCAACAAAATCTGACTCCATTTTTATTATTTCATATCATACAACCTGCACAGTTAACTCAACCTGTATATTTCTGTTATAGTTTCGAAATAGTCATTCTGTTCTTAATCTGCCACATTGTGATCACTTTAGCCACTTATTTGATTATTCTGTTTTTACAGACTGTAATTTACACTGTTCTTTATTTAAACTTGTTGTGATTTGGTGTTTTTGCTGTTGTAGCTAATAATTTAACAGGTGTGGGATAAATAAAATATTTCTATTCTATTCTATTCTTTTCTATTCTGTTGTGAACTGGTCCAATAAAATAACAACAGTAATAAATGACTTTATACATAAGTACTATACTTATACTAAACACTTTATATATAAGTACAAAGTAAGTATTTTGGTGCCACCTCTTGCATTCTTAGGGGAGTCTGATTTTAAATAAGGAGATAGAAAGTTTTCTCAGTGAACAATTATTTTATTGACAACACTGATGGAATATGAACAATATTTGGCGATTACACCCTGTCCTGATGTCCTCATACCAGTGAAGCTGAGAGAAGCTGGATCCTCCCCGATGGCATTTAGACACTGGTGGTGCGAATGTACGGATGAGAAGAGGAGAGACCTGTCACCTCATCATATTTAACAGGAAAACATGTCTCCAATTCACTATTTAACCAGATTTAACTTAAAAAAAAACAGTAGAAAACAACAACAAAAAACAGTAAACGTACAACAGAAAAGCCGTTAAGTGGCCACAGAGTGAAACGTAAGGTGTGCGAAGGGGGAGTCAGATTCTGCCGGGGAGTAGAAAAATACCACAACAGGTTCAGACATTTCAGGTGTCTCACTGGAGTGTTCAGTAACGGCGTTTGAGTTGCTGCGGGTAGGTCACTGGCCATTTTTTTAGGCATGGTTCCCGAGGATCCTGCTTGCATGTTAAAGGCCTGATATATCTGAAGCTACGGCGTCTAACCCACTTCTGACGTGATCCTGCTTGCTTTTGTGTCTGTCTGTGTGTGTGTGTGTGTGTGTGTGTGTGTGTGTGTACTTGTTTCTGCTCTTCCGGTGGGGACTTTGACCTGACTATTTGCTATAAAGGTGGGGACTTGTCTTACGGTGGGGACTTAAAATGAGGTCCCCATGGGTGGCAACACCGTTTTCTTGGCCATATTGTTGTTAATAAAAAATATAAAAGTGCAAAAACGTTTGTTTAGGGTTAGGCATTGATTTGGGTTAGGGTTAGGGTAAGGGTTAGGAGTTAGATATGAATGGGAGTCAATGGTAAGTCCCCACCGGTATAGAAAAACAAACATGTGTGTGTGTGTGTGTGTGTGTGTGTGTGTGTGTGTACTACGCAGCCTTCAGGAGGTACATGGTCTGTTTTTTGGGGTAAGGCATCATCTTATAAATTTGCTGTACTGTTAACATGCGTCTTCTGTGTCCCTTGGGTGTTTAGTGGCCATTTGGCTCTGTTATCCCGCTGTTGCTTTGCCGTGGCTACGGTTCGCCTTGGTTGCTGCAGACTGCTGCTACCTCCGTGTCGCCTGATTGTGGCCTGTATTGGTTTAATTTGTTTAGATTCCCTATTTCTTTGGTTTAGAAATTATTTTGTGTTCTGTATATTTTTGGTTTCATATGTTTTCCTTTGATTTTGTTATTACTTTACAGGCAACTGTTATCGCCTGTAGTTTAATCTTTGGTTCCTTTTTGATTGAGTGTTAATTGTGCTTTTGTTTGTTCTGGTTCAGAGGCTGAGCACCTGGATTGGTGTCTTCGGTGGCGGTGCTGCTTCCCCGTGTGGCTTGTGAACCCCTTTTTTTGGTGTGTCCTTCACGTGTATTTTCACTAATGTATTGGCTTTTTCTCATTCAATATCTGAGATGAATCTTATTGTTAGAAAGGCATAGCCAGAGGTTTGCTTTTTGGACTGATGAAGCCAGAAGCTTGCTCCAGGGAATCTTTAAACCAGTTTACAGAGAGACATCACCCAGGAAGTTCCCCTCCACATGCAGACTGTCACTGACTGCTGGACTTTATTGTCCAGTCAAAGGAAACGGAGCAGCATTTATTGGTACTTTGAAAATGTTCCTGTTTTGTCATCATTGACGACTGACTCAGAAAAGATTCACTTAGGGCCTTTGTTAGTAATATTATTTTCAGTGGTGTCAGGAAAAATTCTCCAGTGGAATCCTGACTTCTCCAAATAAATACTCAGAGTCGTCTCTCAAGTCAAGACAAAGTTTTACTTGCACAAGACAGAGCAGAGCCTGAACGAGTGACTGGCAATAGGAGGAAACAGTTTAGTTTTTAAGCAGGCACTGAAACAAGTTACACTGGTATTATCAGTTTCTGAGCAGCCAGTTTCAACCGGCTGCTTGCAGGATCAACTTGTTATATTTTCATAGTCAAAGTTAGATCATGGAAATTTACTGGGTACATTGGGTTATATGAGTTCACAGTCACACAGTTATACGGTAGTTTGGAATTATAAAGAGCATTTAATCATAACATAATTATAATTTTATACCAAGTGGACATAACATTTTGTGGCTGCGTTTTAAAAGAATACCTGAATTCCAGAAAGTAATTGTTTCTTTACCTAAATGAATAGCACCTTTTATGACACTACTTGTGTATGTATCTGTCCAACATGGCTTGTTCTGCTGTAAAATGGTATATATAACTTATATTGTTTAGAAATGAACCATTTTCTGTTGGTATATCATTGTATATGGTCTGTCTGTTCAGTAAAATCTGTCCTTACAGGAGGCTGAACAGGTCTGTGGTCTGACTTACCATCAAAGGTGAAAGTAAAAGATGTATTTTTTAAAATGTACACAATGTCCTCAAATGCTTTTAAGTATTTACCAATAGTAGTAGTTGAAGAGTTCATTTGCAAAAACAGGTAACTCAGTTTTATAAATTTTCAGAAAACTCATTTTTTATTGTTTACTTTAGATAATAATAACACTAATAATTTATTTATTCTCTGTTTTGTCATGTATTTTTCTACTGAGTCAAATCTTCAGTTTGATTGATATTATCTCAAGTAAAAAATAAAATATAAGGTTTTCTGACAATTTATCAAAACGGAGTTATCTGTTTTTGTATATGAACTCTTCAGTTGTCACCTTAATTAAGGAGTGTCAATGTTAGTGAATGTGCCTTTTTTAAGTGTTACCAGTATTTGCAGTGATAATGATGTCCGTCTAATATTTCAGTGAAGTGGAGGAATTTTGTAGCGGACTGGAAAAAGAGTTGAAAAAATAAAGAGGTGGTGCTCACTTCAGACACGAGTATAGTGGCATGAAATGTCAAAAATAAAATATATTTTACCAAGTTAAAAAAGTGAAATGTGTGTCGTTTATCAAATAGATCAGTGCTTTATCTGCTTATACATGTTAATGTCTGTCTCTGTGTCTATCAGGAGGTAATAGATCAGAGATTTTGCTGCAGGAGTCATAGAGCTAATTTACCTTTGTGTGTCTAGCTTTTATTTTTATTTACTGTTGTGTAAAATATATATCTGCCTCTATGTGTACTGCCTATTTCCAACCTTTCAGACTGTCCTTTTTGAGATTACACAAATTGTCCAAATGCTAGTCTTAGCAACCAACTTATGATATTGTAATGAGTACTATTTGAGTGAATTAAACCTTTAAAATCTTAGGTATTATATGAAGTAGTACTTTGTGTGGAATACTTGATGGGGTCCTGAAAGTTCAGCTTCTGTAGACAAACTTACCGGGGCCAAAATAAAAGTGGAATACTCTTTGAATAAACCTTTTCAATTCCAAGTATATTCTGAGTGAAATCAGCCTTTAAAACCATAAGTTGTGCATTTAAGTCGTAAATTGTGCACTTTAGTGATCATCTATTGTGATAACTGTCTCTAAAAAATGCTCTAAATGTGCAGCTCGGTGCAGCTTCCTGCTCTGCAGACACATATATACTGGAGATTTTGTCAGATGTTCAAATCAGCAAGAGAGACAGATAATCAGTTGTAGACTGACAGAGATTTTTCTTGTTCATGCATGTAAAATTATGATGATTTATGCCCTCATGAGAAAATTTAAAAAAAAAACTAATTACACCGGCTGATCTTCAATTCAGCAAATGCATCTGCTTGTACATCAGCCTAAACCATCGACTGTCACCACAAAAGAAGAAAGAAAGAAAACAAACTTCATTTCCCCTAATGACACCTCTGATCAATCATAACAGAAGTCGTTGTTTGAGGCTGAAGTCGATGAAGGTGGTTCTGGTAATTCATCGCTTCCCTGAAGATGAGATCATGACGGAAAATTTTTTTTTTTGCTGTTTCCATAGTTTATTTATACTGAAAATAATTCACTGTTGGCTTCCAAACGTGAACTCATTTGTTTCATTTTCACTTTTAATTTTGTTCAGACAGAGCTTGAACACAGCAAACAGAGACAGCTGGGATACAGATGATCGACAGAGTGATTTTTATTTATGTTGACAGTTTTTTAAAAAGAAGAAAAGACACAAGGAGAAAACAGAACATGCTGAGTGTACAGAAAATAGAGCTTCAACATGTAACAATTAAAAAAAATTTAAATCATGTTTTTGTCTCTTTGTTAGGGAGAGAAATACAGTTTCATAAACTACATAAAGTTTTTCTGTATTTTACACACTCATGTAATGGTAATGCAGTCACATAGATAAATGTGTTAACTCTGAGATTAAGAAAATCATGGTAGAAAAAGACATCAGAGCATTCAGTGATTTACAAAAACACACACATTGCTGACAGAATGGCAGGAACAAAAGAAATGTTTGTGATGGAAACCTGAACCAAACATCACTTTGGGAAGGCTCACAATAAAGAACTTATGAGGACAGTTCTGCTTCAGTATTTATTTCAGATATAGTTGTTTTTTTCTTCTTTCTTCTCTCATTAATCATGTGATGATTTATCTGCTGTCCCTGAATATCAAACTGGATATGAAGTAGTTCAAACCTGCAGCAGCTGCAACAGTAACATGCTGCTGACACACTGATGCTTCAATATTAATTCAATATTAATTATGAAATTTATGATAATATATCAGCAAAAATCTGCACTGTATATGCCATAGCAGTACTTTAACATTTTAACCATATTTTGCTGCAAATATTTATGGGCTTTTCCTTCAGTAAGATTTTCCAGGCAGTACTTCTACTTGTAATGAAGTATTTTTACATTGCTATTTTGCCATTTTTGCTGAAGTAAATTGTCAGGCACTTTTTCCATGGTCCCAATACAGCCTACTCTCCAGGGTCTCTGGTTTCTAGACTGCCTGCGCTAGCGCTGATCTATAGGACATGTCTGGACTCTTCAGGCAGTGAGAGACGTCTTTGTCTTTGTTCACGTGATGACCGGGGGCCTTTCTGCCAAGTTGGAGGTTCTTCAGGATTCTGGACTTATTTTCTTTCAACCATTCCTGATGCTCTCCATCCAACCTCTTGCCCACAGGACCTTTCCTCACCTCAGCCCAGTCCTCCTCAGTCTAGACATAATATCAGAAAAATGTTGTCAAGGATCATTTGTCAGGATAATCAATCAGAAATAATCCCGTCGCTTATTCCGAGTGAATGTCTAGAACGTCTTACCATATCTTTGAAGGCCTCTCCCTTGTACAAGGTCTTGGATGCTGGAAACTTCATCCCATCAGAACGTAGCTGGTCAAGGCTTAAAGCCACCAGATGCAGCTCCTCTTCATCATAGACATACAGCTTTTTGTCCTCACATGTCATCAGGACAAGCTGGTCACATGGACATGATGTTCCCTCCACTACACCTACAACCTGCATGTTCACTATGTCTGGAAGGTAGAACTTTCCCCACCCGTTCACCTCATCATCATTCTCACTGTAAATTGTGACCTACTATCAGTGTGGCACCAACTGGATTCTGTAAGATCAACCGCTTATGTCTGAATGTGGACACCCACTTTGACACCGATACCAGGTATCCGCACCGACAATATAAAGTGGACATGAGGAATTTGATGAAATACATCCATAGTTATTTTATAAAATGTCAGTAAAAGATGTGTGAAGTCTCCCTATTTTTCCGCTGCATGATGGTAAATCAGACACAGCAAAAAGCTGACCTGTGGAACTGAAAGACAGAAAAGACTATTTTAATGGACTTTAGTAAAACAGATTTCACTTCTTGTTATGGAGCAGGTCAGAGGATCAAACACAGGATGACAACACACAGCTAACCAATACTTTAAGACAACAATAATTTATTTAATATCTGATGTTGTAAAGAATAGTGTTGGAGATCAGCCCTTTAACTGATGTTCTCATATTTGTGAAATTTAAGTTGTGATGGAACTGCTTCCTTATAGAGGAAAAAGAGATGACAGTGTTATTAGACAGTACAACACTTTTAATTTTATTTTTTAAATTTAATATTTTTATTTCTTCTTTTATTTCATTTTAAGGTTTGGATATCTGTGAACACTTATTTGAACAGAATATAGATTCTGATATTGTTGTAAAGAATAATGTTGGAGATGTGCACTCATGTTGGAATAAATCCACATTGTGAAGCAACCCTTACTTGCACTGAATTGGAAATATTTTAGAAAAACACACTGAATTACAAGACTTTACAGAGAAGTGCACTATTGCTGACTTAACAATAGTGTACTAATTAGAATTAGATGATTTTAATAATAATAGGTCATGATCTAAAGTGGGCTAGTCTGAGGCATGAGACTAGGGCTGAAAATGAGTCCCACTCTGGCCCTGGTGATGACTTTCTGTAAACTGGTTTAAGGTTTTCCTGGAGCAAGCTTCTCACGTCATCGGTCCAAAAAGCAAACCCCTGGCTCTGCCTTTCAAACAATAAGATTCTTCTCAGGTACTGAATGGGAAAAAGCCAATACACTGGTGAAAACATTAACATGCATAAATACTCTCAACAAAGACTGCTATACAGTCTGATGAACTTAATGCAGTTACCAGATGTTCTGCTGACATGGTACTGATAGTGTGTTATGAGTTTTTAGAAGTGGAAGTGAACTCCTAACTTGCCACTAAAATGAATATACACATTTTGTTTGTATCATGATCCCTGCTCTAGCCAATATTTGTGATTCAGGTGATTTGCTGGCATTCGAAGCAGCTGCTCCATTATGGCTGATCACTCTACAGAGTTGAGTTGATAGCTTCTGTTTAATATCATGTGACAATTCTGTCTGATATGTGGTTATCGTTGTGGTGCTATGAACATGTAGTTTTTACGATGAGCAACTCAAGCCTCAACATGTAGAGAATAATACAAACAAATAAAATGCATTGAATGAGAAAGTGTGTCCAAACTTTTGACTGGTAGTGTACATTTGTGACTGTGATATTTTCTTGATCATTTATGTCCGACATCACACATCTCACCCACATCAATATGATATTACCAGTTTGCTCCACATGTGGCAGGTACATCACAGAAACACATGGAAAGCAAACACACCTGTCAGTTTCTTTGTTAGAAGAACATCTCTTTATACCTAGAACAAATTAACTACTGGAACATGTACAATAGGAGGATGAATGAACATAAATGCACATTCTACCATGTTTTCTACTGTGTGACAGAAGGTTTGTGTAGCAGGGTGTGGTAGTATGCAAATAAACAGTAGATGTAAAACAAGAGCTCATCTGTTTTGCAAAACCTTTTGCATCCATGTAAAAGCTTTTTCATCCATGCAATTGTTTATAGACAGCATAAAAGTTGCCCCTTGATGCCCAAAGTGCCCTTTTGTCAAAGTTGTTTCATTTTTTTGTTTGTTTGTTTTTGTTTTTTGTCAGTGTGTTTGTTTTTGTTTTTTGTCATTGTGTATTTTTGTATTCGTGTGTGTGTGTGTGTGTGTGTGTATGTGTGTGTGTGTGTGTGTGTGCACTCGTGCTACTATCTAAGTGTGGCCCAGGCGTCGTTACACATTCACCAAGTGTGGCCCTCATTACCAACAGTGGCCCATTTTCCGGACCCCTCTTGGTCATGCTTTAGATCATGCTAAAATCATGTCTAAAACCTTCTGGTGAAGTTTTATAATTTTTGCCAAGTGGGGCCCAGGAGGTAGGTATGTGTAAATATGCGCACTCGGCAGCACCCCTGTAGACAGGAACAGGTATGTCAACGACCCATTCACACACGTCGTTCACACACTCGTCTGCTGTATGAATGGCTTGCTGCTGCAGGGAGGCTCTGAGGGATTAAGAGGAGACACTACTTACTGAAGGAACCAGGCTCATTAGACATGATTTGATTCTGTTTTGTAAGGAAATTTAAAATTTTATGGAAGTCTTAACTAGCTTTAAACTTTAACTTATACTAAAATAAAGGACTATCACAACAAAAAAAGACAATTTAAGAAAAAAGTAGTAAAAGAAAACCAGAACAATATTGACCATAAAATTGCCAGGCTTGTGATAATTTCTTTAGATTTTAAATTAACCACTAAAATACAGATGTTAGACTTTTATAAAACATCTAAATTTTTTCAGTCCTAAAACACCCGGATAATTTTTCACAAGAAGAAAATTTAACTTCATTTGACCATATGCTTGTTTCCTCAATCAGTACATTTGAGAATGTGTGTTGATGTTTTTGATGGAAACTACTACTTTTTAAAATGATAAAAGTCCCCTGTTTGATGGCACAGAATGACATGGGTCCCACTTAGATAGCATGGAGCGATGTTCACACTCTGCAATGGACACCGATTAAAAAAAAAAGAATGGAAATTTTAATTTAAAAAATCAAAGCTTTAAAGAATGTAAGACTTTTAACTGCTATCATTCGACTGGTGTGATAAAAATTCTTCTAAGAAGACAAACGCAAATGTGTGCCATGAATGTGCAAAGCTTGAATATAGCATCACTCACTGCTGGTTTTAACAAATTTTTACAATGTACTTCTGTCCTCTGTCTGTAAATAGAAGAATGTGTGTTGATGCATGGTGGAAGAAAAAGTTAACCACAGATGCCCAACTTGGATAGCATGGCATTTCATGGCATGGCATGGCATGCACACTCCAGAATGGATGAGTATGAAATGAGTTTTTGAAATGTAAAAATAGTAACCTAAGGGTATCACAAATGAATGTTATATCATTACTATCATTACTTTTCTGCTTTACATTTAATAGATTATAATAACTAACAAACACAAAATTTAACATGACTGAACAGAAAGCTTGAACCTAACCTTCTGCTAATGTGCAACCTTGAGTGTTGTAAAGGTACAGAGCTTACATGTAGCATCGCATCATTGGTAGAAACTGCTGCGGTGTTTTCATCTTAGTATGTGGCACTCGCCACAGCTAAGTATAGATGGAAATAATCAAATGGGGATACTGACAGCAAATTAATTATTTTTTTTACAATACACAATAAGTATTAAAAAAATAAATAATGCATAAAAACCTTTTGAAAATTTCTGTAATAATTAAATGAAGAAGGAAAAGAAGGTCCACTGTTGGATGGTGCAGAATGATAAGAGTCCCCTCTTTGATGGCACAGAACGACATGGGCTCCCTCTTAGTTAGCATGGAGCGATGTTCACACTCCTGCATGTGTGTGTAAGAAGAGGATATATGCCTGATCACCGATTCAACTCAGAGATGAGTCACATTCAGTTCAATAATCCTGGATATTACAAAGTCCTAAGATGGTGTTTTTATAACCTTTCCATTAGTTTTTTAAAAAATTCAGTTGTAAATACAACATGACTGATTGGCATAAGTCTGAAGTGTTCTTTGAGGGAAATCAAAAATGTAAATTTCAATATAGTTTGAGATGAGATGGTATATTTGATGGGTTACTTACAGAATCAGTATCTTCAAGCATAACTGGATTTAATATTTTTGTCATAATATACTAAGGTTCAACTTCAGAGTATATTTCAACCATTTTCAAACTTTATCTAATTAAATGCTATTTAGAAGCAGATGGAACAAGCATGTTTTAAGGAAAAAGAAAAGCATTACATTTTGCTAATGTTTTGTATTCTACCCAACTTTGCTTGTAATAGCAATAGCTATCACATAACACCTGCCTACAATCACGAATGTAAAACAGTAAAAAGCACAATACAGGATGTTCCGTGAAATCAAGTCAATGTTTATTTAAAGTGATGTTGAGTCCACACACACTCCTAAACTGAGGGTTTGTCACTTGCTTTTGCTGGACTCCTAACGACGGTAATGGTTTTTACATAATAAACTGTTCAGACAGTTTATGACATAAAAAAACTCATAAGCTCATTAAAAGATCTTTTCTAAAAGGACTTTCTGCTGACCTCCACAGCAGTTTTCAAGTGGTCCTGGAGCTTCTTTATGTCCTTGGCAAGAGGCAGTACTTGTGGCTTGTTCCATTTCCTCTGGTACAACGTTTTTAATGCATTTGATGGCACGTGGGTTGTCCATTCCAGTTGAATTAATTTGCTGAAATGTTCTGCTTGTGCCTTTAAGATGTCATCCTCTAGTCGCAGAGCCTCTCCCTACAAAATATATCAGACCTTCATCGGGGAATGGCGTAGTTTTAGTGCAGTTGAGGGAACTGCAAATCTGTTTGTTAGGTGGTCAAATCCTGTCATCTTTTTCACTGCCGCAAGCACAGTGTTAAATTTAGCCGGGGTAATCAAGTCCTTCAGGAAAACAGTGTCTTTGTCAAGATCTCTTGCCACCAGAACAAGTCTGGTAAGTTCTCGCATTTTATTTCTCATATCTGCTCGATGGCATCCAACTTCTCCATTTTTCAGGAACATCCTCTCACCCAATGACAGAATCAGTTGGTTGGATTTCACCCGTCGTGTAACAGCATCATATGTCATGTCCTCCAGAATTTTTTTAAGTCCATCGGAAACGGGATGGTCCATTGGCAAGAGGAAGGAGCAATATGTCTGAACTTTTCGTTTCACTGGCCCGTCTGGTCTCAATTTGCAACGCCTTTGATGCCTCCAGAGATCTGTTCTGATGTACATAACCAAACAAAAATAGCATGGCAGAAAGTCTGTTGCTGACAACAAGTAGGTTGTTTGTCTTTTGGTACCATTTGTCCTTGACGTGCGGATTTGACTGAACAGTTATGTATGTACTTTCCCTTGTTCCTTATTTTGCTCAGAAGAAAACTGCGCATCGTGGATCCTTGCTTGTGTGCAAGTGCCTTTGCAATGTCAACTTCATCTTGATGTTTTCGCATCAGGTGTCTTGTAACTTTTCCGAAAGGCTTCTCACAATAGAGGCAATAATTTTTCTTGTAATAGGCACGTTTGTGTGGGGTGTTTGAGGACATTTTCACTTTGACACCCTTCAAACTGCATTCAAGGACATTTTCATCCGTTTTCATCCCAGTCTTAACTGCTTTTTTGTGATGACTTTCTTGGCTACTTCATCATCTACTTCTGCCGGTTCATCATCAATATCCTCTTCTTCTTCTGACATATCAAGGGAAAGGGAGATCTGTGGTTCTATTTCCTGAAATACAGAAAAAAAAGAATAAGAAAATGAAATGAATGCTATAAATTCTCTCACAACATTTTTGTTACAGTTTTAGCACAGTTAGAATCAATATTTGTCAGCCCTGGCCAAAAAGAAATTAATCCACAATTATCATTTCAATGACAGATATACAGTTGGTACGGAAAGTATTCAGACCCCTTGAAATTTTTCACTCTCTGTCATTGCAGCCATTTGCCAAAATCAAAAAAGCTCATTTTATTTCTCATTAATGTACACTCAGCATGCCATCTTGACAGAAAAAAAAATTAGAAATGTAGAAATTTTTGCAAATTTATTAAAAAAGAAAAACTGAAATATGACATGGTCAGAAGTATTCAGACCCTTTGCAGCGACATTCATATTTAACTCACATGCTGTCCATTTCTTCTGATCCTCCTCGAGATGGTTCTGCTTCTTTATTGGAGTCCAGCTGTGTTTAATTAAACTGATTGGGCTTGATTAGGAAAGGCACACAGCTGTCTATATAAGACCTTACACCTCACAATGCATGTCAGAGCAAATGAGAATCACGAGGTCAAAGGAACTGCCCAAGGAGCTCACAGACAGAATTGTGGCAAGGCACAGATCTGGCCAAGGTTACAAAAGAATTTCTGCAGCACTCAAGGTTCCTAAGAGCACAGTGGCCTCCATAATCCTCAAATGGAAGAACTTTGGGACGACCACAACTCTTCCTAGACCTGGCCATCCAGCCAAACTGAGCAATTGTGGGAGAAGAGCCTTGGTGAGAGAGATAAAGAAGAACCCAAAGATCACTGTGGCTGAGCTCCAGAGATGCAGTCGGGAGATAGGAGAAAGTTCCACAAAGTCAACTATCACTGCAGCCCTCCACCAGTCGGGGCTTTATGGCAGAGTGGCCCGACGGAAGCCTCTCCTCAGTGCAAGACACATGAAAGCCCGCATAGAGTTTGCCAAAAAACACATGAAGGACTCCCAGACTATGAGAAATAAGATTCTCTGGTCTGATGAGACCAAGATTGAACCTTTTGGTGTTAATTCTAAGCAGTATGTGTGGAGAAAACCAGGCACTGCTCATCACCTGCCCAATACAATCCCTACAGTGAAACGTGGTGGTGGGAGCATCATGTTGTGGGAGTGTTTTTCAGCTGCAGGGACAGGACGACTGGTTGCAATTGAAGGAAGGATGAATGCGGCCAAGTACAGAGATATCCTGGAGGAAAACCTCTTCCAGAGTGCTCAGGACCTCAGACTGGGCCAAAGGGTCACCTTTCAACAGGACAATGACCCGAAGCACACAGCTACAATGACAAAGGAGTGGCTTCAGAACAACTCTGTGACCGTTCTTGACTGGCCCAGCCAGAGCCCTGACCTAAACCCAATTGAGCATCTCTGGAGAGACCTCAAAATGGCTGTCCACCAATGTTCACCATCCAACCTGACAGAAGTGGAGAGGATCTGCAAGGAAGAATGGCAGAGGATCCCCAAATCCAGGTGTGAAAAACTTGTTGCGTCATTCCCAAGAAGACTCATGGCTGTACTAGCTGAAAAGGGTGCTTCTACTCAATACTGAGCACAGGGTCTGAATACTTATGACCATGTGATATTTCACTTTTTCTTTTTTAATAAATTTGCAAAAATTTCTAAACTTCTGTTTTTTTCTGTCAAGCTGGGGTGCTGAGTGTACATTAATGAGAAATAAAATGAACTTTTTTGATTTTGGCAAATGGCTGCAATGACACAGAGAGTGAAAAATTTCAAGGGGTCTGAATACTTTCCATACCCACTGTATCATCTTCAATGTGAGAAGAGGAATCCATCACTACATTGCAGACACTCCCTGGCTGATCACTGTTGGCACTGTGTTGAGTGTCAATCTCATTTGATGCTTGAGGAGAGCAATTGGCTATGTGGGTTTGGTCCTGTAAAATAACAATGCAAAATCAACATATTAAATTATGTTATAAATTTTATGATAATGTTTATAACTTCTTACAAAATGTTGAAATAGATAATTAAATGCTTACTTTATTTCCATTGTTATTACTGTTGTTTGTGACTCCATTGTGATCAGCTTGGTGTGTGAAACCTGTGAACACATAACAGACATTTACCATATTCAATCAATTAAGGATTACATTTGCCCTATGCATACAATCTTGCAATATTAGCTATAGTGTATGCATATATTGTTTTAATGATATGTTTAATTGGTGAAGTGACAAAGTCAGAACTGTCTGTCTGGGCACATACTTGTGATGGCTTGAAGGCATTCTTCAATGGTAGGGCATGCTTCTGTCGATTTACACAGCATTCTGCCAATGATACCTTGATGCCTTTCCTCGCACTGAAGAGTAAAGGTGCCCGCTCTGAGATTTTGAAATAACGCCAGTGGATCGTTGGAGTAGGGTGTAGTTGCTTGATAGGGGTGCTCTCCATCTGTCAGTATGTAATGCACCAGGCACCCTGTTGTCTGCAATACAGGAGATTCATTTGAATCAATGTCCAGTCATAATCACCCTTCCATATTGCACAGATTGCAATTATATATATATATATATATATATACAGTGCCTTGTGAAAGTATTCGGCCCCCTTGAACTTTTCAACCTTTCGCCACATTTCAGGCTTCAAACATAAAGATATAAAATTTTAATTTTTTGTCAAGAATCAACAACAAGTGGGACACAATCGTGAAGTGGAACGAAATTTATTGGATATTTTAAACTTTTTTAACGAATAAAAACCTGAAAAGTGGGGCGTGCAATATTATTCGGCCCCCTTGCATTAATACTTTGTAGCGCCACCTTTTGCTGCAATTACAGCTGCAAGTCGCTTGGGGTATGTCTCTATCAGTTTTGCACATCGAGAGACTGAAATTCTTGCCCATTCTTCCTTGCAAAACAGCTCGAGCTCAGTGAGGTTGGCTGGAGAGCGTTTGTGAACAGCAGTCTTCAGCTCTGCCCACAGATTCTCCATTGGATTCAGGTCTGGACTTTGACTTGGCCATTCTAACACCTGGATACGTTTATTTGTGAGCCATTCCATTGTAGATTTGGCTTTATGTTTTGGATCATTGTCCTGTTGGAAGATAAATCTCCGTCCCAGTCTCAGGTCTTTGCAGACTCCAACAGGTTTTCTTCCAGAATGGTCCTGCATTTGGCTCCATTCATCTTCCCATCAGTTTTAACCATCTTCCCTGTCCCTGCTGAAGAAAAGCAGGCCCAAACCATGAGGCTGCCACCACCATGTTTGACAGTGGGGATGGTGTGTTCAGGGTGATGAGCTGTGTTGCTTTTACGCCAAACATATCGTTTTGCATTGTGGCCAAAAGTTCCATTTTGGTTTCATCTGACCAGAGCACCTTCTTCCACATGTTTGGTTAGTCTCCCAGGTGGCTTGTGGCAAACTTCAAACGAGACTTTTTATGGATATCTTTGAGAAATGGCTTTCTTCTTGCCACTCTTCCATAAAGGCCAGATTTGTGCAGTGTACGACTGATTGTTGTCCTATGGACAGACTCTCCCACCTCAGCTGTAGATCTCTGCAGTTCATCCAGAGTGATCATGGGCCTCTTGGCTGCATCTCTGATCAGTCTTCTCCTTGTTCCAGGTGAAAGTTTAGAGGGACGGCCGGGTCTTGGTAGATTTGCAGTGGTCTGATACTCCTTCCATTTCAATATGATTGCTTGCACAGTGCTCCTTGAGATGTTTAAAGCTTGGGAAATCTTTTTGTATCAAAATCCGGCTTTAAACTTCTCCACAACAGTATCTCGGACCTGCCTGGTGTGTTCCTTGGTCTTCATGATGCTCTCTGCACTTTAAACAGAACCCTGAGACTATCACAGAGCAGGTGCATTTATACGGAGACTTGATTACACACAGGTGGATTCTATTTATCATCACCAGTCATTTAGGACAACACTGGATCATTCAGAGATCCTCACGGAACTTCTGGAGTGAGTTTGCTGCACTGAAAGTAAAGGGGCCGAATAATATTGCACACCCCACTTTTCAGTTTTTTATTTGTTAAAAAAGTATAAAATATCCAATAAATTTCATTCCACTTCACGATTGTGTCCCAATTGTGTTGATTCTTGGCAAAAAATTAAAATTTTATATCTTTATGTTTGAAGCCTGAAATGTGGCGAAAGGTTGAAAAGTTCAAGGGGGCCAAATACTTTCGCAAGGCACTGTATACACACATGGACAAAATTGTTGACATCAGAAAACCGCTCACCCACACGACACCACACACGCTGTCTGCCATCTGCCCTGAAGAGTGTAAACCGGGATTCATCCATGAAGAGAACACCTCTCCAACGTGCCAGACGCCATCGAATGTGAGCATTTGCCCACTCAAGTCGGTTACGACGACGAACTGGAGTCAGGTGGAGACCCCGATGAGGATGACAAGCTTGCAGATGAGCTTCCCTGAGACGGTTTCTGACAGTTTGTGCACAAATTCTTTGGTTATGCAAACCGATTGTTTCAGCAGCTGTCCGAGTGACTGGTCTCAGACCATCTTGGAAGTGAACATGCTGGATGTGGAGGTCCTGGGCTGGTGTGGTTACACGTGGTCTGCGGTTGTGAGGCTAGTTGGATGTACTGCCAAATTCTCTGAAACGCCTTTGGAGACAGCTTATGGTAGAGAAATGAACATTCAACACACGAGCAACAGCTCTGGTTGACATTCCTGCTGTCAGCATGCCAATTGCACGCTCCCTCAAATCTTGCCACATCTGTGGCATTGTGCTGTGTGATAAAACTGCACCTTTCAGAGTGGCCTTTATTGTGGGCAGTCTAAGGCACACCTGTGCACTAATCATGGTGTCTAATCAGCATCTTGATATGGCACACCTGTGAGGTGGGATGGATTATCTCAGCAAAGGAGAAGTGCTAACTATCACAGACTTAGACAGATTTGTGAACAATATTTGAGAGAAATGATGATATTGTGTTTGTGGAAAAAGTTTTAGATCTTTGAGTTCATCTCATAAAAAATGGGAGCAAAAACAAAAGTGTTGCGTTTATATTTTTTGAGTATGTATATATAAACATTACAATGATTAAAATATTACTTATAATATACAGTTGAGTTTATGTAAACTGATTTGAATACTGACATGTGATACAATTCACCATACAGCAGAACTAGTTTATTCATTTTCAGCTCCACATTTCACATATTTTAAAGACATGTAAACTCATAGCAGTCATCATGGCCATTGAAGCGACATTTCCATCCTGAACTTACCTGGATATCTGACTCTTTCTTGTATTTGTATTGCATGCCTCAAACATCTTCATAACTTGACCAAGACAAAGATCCAGCCATTTGAGACTGCAAAGCTGATTGTGCCAAATCCAGTTTCCTGCTTGCTCCAAAATCTGCGATAAACAATTTGTTGCTGATATCTGTAAAATATTGAAAATGATCCTTAGACATGTACCTCTTAATACAATATCCACAAAATAACGTCTTTTCTATGATGTATAATGAAAATTGGATAATAAATACATTTCTACCAGATAGTTTATGGCTATGGCTAAACGATTTATTCTTTTTTTACCAAACAAAATGTTTTCGGGCTTCAGGTCTCTGTGCAAAATCCCGCGTGAATGGAGTTCTTGTAGTCCTTGCAGTAGCTCCTGGCAGATCCCCAGTCTTTGAGCCTCAGTCAAACTTTCTCTGTCAGGAAAGTTCTTGTTTTCAATTACCTCCGCCAGACTGTATTTGCAGAGAGGGGAGACAAAATAAGCAAAGTAATTATCTTCCAACACTGCAATTGGTTGTAAAAGATGTTCTGCTTTGAATGTTTCTGAACATAGGACATGTGCATTTTATTCTCATTTGAGAAATATGCTTTGCAACTCTTTTCACTGCAACTTTGTTGCTCTGGAAGAATCCTGGGAAAATTTCAGCAGCATTGCATCCATTTGCAATCTTTTTGTGGTGTTAAAAACAGGTTCTCCAACGTCCGTAACGCCAGGGTTAGAGGCAAGGTTTTCGAATCAACTCATCCGACGGGATTCCTTGAAAATGCAGAAAAAAAACCTATTAGACATGGTCATCAATTTCAAATTTTGTAATTTTGTTAGTGGCAATAACTCCCTAACCTGATTAACAGGAAACAAATAAATATGCATTAATAGTGTGATATAAGTTTCAGAAATGCTCATGTGTTGCTGCATACCAGGCATGTCCAACAGAAAATAGCTCAGTAGTTACACTATCAACAATACTTTGAAACCTTGTCACTGTAATATTTAGATAAAAGGTGCAACATTAACTATGAGGCAGAAGAATTATAGTATCTGCATTTTCATAATAGTAAACTTCTCAGTTTTTTTGTTGTGAGTTCTATCAGAATATTAATGCTACCTACACATTTAAGACATAAATATTAAAAGTAGTACGATGGCAGTGCCACATGTTTATATGGTAAGTGGACAAAAAAGTCATTTTTAAATTGTTAGCATTTATACATTGAGGTTTTAGAATATTAAATTAAAGTGCTGCAAATTACCTTACATTTTCTTTGCTTGAAGGAAGAAAAAAACTTGAAGGATGGTAGGTTAAATGTCCTTCTTGCACAGTACCTCTTCAATATACTTACCTATAAAACTATTATATCTTTACATATTGATTGAAAGGTGCACAAATAAAATAAATATTCAGGTAGATGAATCTCCAATGAAGGAAAAACACATGGAAATGCTTTTTGGTCCTCTAAAGCTGTCGCTCCCAAAAACAGAAAAGACAAGTAAAAACTTCTGTGAGGAGACCGGTATTGATATAAACCCTGCCCAATGATCGGAACAGTGGACTGGGTCTTTGGAAAAAGATCGTTAACCACCCTGACATGAATGGTGAATCAGAGCAGTTTAGACCAGACGTAACACATGAAGGGTTACAGGGTTTCAGTTGATGTGAACTGCTCAGTTTACCCAGCAGATGTAAAAGGACTGGACAACACACAACAGAGCTGTGACAGAAAAGGAATCTAGCTTTGTAGAGAAGTTGTTGTCCAACAAATATTGATCCACTTTGTTTTTGCTCTGCATTTCTGCAGAAAATAGGAATAAAACTAAAACCAAAAACACCCCGCACTTAATTTGTGAGTTAAAGAATGATGGGACCATTTGTAGGGAATTTTTGTCATTGGCTGTGTCTTGTAAAGAGATTTATCTAGAAGAGATGAGAAGTCTGAATCTGGCTTGTTTAAACCTGAGCCTTACGGTAAGCTATGTCTCAGCAACAGATTCTGAAGTACGGGCCAAGGTGTGTTTAAGCTGATGATTTTCATGAGGCCTTCCTTGCCTTTGGAAGTTAAAACTCCTGCAGAGGCAGAGTAATTTTTCATCTGGGAATGGGCTGATGTAATTCTAACTGCTGTTAAAGTACAATGATAGTTCATGCTATAATGAAAAAGACAGGCTCAACATATTCAGAAACAGGAAAAATCTACTTGAAAGTGTTTGAAGTACACTCATAACTTCTAGGTTTAAAAAACAAACAAACAACAACACACAAGAGGTTGTACTGAATGTGAAGTTCTGGCACATTTGTTGAGTGAAACTAGAATGATTTATTTATTTGACTTGAATGGTTCAGTTTTTTGTGGAATACTTGGATCATCACAATTTGCAAAGTGAATAAAACCTTTGAACTCAGAATTTATTCATGCATAACTACAAGGGAAATTGGTCTGAAACTAAGTCAGCCTGTTGATCTGTGCTACAGCAGAAACCTGTTTGTCTCTTTGGCCATGGCAGAGTGTAAATTGTGCGTGGGGGTTGGGCAGTAGCCTTCAAGAAAGATCACCTTTAGCTCTGTCCACACAAGCACATTCGTAGCGCCTCAACATAGAAATGTAAATTGTGTGTGGGGGTTGGGCAGTAGCCTTCAAGAACATCACTTTTACCTCTGTCCACACAAGCAGGGACCAGGTCTGCGAATTAGCTGTCAGCTATTGACCTATGAACATGACATCGGTTAATGTAACAATGTTTGTTGTTCTGTTCCCTATCAAATAAACAAATAAACAAACAAGCATGTTAGAATAGAGCTGGAGTTGTAATCAAAAAAGGCATTAAAAAACAGGTGACATTTGACTTATTCCACAATGTCGTTACCGACATTATGAACATTAGTATCAAAATCCCACCACTTCGGAAAAGAAATCCTCACGTTCATATTTTTACAACACCAGGACCCACCAGTACGAAATTGTAAAGAAAAGCATGAGGTTTTGATCTGGTGGAAGCAAACAATGCAATCTCTATTTACGTCATTAGTTAAATATTAGGGAATTATTCTGTGGGTTTTTGCTTCTTAAAAAATGATTTGTTACCTTTAGCAGACACACATAGCAGCAAATGTCGATTACAAAAGAAAAAAAAAGCATTAAATACTTGGTGGACAACAACTCATTTGAATAATGAATTCTTTTCTGTCTTAAATTTAGTTTGCAAGTTTCTTTTTTCTTCACTGCTTGTAAATCTGCTGGATGAATTGTTACGCGTGTACAGATTCTCTGTCAACAATGTCATTGTCATTCCATTCCTAGTTTACATCAAATTGATCTTTCACTCTTCATTGTCTCGAGATCGCGGTCTTGTATGCACTAATTCACCATTCCCGATGAAGAGAAGCAAGCATAATATAGGAATGTTCAGGTGCACACATCTGGGATCAGAGCTCCAAACGTATGCTTCTGAATAGTAGCACTGGTACAGCCCAAATATTCAGTCACATCAGCACAGGATTTGGTCACCACCTCCCAAAACTGTCATTGCTTGTCAATAGTAGCGTCAACTGTCAGCATTCTCGCCTCTCTGGCACCAGGTCATTCGTGGATTTGAATGTAGTTTTCTACTTTTCTGTTTCATTCACACTTCCAAAATGAAATCCAACCTCATTCGAGGTTGTTTTGAAAACAATCTACAAAGTAAAAATGATTTTTTAAAAATCGTTCACTTACTGGCAGAATAGGGTGAGTGGTATGACCTAAATAATGTCATAGTTGCCTCAATTAGTCTACTTTTCAATAACACGTGGAACTCATTGAAAAAAAATGATTGTTTTTATGGCTGACAGAAAATAAGGTCCACACTTTGGTGGTACAGAATGATAGGGGTCCTCTTTTAGATAGTCTATAACGACACGAGGGCCTTTTAAATAGCACAGAGCGACATTAACACCCCAGTGTGTATACATAGATAGATCATTTTAGTATTTACAATAGTCCCAATTAGAGAAGAATCATTTCCAACTTTTTTTGTGACATGACTGTAAGAATTATTTACTCAGAACATGAATGCTAAAAGACGTTCATTAGACCCACAATAAACTGTAGTTGCAGAAGTTTTAAATCAGAGCCTCAAATTAAAGGTTTTGCCTTCAAGAGTGAAGTAATACAGAGGCAATACAAAGGTCCAGTTTGAAATTCACACTTGTCTCATTTCATTAGTACTTTCATGCATTGTTCTACACCAGTCCTCACAATTGAATGTAGTTTTCTACTTTTTTCTGTTTAACTGACTCAATCATCTTTCCCTAGCTGCCCCTACATTCTGAATCATCACCTGTGTCAGAGTCAAACCTGTCTCTGTCCACATTTATTTATTTATTTTAGGATAATCTGCTAAATTCACGCTTGAAAATAGTTACATATGCAACTATTTTGGTTGCACATATGCAGTTGCATATGTGAGACTTGCTTGGGATTATTATAATGTAAAGCCACATTACCATGTCTCAGAGTGGACAAGTGGTTGTCTATTGCATAATAGCCGTTGGGCATCGTGGCTGATGTCAGCTTGAGGAAAAATACCACTGTTTACAGACAGGGATGTGGATTCGTAGTTAAAGCTGCCCATTTCCTCTCATTGACTTCACCCCATGGTGTTAATAGCTGCTCGTTTGATAATCCATGTCAGAGCAGCCTGTTTGATCCAGCCCGCCCATGAAATGTGAATGTGAAGCCAGACCAGATGTAGACACACAAAGAGTTCAATTGATGTGAAGTGGACTAGCAATACAGGGGTTTGACTGAACGAGAATCTTACACACACACGTCTGCTCAGTTTGCCCAGCAAATGTAAAAGGCCTGGACAACACACAACAGAGCTGTGACAGAAAAGAATCTGAGCTTTGTAGAGAAGTTGTTGTCCAACAAAAGCATTAACTTAAAAACAATCAAGGCAACAAAAAATAAGAAAACAAGAAATTGTGGCCTCCCAACCTACTACATTTAGCCTACATTTTCATCACAGGCACATGACACAGGTTCCCTCTTGGATAGCATGGAGCAACATACACATTCCAGAATTGATGATTCCAAAAATCCATGAGCAAAATGAAGCCCTATGTAAAATACATAATGAATATGATTTTAGTGTAGATAATATAAAACTGCTATGTAGTCATTTCTGTTGTTACGATTCTGATCCTTAAAACTCTAAACCATAGCTGAACACAAAAGCTGGAACCTGCCATTCGGCTGCTGTGTTAGATGGATGTTGTCAATTTACAGCAGCAGTTTTTAGAAATACTTTTAGGGGAGTAGAACCAGCATGGTTATCAACAAGGCTTTTTGAATAAATTAGCCAATGATTATCTGTCCAAGTGAGAGCATTAACAAAATACATTAGGATCTCCTAAAGATGTAAGAACTGAAAACAACTGGAACCAAAGCTACAGAATTTAAGAGAACATTTACCTTTGACTGTGCCCATTTAGATTTTCAGAGCAGTTAGCAGTATCTATATTTGTAACAGATTTTATTCAGCAATTCTGCTTGGTGACATGATACAATATAAACTCTTGGGCATTAGAAAGTTAATATGTGGGCCAGCATCTGCTCCTACACAGATGATGACCCTAGATGTAGATATATGACAGTTGGACTTTGAACTGGCACATCTACAGATATAGACATATATGATAATAGCTGTCTTTGAGTGATTTTATGTTGACACCAAACACTTTAAATGAAATAAACCTCATTCAGTTTCTTTTGAACACAATCTACAGGTCGATGTAATACTTGAAAATTATTTCATAAATATTACTTACTGCAGGAAGTGTGAGTGTAATAGCTAAAGATAATATCATTAGTTAATCTATTTTCAATTAAAGTGGAAATTTATTCACAAAAAATGAATGATTTTTATGGCTGACAGAAGAATAAGGTCCACACTTTGGTGGTACAGAAGATGGGGTCCTCTTTTAGATAGTCTATAATACGACACAAGGGCCCTTTTAGATAGCACAGAGCGCACCTTACACCCCAGTGTGTATGCATAGATAGAAGATCATTTTAGTATTTACAATAGTCCTGATTAGAGAAAGAATCATTTACAACTTTTTTGTGACATTGTTGTAATAATTATTTACTCTAAAATGGAAAATTAATTAAGCCTCAGGAAATAAAATAAGCCTCATTCACTTTGTTTTGAACACAATCTACAGGAAGATGTAACACTTGAAATTATTTTCAAAAATATTAATTATGCAGGAAGGTGAGTGTAATGCTAAATAATATCATAGTTGCCTCAATTAATGTATTTTCATTAAAGTAGAATTTATTCACAAAAATGATTGTTTTTATGGCTGACAGAGAATAAGGTCCACACTTTGGTGGTACAGAATGATGGGGGTCCTCTTTTAGATAGTCTATAACGACACGAGGGCCCTTTTAGATAGCACAGAGCGACATTAACACCCCAGTGTGTATGCATAGATAGAAGATCATTTTTAGTATTTACAATAGTCCTGATTAGAGAAAGAATCATTTACAACTTTTTTGTGACATTGTTGTAATAATTATTTACTCTAAAATGGAAAATTAATTAAGCCTCAGGAAATAAAATAAGCCTCATTCACTTTGTTTGAACACAATCTACAGGAAGATGTAACACTTGAAAATTATTTCAAAAATATTAATTAATGCAGGAAGGTGAGTGTAATGCTAAATAATATAGTTGCCTCAATTATGTATTTTCAATTAAAGTAGAATTTTATTCACAAAATGATTGTTTTTATGGCTGACAGAGAATAAGGTCCACACTTTGGTGGTACAGAATGATAGGGGTCCTCTTTTAGATGGTCTATAACAACACGAGGGCCCTTTTAGATAGCACAGAGCGACATTAACACCCCAGTGTGTATACATAGATAGAAGATCATTTTAGTATTTACAATAGTCCTGATTAGAGAAAAAAATAATTCACAACTTTTTTGTGACATTGTCGTAAGAATTATTTATCTAAAATGGATGCCATAAAGATGCTCATTAGACCACAATAAACTGTAGTTGCAGAAGTTTTTAAATCAGAGCCTCAAATTAAAGGTTTTGCCTTCAAGAGTGAAGTAATACAGAGGCAATACAAGGTCAGTTTGAAATTCACACTTACTCATTCATAGTAATTTACATAGTAGCCCAGCAAAATGTGAGCGCCCCTAAGATAAATGATAAAGACATGCTTGTTGTCAGGAAGTGTTTCAACATTAAAAAAATATTACTTTACAAAGATTTCAACCGTATTTCTGAATATATGTCAATGGAGTGGGACATATAAAAAATTCAGTAATTGTTTGTGATGTCACAGTGGCATGTAACTAAGCAACACAAATCAAGGATTTAGAAGAAAACTATTAGACCAAATGATTTCACAATATTTGGTGAGGTTTTTAAACATTAAAACTTTAAAGTTAACACGGAGACTTACTACCAATCAATTTGTGTATTGCACAGACAGTTCCATTGCAGCCCTGACCGACATCTACATATAAAAGAGGGCCCTCCAGAGCCTGCCAATGGAGGGCCACTCTTTGATGTGTAGGTGTCAGTCAGGCTGAATGTTGTGTTAACACCTCAGCTCCACGGAAGGCTATGGAGGGCACTCTTTGATATGTAGATGTCAGGCATAGGCTGACTGGGCCCCTCTTGGCAGTTTTTTAAAAAAATAAAAAAATGCATGTTTGAAGTTATATTCTGAAGAAAGACCTTAAAAGAAATTTTATAAATGAATTTTTGTTTCAACAAAAATATCTCGAAACACTGGGCCACTGTTACCAGTTTTCTACGACAGTCCCCTCTTGGCTTGTCACACGTGTATGTGTGTGTGTGTGTGTGTGTGTGTGTGTGTGTGTGTGTGGTGTGTGTTGTGTGTGGTGTGTGTGTGGACAGGTGCTTGAAAAGCACAACTGCTTATCTGTCAAATGTGTGTAACAAAAGTGTGCACTGAACACTGAATAAAGTCTCTGTAGATTATAGACAAAATTTGGCATCTCTCATCACAAATTTCTGTTTAGTCACCCGAAGTGCATGGGTAAAATACAAAACAGGTGACAGTACTAAAAAGATTTATTTTCTAGAAAGCCAATAGTCAACAATGCAAGTTTAATTCTGGGACAGTTGCTCCAGCACCAACACCATGCGTTCCCATCAGTGCAACCAAGGTTTTCATTCATCTTCTGGATGTTCTGGAGCATGGCAGAGGTCACGTCTTGGTGTCTTCCGATCTGTTCCAAGAACGTTCCTCTGACTCTCCAGACACTGCAGAGGATCCACAGCAGCTTCCTGGTTCCCTTTTCCTGCATAAAAGCACCAAAAGTACTAGTTTCAGTAATTATTTTCCATTTTCATAAACACAGTTAACTTAAGTAAATGTTCTATTTTGTGATTTTAGGATGGGTCAAAAGATAACATACTGATCATGTTGATGTCTGCATAGTCTAACAGATCTTATTGATTTGGTCTGTAGAGAGGAGGCAGCGTGGAGGAGCTGCAGGACGGAACCAGTAAGCTGCAGACTAGTGCTCCTGGTAACTGGACCTCATCATCCAAGGCCGACAACTAAATAAAATGAACAAGACATGCTGTTGATAGCAATCTGTAATACAAATGATTTTATCCATTACTGATTTATTGCTTTGTCCATACATGTTAGAAAGTTGTTACAAATAATACCTGTAATAATTTCGGCACACAGTGATAAAATGCCTTGTTTTATTTACAAACAAAAAACACCAAAGGCATCTGTGTATAAGAAATCAGTGCATTGGATTTCCACATCTGGCAAAGCTGGAAAATCACACATTCAGAATTTTACTTGAAATTATGAAAATAGCTGCAGATTACCAGTACTCTTTACTTCATTGTGTTAACTTGATCATGTTGAATCAGTTTTTTAGACTTGTATTACTGATACGAAACATAATCAACACATAAATTAAAATGTGTTCGCAAAGAGTTCACTGGTTCTTCAAGGAAAATTTCAATGATAACCATATAGTTCAGTAAATGATTAATGGGTCATTGTGTAACAGCGTGGGAGGTTCTGAATACAGGTCTTGGACTGAAATATTGCTGCTGCTTTCCTCCGGTTTTAATAAGGAGTTGTTTCATAGCTTGTTAGCCTTAAACCAGCGGCTAACTGGCTGGCAAACAATAGTTCAACGCCAACCTCTAATCAGTGATCCGGTGTCCGGACCGCGTTAGCTGGCGGAACGTTCATAATACTGATGTGGGACTGTTGTAGCTAGCGTATCATAGTAGGATAACAGCAGGATGTTGGAGAAATAAACTACCATTATCAGGATCGCTGGTCCTGCATGGCAGACTCCTTAGCGCATCGCACTGCTTGAATGTCTGTGATATTCAGGCCGATCTTCAAAATAAAACTCAATAAATTCTCGTCCGGGTGAGTGTCCTTCATTGTCGCTTCCGCCATACGGACATGTCCCTTCCGGGGCTCGGTAGGAAAAAAAGATTTGATATAAGTTGATATATATATAATGAAAGTCGATATATATATAATGAAAGTCGATATATATATATATATAAATGAAGTTGATATATTATATATATATAATGAAACTTGATATATAATATAATGAAACTTGATATATATGATATATATATGATCAGGAACGACGAGGAAGCCCCGCCTAGAGCCATTTGATTGACAGCTCAGTCCACCAAGTGAAAGCAAACTGATTTGCATTTTATTTCTTGGTGGTTATTTCATAATGGCCTGACACCATGAAATAGAAAAATGCAAATCAGTTTCCTCTGGGCGGGGCTTCCTTTTCAGGGTGGGGAGTCGTACCCGCACACAGGCTTCTGTCCTGACGCCAGCTCCGACCACGGCTGAAGTGAAGCCGTGTCACCGTGGAACTTCGGCTGATTCTGGCCATCAGACACTGAAAGGACGCTGCTAATTCGGTAAATTAATGTTTATTTCCTTATCAGTGGCAGAATCAGCCGAAGCTCAACGGTGACATGGCTTCACTTCAGCCGTGCTGGGAGCTGGGGTCGGCAGGACTCCTGTGTTCAGAATCCCCGCCCAGAGCAAACTGATTTGCATTTTTTCCTTTTCTTGGTGGACCTGAAGGAATATAAAGGGAAATAATAAATAAAATAAATAAATAAATGAATGCGGAATATAAAGAGAAATAAATAAATAAATGTGGAAATATAAAGAGAAATAATAATTAAATAAATAATGTGGAATATAAGAGAAATAAATAAATAAATAAATAAAAGGAAAAAACAGAAAAGGTAAAAGCAAAGACAAAATTTTCCTTTTTATTTATTTATTTATTTTTCTCTTATTTTCCAGATTTATTTATTTATTTATTTATTTATTTATTTATTTCTCTTTATATTTCCAGATTTATTTATTTATTTATTTATTTATTTATTTCTCTTTATATTTCCACATTTATTTATTTATTTTATTTATATTTTGATTTGGCACTCCTATCGCTCCATAATATATATATATATATATATATATAATATATATATATATATTTTAGGGAAATTTTTAAGAATTATTGGAATTTTCTTCCTGAAGGTTTTGGAAATTTTCAGAAATTTGAGGAATTTTTTGCTGAATTTTTTTCAGACAAAGAACAATATTTTTGGTGCCTGTAAATAAGGACAACAGGAGGGTTAAACACATGAGCTCCAAGTAATAGTCTGCATGGAGAAATGCAGTACTTTTTCTTAATTTATTGCAGAGCTATTCAGTTGTAAAGCATATGGGATTTATATGAATAACTTTGTGTATCATTTAGGGAAAATAGTATCAGATTGGGCCTCAGTCTCAGCAGATACTAATAATAATTTATTCAGATCAGACCAGTGGCAGAAAAATATACACTCAGAAAATTACTACACTTGAGGAAATGTAGTTAAATGTACTAAAGCATCTGATTGTGGCAATAAATAATAAAAAATAACTAATTTATAGGAAACTGATAAATGACATTTGCACTATCCATTATGACATTTACAGCCAACTCTATTTCCGTTACATGTGTTTCAACAGGATTATCTATTTCAGGAAGTAATTTAGTCTTTTATCAGTTACTTTCAATTAAAACGAGTATTTCTAAAAGGGCTTTCATTGTTTAATTTCATTTTAAAGTGCTCATCCGAACCATTAAAAACAGCTTGAGTTTCACATTTGAAAAACTAAACTTATATGTGAGAACAAAGCAGTCCTACTGTTTCCCAGGATAACACAACACTAAGGTAAATAATTCAGACAACGTTGGGTAGAAAACGACTGATAAATGCACTGACAGCCCATATTTCACCAACTCTCCCTCTGAACTACACCAGCTAACCTGCTGACAAGCTAACGGCTTCACACAAGGTTTTAAAAAGCTCTTTATCAAGTCTACAGAAGCTCAGACGGTTATAAAGATGTTAAATAATTTCAGATAAAGTATTTACTACTTGGACGCCGCAGACAAACTGCCGCTGTCTGTCCTCTCACAAACAACTGTGACTCCTGCAGTCACATTTAATCTGAAAGAGAGTAAGCCTCCTCCACATGATGCCTTCACGTACCCATCAATTGTCTGGAATTTACCAACATCTGAAGATCGATTCTATTTTCTCAGAAAGTTCAAATCAAGCAAGAAAGACAGATAATAAGAAAGACTTGTAATGTAGATTGGCAGAGACTTTTCTTATCCACACTTATGTAATTCCGATGATTTATGCCCTCGTGAGAAAATAAAGAAAATAAATTACACCGACTACTGTTTACTTAAAAGAAAGCATCTACGCCTATAACCGAATAAAACCATCGATTGTCACTACAGGTTTAAAGCTCTCTGGCCTTCCCTAATGACACCTCTGGTCAATCATAACTAAAGTGGTTATTTAAGGTTGAAGTCGATGAAGGTATTTCTGATAACTTCATCATGTCCTTGAACTCAACACGAGATCATGACGCACAAAAAAATTATTTGCCTGGTTCCATAGTTTATTTAAACTAAAAATAATTCACTATTGGTTTCCAAACATGAACTCATTTAGACCCTTTTCGCTCTTAATTTTGTTCATACAGAACTTGAACACAACAAATTAAGACAGCTGGGAAACAGATGATCGAGAGGATGATTTTATTTATGCAGACAGATTTTTTATTTTTGCCTTTCTCAGCTTTATTTGATAGTCACGGTGAAGATAGACAGGAAACAGGAGAAGAGTGGGGAAGACATGCAGCAAAGGGCCGCGAGCAGGAATCGAACCCAGTCCGCTGTGCCAGAGACCAGCCCTTGTACATGAGTCGTCCGTCCAACCCGCCGATCCACACGGGCGCCCAGAATTTTTCAAAAAAAGAAGAAAGCACACAAGGAGAAACAGGACATGCCGAGTGTACAGAAACTAGAGCTTTAACATACAACTGTTTTTTTTAAATTTTAAAATCATGCTATTTAACTTGTGTCTCTTTGTTAGGGAAAGACATACAGTTTCATAAACTAAATACAATTTTTCTACATTTTCCATAGACACACATGATGCTAATGCAGTCACAGAGATAAATGTATTAATTAAGAGATTTAAAAAATATTGTAGAAAAAGACATCAGAGCGTTCAAAAACAGGAATATTTGTAATTTATAAAAAACACAGGTGTTGCTGACAGGATGGCAAGAACAAAAGAAATGTTTGTGGTGGAAACCTGAATTAAACATCACTTTAGGAAGGCTCACAATAAAGAACTTATGAGGACAGTTCAGCTTCAGTCCATATTTCAGATAAAGATGGTTGTTTTTTTCGTTCTTCTTTCATTAATCATGTGATGATTTATCTGCTGTCCCTGAATATAAAACTGGAAATAAAGTAGTTCAAACCTGCAGCAGCTGCAACAGTAACATGCTGCTGACACACTGATGCTTCGATATTAAATATTTTGTGATGACATTTACGATAATATATCAGTCAAAATATGTGCTGTATATGCAGTACTTCAATATTTTTAACCACATTTTGTGCAATATTATGGTCTTTTCCGTCTCTAAATTTTCCACGCAGTACTTTTAACTGTAATGAAGTATTTTTACATTGTTATATTGCTATCTTTTTTGCTGAAGTAAATGATCTGAATATTTCTGAAATCTCTTAGTTGTGTTCTACTGAGCATTTACTATATCATGATCAGCATCATGACAACCTTAACGCAGATAAAACCCAAAGGAAAAGACACACCAAAGGCATCACAAATAGATCTGGAAGTTATAGATTCAACTGTGAATTGAAATAAACTCATAAAACAAGAAGTGATCAGGGTTGTTTTTGGTTAGTCTTATCTTCACAGGCAGTTTGGGCGATTCAAAATACAGTTTCATGATGTTTATAAAATGTAAAAAAAAATAGTTCCTCTGATAGATAATGACAATTAACCATTCTCAAAGTTAAATGAATTAACTGCGAACTTTCAACTGTATTCTACTATCGTAAAAATCATGTATTACCAGGGTTGTACTTTTGGAGTGACTGAATTTTCACAAGCAGTTACTGTGTATTGCCTAGATTTATCAGATTTAGTTTTTTACACTCTAAAGTTACTTGGTGGTAGAAATAACCAAGGCCCATTGTAAATCTGAACCTCGTATTAAACACAGCCCAAAGGTTCCTCAGAACATTCTTCTGCTGGGCTCCCTCTATGTTCTCAGGTGCCGAAGTGTCAGGATGTTGGCTGTGAGTTGCTCTTTAACTTCTCTTCCATTTTGTAGAAGTTGCTCAAACTCTCAGCTTCAGCACACGTTGCCATAGGGCCATGCTCTTTAGTTTCGATGCTGTGTTCAAGCCAAACAGATATGTTAGCCTACATGATCTGCAAGGAGGCATTTCTCCTCCATTTCTGAGTTAGAAGGCCTGAACACCTGACATACGTTATGGTATGTGGATGGTTTCCATCAAAAGTATTACCACTCCTGACGTATCTTGGATAGTAGGTCATCACTGCTCCCAGCTACATAAATTCATCCAGGCAACTAAAGCATGAGGCAGCATCACTATTCTGCTTGCAATAATGACTAGAAGTGGACATGGAGACTCCATAGTACCTGACTGAACCATTGGATTTCTGAGAGACACCAGATGGCGGTGGAAACAAATGCTTTGATCGAACACCACCCTCCACGTCAGTGATGAACTGCTGCAGTCTGCTTCTTATTTCCTCTTCCTTCTCTGTCCAAGTAGGTGGATCATCTGAAAAGAGTCACAAATAATGCCAAGCTGTGACTTTATGTTCACAATTACAAATGATGTACTTTACAAGTTTATACAACTTTACAACGAAGAATTTAATCATCTCTGACAATCTATTAACCTTTACCATGTCAAGCACACATGAAAATGGACTCCTCCTGGGCAGTTGGCAGGAATAGATTCAAATGGACGAGGGAAGTAAGACCTCAAGTCATCGAATAGGTTTTCATCTTTCAGAATACTTTCTGGGGAATGGTAGAGTGTGGATCTTTTCCAAAAAGAAGATGCTGTGAAGAATCTGTGTACACACACACACACACACACACACACATGAATATCATCATCTATTTTGTATCACGTGTCCTATGTTGAATTATGACTTCATCCAACGTACCTCATCCACTAACAGGAAAGTATCTTCTTGAGTCCGGGTACACAGATCAGTCATTTCAGCAATAATTAGTAGAGCTTTACTCCTGAAACGTTCTTCTCTTTGCAAATATTCTACCCTAAAATAACAAACATCAGTTAAATTAACAACACAATGACTAAAAAGCACAATACAGTGATGAATGTTTGTGTTTTAGTAATTAGTTGACTTACGTTCTGTTCTGTCTAGTATCCTGGTAAAAGTACAAATAACACAAAACTTTATTAAATTATACAATTCTCTGACAATCAAAAACTCATTTAGAAATGTAGATTAATCATCAAGATTTTTCTATCATGCATATATATATATATATATATATATATATATATATATATATATATATAAAACACTGACAAAGGAAAATATTGGATAGCCAGCGAGCTTTACCATTGTAGCGTTTCTGGTTGAAATGAAAGCTGGATGCAGACAAATGTCCGTCCTTCCTCTTTCATTTCACTCTGTGACTTCTCCTTGGCTGGGCTCCTTGATCATGATGTAAGTTTGGATCTGTGATGTATGTTTCTGGAGGTGTGGCAAATTTTACACGCAGCAAGGAAACACCTACTGTACAAATGAAATGAGTCCTCACACACTTACTTGAATCCTGTCTCCTCTTCTGCTGTTTTTTCTCCAAAAGTCTCAAAGTGAGTAAGTTGTGACTGAGCCACTTGGGTAATTATTTAAGTTTACTTTCTGAAACATTATCTTGTTCTCCAAATTCCTCTGAGGCTTTAACAATGCCTCTTTTGATCAATGTTTGACTAAAATGTGTCTTGTTCTTTACATTGATTCCTAAAAATCATTCCAAAACACTAATATGTGTGATATGTTGTGAATATGCAGAAAGTTTTGAACATGAGTAGGAATCTTGCTGACACAAATTAGTAGGGAGGTTAAGCCCAAAAAATAGGTATTTGACTTCAAGTCATGATGCTAAGGTCCCCTTTGGTATGGAGGTACCTTAGGGTCATACAATGAATTTATCCTAAGACACAAGTGAGATCGCCTTTTGTATTGGAAATAAACAATTTTTTCAAAATGGCCGACAATGTGCCAAAATTCCTCCAGAGCCCATATCTTTGCTTCTGTTATAGATAATATGAACAACCTTGGTGTCAAAGTGTACATTTTTGGGGTCAAGGAATCCAATAAAATCGGTTTCAAGTTTAAAATACCAACAGCTTTCCCTTTACCATGACAACTGGGGTAAAAGTGCACATTTTACATAACAATTGTGTCATCAGAGTGACTTTATTATCGTTTCCTTCAAAAAGTTTTTAATTTAAGCAGTGCAACTACTTCTGTACAGTTACATTTGTCCAAAGTAGCATGAGATTTCAACTAGTCAGGGAGTAGCAATATGCTCAGATGCACCCGGGGATTGTAACAGCTGTAGCAGCTGTTGAAGGTCCAAAGTGACAGGTTGACACTTTGAGGTTCGTATGCCTTTCTCATCCATCCATTAATTTCCTATACACCGCTTTATCCTCACTAGGGTCGCGGGGGGTGCTGGAGCCTATCTCAGCTGACTCGGGCGAAGGCAGGGGAACACCCTGGACAGGTCGCCAGTCTGTCACAGGGCTACATATACAGACACACAATCACACTCACATTCACACCTACGGGCAATTTAGAGTAATCAGTTCACCTCAGCATATTTTTGGACTGTGGGAGGAAGCTGGAGTGCCCAGAGAAACCACGCATGCACAGGGAGAACATGCAAACTCCATCCAGAAAGATCCCAGGCCCACCCCGGGATTTGAACTGGGATCTTCTTGCTGCAAGGTGAAAGTTCTAACCAGTACTCCACTGTGCAGCCCTGATCGCACTTGTGTCTTAGGATAAATTTACTTGTATGACCATAAGGTACTTCCATACCAAAGGGGACCTTTGCATCATGACTTAAAGTCAAAAGTCGCTTAACCTCCCTACTAAATAAGCCAATAGAAATTCAGGTAAGTTATGGATGAATTAAAATGAAACAATTTATCACTGATGTGAAAAGGACTCACATCTCCAAACAAAAGACACAAAACAGGACAGAAGACAGTCAGGAGCAACAACATAAACCAAAAAAAATTTGATCTACAGGAGAACAAATAGTTGAAAGCAATACAGAATGCCTGAGAGTCCTACTGTTTTATAGTCATTTTTATGTATTATTGTCATGTGGAGCTAGTCTGGGAATACCCAGACTGCCTGTGCACTCATTGTCATTTCGTTTACTAGGCAGTCTGGCGACCTGGGGTTGAATTTGTCCCTGAGTCAGGGATCCAATCACAGGACGGGGAGGGACAGTTAGACGATGACGCACACTAAGCGACTACGCGCAATGCATGATGGGTTGTTCATAACAAAAAAGATGGCGGCGGCTGCGTTCGACCAAGCATTGGACAGAGTTCTGAATAGTTTAGAAAGACCGTTTATTTTAAACAAGAACAGCGTTTGGCCTTAGAAGCTTTTGTCAACAAAAAGAAAGATGTATTAGCTTTACTGCCCACGGATTTGGCAAGAGTCTAATTTACCAGTTAGCTCCGTTAGTTGCGAAGGAAATCGGATCTATCAAGACCCCTGTTGTTGTGGTAGTGTCGCCATTGATTGCCTTGATAGAGGATCAGATAAAGGAAGCAGCCGACCTCGGGATTTCTGCGACTCAGTTGGGCCTCGGGGAAGAAAAAGACATAAAGAGTTGCCGGTACCAGGTGGTGTTTGGCAGCCCCGAGGCATGGCTAAGCGCCAAGTGGGAGAACATGCTATCCACCGAAGCATACAAGACCAACCTTATAGGCATCGTCGTGGATGAAGTCCATCTTACATACAAGTGGTAAGTGTTATTAATATAAACTAATTAGTGTCAGAAGGGGAGCGTGTGTATGTAGAAAGATGAGGTGTGTTTAATACTTATATCGTTATACCTGTACCTACTGTGGCAGAGATAGCGTTTTTACTTTTCACTTTAAATCTACTGTCTAAACTTCTGCTGAGCACATCCAAACCACTTATTTAAAGTAGTTGAAGCTCCAGTCAGAATTGTGACAAAATGTGAAATACACACGCCAAATACTTCCTTAGGACATATTGAACATTTCTAAGCTATACCTGTGTTTTTCTCTTTTCAAACAGGGGGAATGCGGGGAGAGGACAAAAGGCCTTCAGAGAAAGCTTTGCAAGGTTGGGGGAACTTCGAGCAATCGTCAAACCAGGTTGGTAATCTGTAACACTTCTACCTGTGATTTTGTACTACAGATGAAAGTCTGATGACTTAATCTCTAGATATACATATATATATACTCTAAATATACAGGTTTTAACTTTCAATGATGTATCACATTAAAAACCATGTCTTATAGTAAGACATTACAATATATATAGCAGTGATTAAGTATTGTCTTCTATTTATTTTAAAGTAGCTCTTTTCAAAGTACTGCTTAATATCATACTATGTATACACTGTAATTAAATATTGCAAAAATGTGGTGATCTGCCTGCCCTGAAAATTATTTCAGTGTTATTGAGGTATTGAATGTGTGTATGTTTTTCTTCAGGAACACCTGTATTGGCTTTGACTGCATCAGCTGATTTGCACTCAAGAGACATTGTGAGAAGACGGCTACACTTCCAGAATGCAGTCAACATTATTGTTAGCCCCAACAGACCCAACATTAGACTTGCTGTAAGGCGGCTTGTGACAGACTCTCTAGACTGCTTCGACTGGCTGGTGAAGAACTTGAAAGAGAGAAGACTGGATATGTTACCAGTCATTATATACTGCCGTACAATAAACACTGTGACAAGAGTATTCCTCCACCTGAAGTCTGAACTTGGGACAGTGCCTGGGTAGGCGAAGAGAAAAAAGGTGACAATCTCCTTATTGGGATGTTTCACAGCCACACTCTACCTGTAAACAAGAGTAGGGTACTGTCTTCAATTAACGGAGAAGGGAACTGCAGAGTGGCTGTGGCAACTACAGCACTTGGAGTTGGCCTAAATTTCCCCAAGGTCTCCCATGTGATCATGTATGGCTTACCAGAGGACCCAGAGGCCATTCTCCAGCAGGTTGGAAGAGCAGGCAGAGATGGCTCTCCTGCTCATGCTGTTCTTTATGCAAACAAACAGGTTGCCAACACTGACAATGCAGCAAAGACGGTTCTTCAAGAAAGCCTAAATGGGTGTTTTAGGAAGGCCCTATATTCACATTTTGAGGAAGAGGTATCTAGTATTAAGCCGGGACATTCTTGCTGTACTTTTTGCCATACAGTATGCAAATGTAACTCTGACTGTTGCTCTGTAGCTACACCCAGTTTTGAAATGTCAAAAAAGAATCTATCACCTGTCAGATGCAGAAAAGTCACATTGCATGAACATGTACAGGTCAAAGAGCTGTTGGAGAAGTATAGGGACAGTCTAATTCCACCAGATGAACACCTGTACACAAATGTCTCACTCTGCACTGGTTTCAGCAATGTGCTAATTGAAACAGTTATTGAAAGCCTTCCTGAAATATTTAACATAACTGACATTATGAGCAATCTTCCTGTATTTGACATAAAACATGGCCAGGAAATTCTCCGGATCGTTCACAAAGTGTTTAAAGACTTTGATTTGTGTGACTTCCCAGACACTTGTGAAGAACTGTATTTGCCACCTGATATAGACTTCACCGGATACTTTGATTTTCAGGATGAGGATGAAGACACTACCAAGTCATTAAGCAGCATTGCATCAGGCTTGTCTTTGCTCCCCCTCTCAGATTAATTTCTGAACTAATGTAAATAACTGTTGTCCATGTCACCTTGAATAAAATTCTATTGTTAAACTCAATATATGCTTATTGTGTCACTTGAAAACTCAAATAACCAAATCAAGGTTTGAAGGAAAAAATAGTTTTAATAAAATGTTAATAAATTTAAAACAGAAATCGCTTGTTTAAATATATAGCTATTTACAATGCCAACAATAATGATTGAAATGTCTCAAAAGCTTTACAAAGGGACACTACGCCATTCACTGAGCTTGCTCATCATCCACTTCCAAAGTGCCTTTGGATCCAGTTTTGACAGTAGGTTTCTTTGGAAACCAGGGAAGGCAGCATAGACACGACCTGCTTTTTGTTTAAAAAGCTCTGCCTCTTGCAGTGTGTCTACCAAGGTGAGGATGTCTTTGGTCATGTCCACATGATGAGCACCAGTTTGCCTCGATATTCCCATTTCCAAATCGGTGCCGGCCATCATTTCTTTGAAGACAGCAATGGACCTGCTTATTCTGGCTGCTGAAGTCTCATTTAGGTTAGGCCCAAGGCCCTTCAGGAAAGATTTCAAAAATCCATTTAAGTGCTCCAGATGCAAATCTAGTGGAATGTTTCGTCCCTTGCCTCCCCTGGTGCTCCAGAATCTGTTCCACATGAGACTGTGAGCAACCTGTGGAGACAACGTGGCATTCAGTTGTACAGTAAGCATGAACGTACTGTAAGCATAGCTTGTATGTCCATATGCTTTGTAAAACAACAGAGCAACTGTGTAGAGACGCATCAGCCTTTCGCCGTCTCCTTCCTTTACTGCATCCATAAAGTCCAAAAGAATGAAGCTGAAACCCAATCTGGCAACAGTGTGTTCATACTTGTGATCGCGATCTGAGCTGATGGCTGGGGTGGTGTCAGTTGGAATAACCAGGTTGTGCATTTTCTGTTCATGGGTTAGTCTGCTTTTGTAATATGTGAATGTGCGTGAACAACCCTCCATTCGACATGGGAACTGATTCTTTAGAACCGGTGTTGCAGATGCTTTTCTAGCAGACTCTGCAGCTTCTGTGATGCCAGGAAGAAGAACATATTTGTCCACAATTTCAGCTGTTAATTTGTTGAACCATGATCTTCTTGCTTCTGGAGAGGCCTCCTTGATGTGCTGTGGTATGAGGGACTCAGGACAATCTAACAGGATAAACAAAGTATAGAAAATATCCTGATTTTATTTACATAATGGCATTCAAGATAAACTTGTAAATTAAACATTGATTCCACACAGATATATTTCAAATAATAGTTTAATCATCTAAATTGGAAAAAAATGAAAACTATTTTAAAAAATAGGCATGTCCAATAATTAGAATATTACTAAATGCAATATATATATATATATATAATTATTTTTTTAAAGGACTGACAAGTAAAACTTGTGAACAAGAACAATATGATCATGTACAACATATATACTTAGTGCTGTAAGAGCTCATTTTTTTATGTTCATATAGTGGGTCAACATTTCTAAATATCCTACTTTTTATTGGTAAATTTCAAAGCAATGTTCTATCTTTTTTAACAGACTGAATTATGATTTACTTGTTGGTTAAAATCATTAAAATTAAATAAATAACAAATATATTTGTGTTGAATGAATGCATACTTTATACATGTTTCATTTTGCTTTCAATGACATAAAATAACTTTTTGTTGACATTCTAATTATATGACCAGGTAATCAGGAGTATTCCAAACCAATGCTAACATGTTTGTACTAATGTGGGACATAGTTTTGTCATGCATCACTGAAAAAATAATGGATGAACATCCGCTTAATTTCTGGTAATTGCAGATTTACCTGTGACATGAAGAAAACCAAGATGCTCAATCACAGCTGCTAGGAATAGGGCTGTTGTGTCCTTGATCACAAAGTCCCTGTAAGCATTGAATGCTGAATGAGGTCCACTCTTGGCAGCGCTGCACCTGGGATGACATACTATGTCAATGTAGTGTAGGTCACATATATCAATGTCTTGTGTTTCTTTCTGCAGTTGAAGAACATTCTTTGTAAGGGAAACTTCTCATTCATTTTCTCACTGCGCAACAGTTAATTTTCTCTGTTGCCCATCTGCACCTTATGTCAGTGCACTCAGTCACTCAATGCACTCACTCCCTTACTGCACTCGACTCTCACATTCTCAAACTAAATATCATAACATTACTTATAATGTAAGTAAGCAAGCAAACATCACATTCATACAATTCATAGTTGAAAACACAATACCCTGCCAATGTCACAACCAACATCCCCGGGAACAGCAGAGCTGAATTCATGATGTCTGCATTTCCCATCCCAGAACAAAGAACAGCCATGTTCACAGTTGATTGAGTCATCAGAAACTGTGGGAAGCATTAAAGACTGTTAATACACAAAAAAATTTAAAGTTTCAAATGTTTGTATGTAATTGTCGATGTGTAAGTGATCACAATAATAAGGAAGCAATGTGGTGTAGTTATGAGTTTAAAAATACTTCAATACTGAGCTTAAGTATTATTTTAGACACATTCTACAATCATAACTTACACATTAAGTTCATAATATTCCCAGAGTAAAATGCACACTATTGCAGAGTACTTCCTCATTACAACAACACAGTAGACCTTGCATCTTCTGGTTTAAGTTTTTAAACTGATGTTTCTTGAGTTGACCTTATGTTACCTCATATTTTTCATCTCATATTTGTGATGTCTACTTTAAAAAAAAAAAGTGGCCAAGGTACATGGATGTGATGTGATATTTTGAATTACTTTTCCTGCTTTTAAAATTCTAGAAAAATACATTACAATGAACATTTACTTAATTTACTTTTCAGTTGGTGATTTTAACTTTTCCCAGAAGTACTTTATACAGCATTGCCAACGTCTGTAGTCTTACCTCAACTTGGTCATGTTCGCAAATAGTGTGCCATGGTCTGTGGTGGACTCTTTGAAAAAGATCTTGTGATGGATCTACAAAGTCAACATGCAACACATATGTGTAGTTATATGGACTGTTACTTGTGTTTGTCTTTAAATATAATTTCAATTAACCAAATAGTTTATGATATGGTCGTTCACCTCAAACAGAACTCTGATAGCATGCCAGTCCTCAAATTTAAAATGCATTCCCTCCATTCTTTCCTCCTTAGTATCTGCGTCTGAAAATCCCCACTGCACATTGCGACAGTTAGCCTCTGTGAGACGGTCCCCTCCAATTAGTAAGTGTTGCACACAATCAGCGTCTTTGAGCATGTGCCTGGTGGATAGATGGACAGATTAATAGATACATATACAATACAGATCGGATCTTAATTTACTTTTTTACTTACTCTTGCTGAATTTCTCTCAAGACTTCCACTAAGTCACCTCTCTGGTTCTCATTTTTAAAAAAGAGGCCTAAGGGGAACTTTAGAGAGGAAAGAGTACATCAGAGATGTATGCAGTGTTGAAAAAATACAATATGTTCCAACTTACATCAGTTGATCTTGCTGACATTTCACTGGAATACTGATGAGGAATGTGATTAACCACTGACTCTCCAAAGCTTTCGAATACTGACATGTACTTTGTCAGCATTCTAGTGGCAAGAACAATAAATTCCCTGCGCATTAAAGCCTGAGTGCTCCGCTGAGGAAGTGAGGATTTCAGATTGTACTGTTGAATGTCTGTTGTTGGTTTGATGTTAGAGAAGTGATGTGTAGGTACACGGTCTTTGACTGCAAGATGGTGTATCCAGTGTATACTCTTGTTGGTGTTGTTGATGGACTGGCTGTGAGTGTGTACAAAAAAATCCAGGTTGTCCATAATTATTTGGTATGATGGTGGGCAGGTCACAGGACTCTCTTCATGTCTGGGGGCTGTTGTGAGGTTTTCATCTGTTTAAAAGCATAATTGGTATTAAAGAACATTAGATTAACACATGTACATATTGATAAACATATACAAATACACCTATTCTGGAATTTCATTCAAGATAGTTAAAATGACTATCAGACTCTCTATCCATGCACAACACATGTATTTATAAATTAGTAATGGAGCAAAATATAACTGACAAGGTAAATGTGTTTCATGTGGGGTACAGTTCTCCCTCACCTGTGAGATGAAAGTCCTCAAGGCTTTCTGATCCCTCTGACAGTTCAGTGTCTGTAGCTTTCAAGCCACTTTTAAATTCTACAAAATCAGCCCCACAGCCAAGTGCCAACTCGTGTTGCTTTTTAACTGCTTTCCTATGGGATGTGGTGATCGACAATTTTGAGAGGCGATTGAAGACAGACTTTTTTGCTCCGCCATACTGGAGAACTGTGTTGATCCAATACGATAATGCTGCTAGCTGCGGTTTTCTGCCTCTTATTGCAATGGCTGCAGCAGTACAGCTAGCTAAGTCGTTGTTGTTTGTGACACAGTTGAAAAATGAAAGTAGAAAGGGAGCAAGCCGATGGAGGTCATCTCTTAAACATTTGAAGGAGAATGACTTGAGGTCTGCCGGTTTAGACTTCCACAGAATGAAGTCATACTTGCGAGAGCACAGTACATCGCATTCTTTTCTTATTAACTTGATGACTTCATCTTTGATTTCGTCTTGCAGGTGACGATGCTTCAGTGCATGACTGGCAGCCTCTTTCCATCTCTTCAGAGCTATGGATTTAATTATGGGATCTTCCTCAGGATGGCACTCCCTCGTCAGTGTTTGAGTTGGATAATTGATAGAAACCTGAAAGAAATATTCTTAGTTATACACAAAGTATACACTTAGTGTCATCATACACATTAGTGTTATGGTTGAAGTGCTTTTGTCATTTTAGAAATGGTTGTCATCAAGCTATGTTTTTTTATGATTGGGGAGATTAACAGTAGTTTCTAATTGACTCTTTTGATCAGTGCATATTACAAAAAGCATGCGCAGAGAGTGTAGGCATAGTTCAGGGACTCAATCCTTTTGCCAGCCTATAGATGATAAATATTGTTTATTATAAGTGGTCCGTTTATCACAACTCAAGTCACAGTAATAATATTAAGAGCGTGCTCTAGGTCAACTTATCAAATAACAATATAATTACAAGGGCTACTTTAACAAAGTCAAAGTATTAGTGAGCAATTCTTGTTTGCTGTCAAAAACAAACACTTCTGGGATTGGTTACATTTTAATTGTATTGAATATTTTAAACCTCAATTAGGTTTTAGTGCACTTAAATAGGCATGATATTGATAATGCATTGTCTTGAAGAAATTGACTGTTTATATCATTGAATAAATAAACGTAATGTATTAATAAACACGTGTACTTTATGGCCCAACCAGGTTTGGGATGGATTGTTGACATTATGGTCAAATAAAAGAGTGAAGCGCTGGAATCTACCGCAACAGACAACTGTGGGGGTGGATTCAAATGTCCTCCCCTCTCCAGATTGTCTCAGACAACAATATAAACTGCAAATCGTTATCTTTGTTATTTCTTATTGGCATATAAGTCAAGTAAAGTGACTTAAACAACTGCTAACGTTACATTGTTCATCGTGAGATTGTAGCGCGGTTAAGTTAATGTACTTAACATGCATCTAATCAAAGACACGAGAACAATTGAGAAGAAGCGTTACCTTTGTTGTCGTGTTTCCGAAGGAACAAGCTAGTGGACTCGGTGGGTTTGGGCAGGTCTTTTTCAAAGTCCTCGGTGTCTTGGACGGGGTGGGTTCACGTTGTCTTTTCGATACGCTGCTTAACCGGACGTTCTCTTCCCATTGCCTGAATAAAGGAAAGTCTTTTTCAAGCCGACCGAGTGTGGAGGTGCAGCGCTGGCAGCATCTGTTTGACTGCTCCGGCTCCGGGGTGACTATCAGGTCCATCATCGCTAACCTATCTGATATGGTCGGCGTTGTTTTTGACACAAACATATCTGTGGAGTGTGCATAAACACGGGGTCCACTTTCCCTCATGTTTACTTTACATAAACGGCAAGAATCGTCCGGCGACATGGCGAAAGAAGCAAACACATGAGCAAACACAGCAATGATTCTTTTTCGTGGTGCTGCCGTCGCTCTGCATTTACGTCAGCGGCCAGCAGTGACACGATTGGCTGTGAGCTTCAACTGCCCCAGACTGACTGACATATGCAGCGCCCAATCAACGGCTGTGGAAAATTTTAAACTGCTCCACCCCTACAAGAAAATGAATAGCAGGTACCCAGCCTGTATCTCACTTGAGATTCAGGCTGGTGGTAGCCAGCCTAATGTGGAGCCTGAATTGTATGATATTCTTTCCAAGCATAAAGATATTTGCACCATAAACTGATGTAGAAAGACATCGGTTCATGGTGTTCAAATCAGTGCATAAAAATTCAGGAGCAGAATTCAGAAAAAGTTTGACACTCAACATTTCCTGGGCAGCTCATCACATAACATGTCCAGTAAATGTTCAAATGAAACCTACACGACCAGTCAAAAGATTAGACACACTTTCTCATTCGAAGGATTTTATTTGATTATTTTTAACGTTGTAGATTAATACTGAAGACATAAAAACTACAAAATACACATGGAATTATTCTGTAAACAAAAAGTGTTCATCTCCAGTATTAATCTACAATGTAGAAAATAAAACAAATAAATAAAGATCATTGAATGAGGAGGTGTGTCCAAATTTTTGACTGATAGTGTGTGTGATATTTACTTAATAATTTATGCCCCACCTCATCCATTTCACCCACATCAATATTATATCACCAGTTTGCTCCACACATGGCAAGTGCATTATAGAAAAACATGGAAAGCACGCACACCAGTTTCTTTGTTAAATGAACATCTGTTTATACCAAGAACAAGTTAACAACTGGAAAATATACAATAGCACGATGAATGACCATGATTGTACATTGTACCAGCTTTTCACGTGTGACAGAGCTTGGTAGTGCAGTGTGTGGAAATAAACATCCATCCATCCATTATCTACACAGCACTTTTCCTCATTAGTGTCATGGGGGACTGGAGTCTATTCCAGCTGATTTAGGGTGAAGGCAGGGGACACTCTGGACAGGTCACCAATCTATCAGAGGGCTACATATAGACACAAACAATTACACTCGCATTCACACTTATGTAGAATTTAGAGTCACCAATTATTATTATTTTTGTCCCCGCCATCCTGTCATTTCTTTAGCATCCATGGGGACTAAGAAAGAAACCTGACTTGTGTTGTCAGTGCTAAATGGTTATAATGCAGATCCATTATTCAGCATGGTGGCTGATGTTAAAGCTTTTCCAAACAATAAACTTTTTTCCACAGTGAAAGCTGTATTCTATTTAGGAGAAATCCTGCAACTGATCAAATGGGTTTGGAAACTCCTCAGGCATAAACCTCATTATGATCTTGTTCACTAGGGGTAAAGGGGGCTGCACAGGCTACACAGAGGACTTTATGAACAAAAACCTGCCATCAAACTACTATTTATTAATAATATTTTCCACTCTCACAGAGCTGAATGTTTTAACCAACATTAGTCCTGTTCATTAATACCAAATATTAATTGGTTTTCAGGAATTTAACCCTTTAAATGCCAGTTTATTTACAAGATGTCACTGTAAACACAAAGTTTCTTTATTGTTTCATGTACTTATGGAGTAATTGTTTTTATGCTCATCAGTGTACTGAGCATGTTGTCATCAAGGGGGCCACCTCCACGCTCCTGATGATGCCTGGAGACAAGAGAGAGTGATTACTACCCTTGCAGATATTCAGCAGGCTAGCATGAAACACAAAACTGAATCTTCCATCCATCCATCATCTATACACCACTTAGTCCTCATTAGGGTCAGGGGGATGGGTGAGTGGAGGTGTGTGTGTGTGTGTGTGTGTGTGTGTGTGTGTGTGTGTGTGTGTGTCTATCACAGGATTACACACAGAGACAAACAATCACACTCACATTCACACTTATGGAGACTTTAGAGTCAAAACTGAAAATTGTCTTCACAAAGTTTAACTTTAAGCTTTAACTCTTCATCAAACATAAAAATACCCACCTGTGTTTCTCTTTGCCAAGTTTGAGGTTCGTCAGGATTCTGGACTTATTTTCTTTCACCAATTTCTGATGCTCTTGGTCCAACCTTATGGAGAATTTAGAGTCAAAACTGAAAATTATCTTCACAAAGTTTAACTCAAAGCTTTAACTCTTCATCAAACATAAAAATACCCACCTGTGTTTCTCTTTGCCAAGTTTGAGGTTCGTCAGGATTCTGGACATATTTTCTTTCACCAATTTCTGATGCTCTTGGTCCAACTTTCTGCCCTCAGGGGTTTTCCTCACCTCAGCCCAGTCCTCCTCAGTCTACACATAATATCAGAAAAATGTTGTCAAGGACCATTTGTCAGGATAATCAATCATAAATAATCCCGTTGCTTGTTCCCAGTAAATGACTCACCATATCTTTGAAGGCCTCCCCATCGTAGTAGCTCTTGGATGCTGGATATTCTATTCCATCAGAAAAGGGCTGATCAAGGCTTGAAGCCACCAGATGCAGCTCCTCTCCATCGTAGGCGTACAGCTTTTTGTCCTCACATGTCATCAGGACAAGCTGGTCACATGGACATGATGTTCCCTCCACCACACCTACAACCTGCATGTTCACTATGTCTGGAAGGTAGAACTTTCCCCACCCGTTCACCTCATCATCATCATCACTGTAAATTGTGTCCTCCAGGGGACCTACTCTCAGTGTGGCACCAACTGGATTCTGTAAGACGAATCTCTCATCTCTGTGTGTGGACACCCACTTTGACACCAATACCAGGTATTCTGCATCTGCAGCATATGATGGACATGAGGAATTTGATGAAAATACATCAATAGCTATTTTATAAAATGTCAGTAAAAGATGTGTGAAGTCCACCTGTTTTTCCGCTGCATGATGGTAAATCAGACACAGCAAAAAGCTGACCTGTGGAACTGACAGACAGAAAAGACTATTTTAACCCATAAGAACCCAGACCCATTTTCCCTTAAAGGACTTAATGAATTAAGGTCAGACATGAAACTTTACAGGAAGAGACTGTGGCACTCAAAGTGCTTGTGACACTGGTGTCACCGTGGGTTCTTATGGGTTAATGGACTTTAGTAAAACAGATTTCACTTCTTCTTTACAAAGAGGGTCAGAGGAACAAACATAGGTAAACAAAACATAGCTAACCAATATTTTAAAGACAACAATAATTTATTTACAATATTATATTTACACAGGGGCTGTGTGGTTAGCACTTTAGCCTTGCAGCTCAAGCATTAGCCAACAGCTCTTTCTACATGGAGTTTGCATGATCTCCCTGTGTATGTGTGGGTTTTCTCCAGGTATTCCAACTTCCTCCCACAGTCCAAAAAACATGTTGAGGTTAATTCATGATTCTATATTGTTGGTATAAATGTGAGTGTTATTGTTTGTCTCCATGTGTAGCACTGTGATAGACTGGTGAACTGTCCAGGTTGTCCCATACCTTCACCCTAAGTCAGCTGGAATAGACTCCAGCTCAACCCCCCAACCCTAACAATGATTAAGTGGTGCATAGATAATGGATGGATGGATATTTACACAGGCACACAGAGAAATAATTAAAGGTCAATGAAAGATGACAAGCACCGAAGGGCAGAAGCTTGACAGACAATACTGGAGGGTGACAACTAACTCGAGCTGGAGGTGGAGGTCATGACACTTCTTTATCTAACCCTAATCCTCTACAATGTAGAAAATAATTAAACAAAAGACAAAGAATGAGAAGGTGTTTCCAAAATTTTGACTGGTAGTATATCTCAAAACTTTACAAAACAATGAAAGTATTGGATTGCCCCCCCCCACACACACACACACACACACAACATACAATAACAACCACAAAAAAAAAAACGGTTCTTACTGCTTGCACTTCACTGCACTCTCCTCCATTCTGTTTCTGTCACCTATAAAACAACATGACATTAGTTTTGTTAAAAACTGTGGAGGAAAAGACACTTTATTGGACTACATACTGTACTGATACTACAATGACTTTTCAAACACAGCACACTGCATTAACAGAAACTAATCTGAACAAATTATAGTTGAATGATGCATCAAGAGTCTCCTAGTGGATTATGGGTAAAATGTGGGCTACAGAGCTGCAATTCAGTTCTGACACCAGTGAACATTTATCATTTATCATATCCATATCTTTTTCCTATTGTTGTTTGTTTCTAATTTGTGTAAATAACAACAAAAATACAATTAAATATGCTATAACATTTCCCTTTGAACATTAGTGCATAAATATGATGCATTTTCATAAACTCTATCCAGTTTACTAAAGTGGAACGAAGAATTGATGCCTTGTAATGGAATTCTAATGTTGCAATAAAAACATCTGGAGGACTATTTTTAAAAAATCAATTAAAATGAAAGATTAATTGTTGATTTCATTGTCAATACTAAACTGACATTAATTAATTGTGAACTTTTCATAGGTTGAAATTAAAACTGACACGGGTTAATAAAATTTTTTGTTTGTTTGTTGAAACTTGCTTTAATCTTTACCTTGGTTGATACAAAAACACATTTATCAATTCATACACGGCAGAAAAGAAAAAAGCCAACTTTAAGGATGACTGAGTTGACAGATGAAGTCAGATTAACAATAGAACAAAAAAATGTAATTATTTTGTGAATAAATTTAAATCATCAAAATACATTCTGTTATACTTGCATATCTAATTAGTTTTAAATAAATTATTCTAATAAAAAATATTGCACTACATTTACTTATATGAATAATTTAGGAGATTACTTTTTATTGAAAATAATAATCAAAATACATTCCATCTACACAGAGTTCGTTTACACGTCAGATATTTTTAGATTAATTCTGATAATCACAGTACAACAATATAATTACATACATAATGACTTACATACAAAATTAATTCTAATTATTGTTTATCAGTATTTATTATCTAAATGTTTTAGTGGAAATATTTTTAAATAGCATTATTTCAATATCACCCGAGTTTCTAGAAGAACAAATGTATTTAAACTTTCGTTAACTTTAATTCTATAAGTTATTTAGATGCAACACTGCAGTCGAATGTTTGTCTCAAATGAGACAAAATTAGGCTAGATAGTTTTGATAGGAACAGCCAAATCCATTTTTAATTGAAAAAAAAATCAAAGTGTGAATAAAATCAGTAAATACTTACGGTATTAAACAAACTGAAATAAAAATATAGTTACCTCAACAGGAGAAAGATTGTCTGTGTTGCCTCTGCCAAACACCTCTGACCGTGTGCATAGGTGTGTTACGTTAGGGTGTGTCTAAAAAGAAGGACCGGTCGGTCTGGTGTTTGGGCAGGTGTTCATTTTTTTTTTTTTTTGGCAGGTGGGGGGTGTTCAATCGTGTCACTGGGCTAATCATTACGCTGCTATTGCTGTCACTGTGAGGCATCCACTGGCAGCTTTTTTTCTTCATCTTTTCTATGATGCAACACCAGATCACAGGGAAACTTTGTCCTGTAGCCCCTCATGGCTTGTTCATTGAGTGAATGTTATTAGAATCAGGCTAATACAATAAAGAGTATGGCGTAAACCTGCTCTTCATGAAAATTGCCTTAAGATGCTAGATGATTCACCACTACATTAATGAGACTGATGGAAACTGATCAGAATGCTTTGTTAATAAGGGGAGATTTGTGCTGAGAATTATGAGCATTTTTAAAATTTGATTTAGTGTCAGAAGCATAGCCAGTAGTGATGAGGGGATTACTCCTGTCAGGTTTACTCTCTGTCCAATTGAGAGATGGCCGCGGCCATCTCTCAATTGTCCTTCGACCTTCAAAAAAATCCTGGATCCAGACGGTGATCCGGATCACCTCCAAAATCTAATCGATTGTTACTTTTGCTCTTCTGGACATCCTGTAAAAATTTGGTGAAAATCCGTCCATGACTTTTTGAGTTATGCTGTTAACAGACAAACAGACACACACACAGACAAACAAACTCCGGTGATTACATAACCTCCTGGCGGAGGTAAAAATACACTGAATTGCAGGCTTTACAGAATAGTGCGCTATTTTATACTTAACATGCAAGATTAGAATTACATGATTTGAATTTAGTCGTGATCTAAACTGGACTGGTCTGAGGCATGAAACTCTAGGGCTGAAAATGAGTCCCACTCTGGCCCTGGTGATGGCACTCTGTAAACTGGTTTAAGGTTCCCTGGAGCAAGCTTCTCGCTTCATCGGTCCAAAAAAACGAACCTCTGGCTCTGCCTTTCAAACAATAAGATTCATCTAAGGTATTATGTGTTATGAGTTTTTAGAAGTGGAAGTGAACTCCTAACTTGCCACTAAAATGAATATACACACGTGGACAAAATTGTTGGTACCCCTCAGTTAAAGAAGGAAAAACCCACAATTCTCACTGAAATCACTTGAAACTCACAAAAGTAACAATAAATAAAAATTTATTGAAAATTAAATAATCAAAAACAGCCATTACTTTTGAATTGTTGATTAACATAATTATTTAAAAAAAACAAACTAATGAAACAGGCCTGGACAAAAATGATGGTACCTCTATAAAAGATTGAAAACTATTTGACCAGAGTGACATGATTAACTCAGGTGTGTCATTTAATTGACATCACAGGTGTTTCCAAACTCATAATCAGTCAGTCTGCCTATTTAAAGGGAGACAAGTAGTCACCCTGCTGTTTGGTGAAAAGGTGTGTACCACACTGAACATGGACAACAGAAAGCCAAGGAGAGAATTGTCCCAGGACATCCGAAAAAAAATTATAGACAAACATCTTAAAGGTAAAGGCTATAAGACCATCTCTAAACAGCTTGAAGTTCCTGTGACAACAGTGGCTCATATTATTCAGAAGTTCAAGACCCACGGGACAGTAGCCAACCTCCCTGGACGTGGCCGCAAGAGGAAAATTGATGACAAATTGAAGAGACGGATCGTTGGAATTGTATCCAAAGAGCCCAGAGCAACCTCCAAAGAAATTAAAGGTGAACTCCAAGGCCAAGGTACATCAGTGTCAGATCGCACCATTCGTCGTTGTTTGAGCCAAAGTGGACTTCATGGGAGACGACCAAGGAGGACACCACTGCTGAAAAAAACTCATAAAAAAGCCAGACTGGAATTTGCAAAAATGCATGTTGACAAGCCACAAAGCTTCTGGGAGAATGTCCTTTGGACAGATGAGACCAAACTGGAGCTTTTTGGTAAGGCACATCAACTCTATGTTCATAGACTCAAAAACCAAGCATACGAAGAAAAGAACACTGTCCCTACGGTGAAACATGGAGGAGGCTCAGTAATGTTTTGGGGCTGCTTTGCTGCATCTGGCACAGGGTGTCTTGAAAGTGTGCAAGGTACGATGAAATCTGAAGACTATCAAGGCATTCTGGAGAGAAATGTGCTGCCTAGTGTCAGAAAGCTTGGTCTCAGTCGCAGGTCATGGGTCTTCCAACAGGACAACCATCCAAAACACACAGCCAAAAACACCCAAGAATGGCTGAGAGAAAAGAGTTGGACTATTCTAAAGTGGCCTTCTATGAGCCCAGATCTGAATCCCATTGAACATATGTGGAAGGAGCTGAAACATGCCATTTGGAGAAGACACCCATCAAACCTGAGACAACTGGAGCTGTTTGCTCATGAGGAGTGGGCCAAAATACCTGTTGACAGCTGCAGAACGCTCATTGACAAATACAGAAATCGTTTAATTGCAGTGATTGCCTCAAAAGGTTGTGCAACAAAATATTAAGTTATGGGTACCATCATTTTTGTCCAGCCCTATTTCATTAGTTTGTTTTTTTAAATAATTATGTTAATCAACAATTCAAAAGTAATGGCTGATTTTGATTATTTAATTTTCAATAAATTTTTATTTATTGTTACTTTTGTGAGTTTCAAGTGATTTCAGTGAGAATTGTGGGTTTTTCCTTCTTTAACTGAGGGGTACCAACAATTTTGTCCACGTGTGTACACATTTTGTTTATATCATGATCACCGCTCTGGCCAATATTTGGGGTTCAGGTTATTCAATGACGTTTGAAGCAGCTGCTCCATTATGGCTGATCACTCTACAGAGTTGAGTTGATAGCTTCTGTTTAATATCATGTGACAATTCTGTCTGATATGTGGTTATCGTTGTGGCGCTATGAACATTTATTTTTTGGATGAACAACTCAAGCCTCGACACAGTACAATGTGGAGAATAATACAAATAAATAAAAACTATTGAATCTCTTTGTACCTAGAGCAAATTAACTACTGGAAAATGTACAACAGGGTGATGAATGAACATAAATGCACATTTTACCAGGTTTTTTCCTGTGTGACAGAGGGTTTGTGTAGCAGAGTGTGGTAGCAGGTAGATGCAAATAAACAGCGGATGTAAAACAAGAGCTCATTTCTTTTATAAAAGCTTTCGCATCCATGCAAAAGAAATGAGCACCTTTTTCTCCGTAAAGATAGATAAGATAAGATAATCCTTTATTACTCCCACATCAGGGGAAATTTTCCATGTTACAGCAGCAGTGCACAGTACAGATAACAATTATAACGATATATATACAATATATACAAGAATGAAGGATGAAAAATGAATAGGGATTACTACACTATAAATAAATGACATCAGCATAAAATGGCTTGTGGAATAAATGTAAAAGTGCAGAAAATGCCAGCAAGGATTTGTACAGATTTTACCATGATTTAGATGATATGATAGAGTCCAGTTTATGTTAACATCAGCCAGTGATGGTGATGTTATAAATAAGAAAGAAATATGACTTGTGTTGTCAGTGGTAAATGGTTATTATACATATTTATTATTCAGCACGGTGACTGATATTAAAGCTTTTCCAAACCACAGACATTTTTTATGGTGAAAGCTGTATTCTATTTAGGGGAAACCCCACAACTGAGCATTACAGGTGTGGAAACTCCTCAGGTATCAACGCCATTAAGAACTAGCTTACTCGGGGTAAAGGGGGTTGTACAAGTTACACAGGGTTAGGGTTAGGGTTGCCATAAAACTACTATTTATTAGTAATATGTTCCACTCTCACAGAGCTGAATGTTTTAACCAACATTAGTCCTGTTTATTAATACCGAATATTCATTGCTTTTCAGGATTTTAACCATTTAAATGCCAGTTTATTTACAAGATGTCACTGTAAACACGAATGTACTTCAATGTTCCATGTGATACGTGAGTAAATTTTTTCTTATCATCACAGTCTGCTGTGCTAATGAAAAACAACACTGTGAGAACCACTTCCTCTAAGCTCACATGGATATCTGACAACATTCACCTACATGTGGGCAAAATTATCTGATTGTGGACGCTATTTCCAGAGATGCAGCTCAATCTTCCTGTTTCCTGTATGGCAAAGATGAAATGTGCAATGTGCAGGTTCTCTTTTCCCTGATCTGCCCTAAGCCAGCAACAAAAATACATAAAGTAATATCAATAATATCTAATGTAAGGGATATATATTAAATCAAACTTGTTACAACTGGATAATTTTAATCAGGTCAAAATACCTGGATGGTTAGCCATGAAGCTGGGCTGATCTGATGAAGAATGAAAATGCAGTTTTTGATGTTTTTTGTTGCAGCATCCAAGTACAAGACCTGCAATAAAACCACATGGAAAAAAATATTTGGCTGCAAGACTAAAATATGAATTAATCTCATAAAATGTTGACACCTCTTCAGTGGAGTTAAACAATGAGAATGAAAGCAGACAGAGGAAGAAAAAAACACATGGAAAATGTAAAGATCTGCATTCAGCTAACAGCATGATATAACATAGTTCCTTGTAGCAGTAGTTGGTATCTCAAATGTTGTGTTATTTTATTTTGAAAAACATCAATGTGGCATACCTTACATACAAAAACACTCTGTACAATGAGTGTCCAGTTTATTAGACACATACAGCTAAAACCAATACAGCATAATTTTCTTTTAACCAACTGCACATTTAAATAATATTTATAAATGTAATGAAGCTTTATTAAAAAAAAAGGTTGATCGGAAATAGACAACTTCATATTCATTTTACCCTATGCAGAGTTAATGGGGCCTGTAGTTCTGATAGCAGTTACTGAGATATACTGTATCATTAAATAACTGCTTTATTAATGTTTTTGTGTGCTTTCTGCTAGAAATGGTAGGGTAATAGTGTGACAAAGTCAGCTTCTCTGATCTAAATGATTATTACAAGGCACTTAAAAGACATTATTGCTCTTCACATTACTTGTATTTAAAATTGTATCCAGATGAGACATTAAATGCCTGATTATGCTCTAATTTCATCCTGAAAAGCTATCTTTTGTCAGCAGCTGTGATGCTGCTGCCCCAGCAGACTACTCCATAAAAGATGGCTGATGCCACCACAGAGTCATAGAAAGTCTTCAGGAGTGTCCCTTACACCCCAAAAGACAGCAGTCTCCTCATTAGACAGAGTCTGCTTTGACCCTTATTCTAAAGTCCTGTGGTGTGGTCTGACCAGTCCAGTTTATTGTTCAGGTGAACACCCAGGTACTTGTATAAGTCCACTCTCTCCATGTTCATGCCCTGGATGTTCACCAATGGTGGGTGTGTGTGACTGCACCTGTGGAAGTCCACCACCAGTTCTCTGGTCTTTCCTGAGTTGATCTGGAGCCAGTTCCACTGGCATCAGTCCACAAAGTCCTGGTTCAGTTCTCTGTACTCCCCATCATCATCTGAGATGAGACCGACGACTGCAGAGTCATCAGAGAACTTCTGCAGATGACAGCTGGCTGAGTGGTCCATGAAGTCTGCAGTGTACCAGGTGAAAAGAAACAGAGCCAAGACCATTCCCTGTGGGCCCCCTATGCTGCAGATCACCATGCCAGACTCACAGTCCTGTGTCCTCACAACCTGTGGTCTGTCTGTGAGGTAGTCCATTATCCTACCCAAGAGGTGGTGATCCACCCCTGTGACCTCTAGCTTGTCCCTCAGAAGAACCGGCTGAATCGTATTAAAAACACTGGAGAAATCAAAGAACATGATTCTCGCAGTACTTGCAGGCTTCCCCAAATGGGACAGAGCTCTGACCAGGAGGAAGATGACAGTGATTGCAATCATGTTTAAAAAATAAGCTGTAGATAAGATCCAGGACCCTCCTGAAGTGGTGCGATACACTATGCAGGTGATGAGTTAAAATCCTGTCATGTAGCACAAAAGCTGCAGAAATGCTGTAGCATCACAGAGGCTACTTCAGCCATCAAAATTATACATGTTGCCACTGTTCACAGAGTTGTCTACCAGCCCCACGATAGCTTAGCATGCAATGAAAGTCTTCAGACAAACAATCAGCTACCGTAGTCCAGGTCAGACACCCATGCTCCAGAGATTTATCCCGATGCTCTGTGGTGTATATGAGGACAACATCACAACTGTGGATGCTGCACAACTCTCCCGCTTCTTTCACAAAGGAAAAGATTTTCACCACATGCCACCAAGTAGTGATGCACTACATCAGCACCTCCTTCAATTAGCTTGTCAGATAAGAAAAAATTGTGTAGGGACATAATATAAATATGGCTAAGAATAATGGAGGGCCTTGGTATCATGAATCATGTTTCTCTTTAGAGTGGACATGTATGGGGGAATGCACTTGTTCGACACCATGTGACAATTTTGCTGTCTCTATGGGGATGGCAGCAGGGTTCCCCAGACTCTCCACCAACTCCTGTCTACACTACAACTGCCACTATTTCAAAGGACTTGCACATGACTTAAATTTGCACAGATCTTGTCATGTGGAAATTTAAGACTGGCTGTAAGGCACCATGCAAATGCTGCATGCAGAGGCTGCTTTGCATGTCTTTCTGTAGATGTCATGGCTCATGTTCCCACAGTATAAAGTGTTTAGTATAAGTATAGTACTTATGTATAAAGTCATTTATTACTTTTGTTATTTTATTGGACCAGTTAACAACAGAATAGAAAAGAATAGAATAGAAATACTTTATCCCACACCTGTTAAATTATTTGCTACAACAGCAAAAACACCAAATCACAACACGTTTAAATAAAGAACAGTGTAAATTACAGTCTGTAACAACAGAATAATCAAATAAGGGGCTAAAGTGATCACAGTGTGGCAGATTAAGAGCAGAATGACTGTTTTGAAACTACAACAGAAATATACAGGTTGAGTTAATTGTGCAGGTTGTATGATATGAAATAATAAAAATGGAGTCAGATTTTGTTGGATCAGTCAACAAATTCTGACTCCCCTTTATATTGGGAATAAGACATGACACCCTCCAATTTTTTTTTTTTTAACGGGAACATCGGCACTTCTGCTGCTGTTGTATAAGGTCTTGTGTACATGGTGGCTGACACTGAGTTTTTTGCTTGGAAATTGAATAAATGTAACACAATGCTATCTGGGTGATAAAGGAAAATATGACAAAAGAAAGAATTCAGTGGACCAATCGCAAGGTACGTTGTACCCAGTCGCAAGTATTTCGCCGATGTGGCGCTGCCTCACCTGTACAATACCACTCGGCAAAAGATCCGCAACGAGCTGGAGGAGGTGGCCGGACAATGCAGCCGTACATGAGTCTCACAGCGCAACGACAGCTGGACCATGCACAGCATCTGCCTCCGGACAGCATATTTCCCCGATTACCACACCGGTGAAATAATTGCCCACGGATTAAAAGATGCTCTCAGTTCCTGGGGAAATTGTTGAATTACAGAGCCTCATTAACTTGTTCATTGAATTGTTTACATGCGTTTTTTTATTCTGAGGACAATTACAGCAATAAAGTTACTTTTGACAGTATATCTGATGTCTGCAGTAATTTTTAAGTGCATTGAAAGAAAAAATCGAAAATCGAATCGAAACTCGAATTTTTCTTTAAAAAATCTGAGATTTTTTTTTTAGACCAAATCGCCCAGCCCTACTTTAAGCCATGCAACAAAATTCCACTCATTTAATTGCACTGGGTGAGGCTACATGTTCAGTCTGGTAGAGAAATGTCAAAACTTTACAGCACAATGAAAATATTTACATCACTCACGCCAGCTAAGGGAGTGCTGTTACATGTGATAACTCATAAACCAGTCTGAGTAGAATAAAAGAAACTGAAAAACAGGTTCTTACAGCTTGCACTTCACTGCACTCTTCCTCATTCCGTCTCTGTCACATATAAAACAACATGACATTAGTTTCGTTAAAAACTGTGGAGGATATCTGTATGATCCATCAAGAGTCTCCTGGTGGATTATGGGTAAAATGTGGGCTACAGAGTTGCAAATGACCCAGTAATGTTCTGACAGTCTGCTACAAAATTCCTTCACTTCACTGAAATACTAGACAGACATCATTATCACTGCAGGGTTGACAGAAATAAAAAGGTACATTCACTAACACTGGTACTCCTTAATTAAGGTGACAACTACTTCTATTGGTAAATACTTAAAAGCATTTTAGGACATTGTGTACATTTTTAAAAATACATCTTTCACTTTCACCTTTGATGGTAAGTCGGACCACAGACCTGCTCAGCCTCCTGTAAGGACAGATTTTACTGAACAGACAGACCATATATGATGAGATACCAACAGAAAATGGTTCATTTCTAAACAATGTAATTTATATATGCCATTTTACAGCAGAACAAGCCATGCCAGACAGGTACATACACAAGTAGTGTCATGAAAGGTGCTATTCATACAGAAACAATTATTTTCTGGAATTCAGGTATTCTTTTAAAACACAGTCACAAAATGTTATGTCCACTTGGTATAAAATTATAATTATGTTATGATTAAATGCTCTTTATAATTCCAAACTATCGTATAACTGTGTGACTGTGAACTCAAATAACCCAATGTACCCAGTAAATTTCCATGATCTAACTTTGACTATGAAAATATAACAAGTTGAAACTGGCTGCTCAGAAACTGATAATACCAGTTTAACTTGTTTATGTGTGTGCTTAAAAACTAAACTGTTTCCACCTATTGACAGTCACTCGTTCAGACTCTGCTCTGTCTTGTGCAAGTAAAACTTTGTCTTGACCTGAGAGACGACTCTGAGTATTTATCTGGAGAAGTCAGGATTCCACTGGAGAATTTTTCCTGACACCACTGAAAATAATATTACTAACAAAGGCCCAAAGTGAATCTTTTCTGAGTCAGTCGTCAGTGATGACAAAACAGGAACATTTTCAAAGTACCAATAAATGCTGCTCCATTTCCTTTGACTGGACAATAAAGTCCAGCAGTCAGTGACAGTCTGCATGTGGAGGGGAACTTCCTGGATAACGTCTCTCTGTAAACTGGTTTAAAGGTTCCCTGAAGCAAGGTTATGGCTTCATCAGTCCAAACCTGTTGCCATACATTTCAAACAGCAAAATTCAATAAAATATTGAATGGGAAAAAGCTAATACATTGATGAACAAACTGACATGCATAAATACTCTCAACAAAGACTGCCATCTACTGCCTGATGAATTTAGTTTCCAGATGTTCTCTTGACATGGTCCTGATAGTGTGTTACTAGTTTGAGGGATCAATTTGCCGTTCCACTTTACTAAACTAGATAGATTTTATGAAATTGCGTTATATTTATGCACTATGGTTCAAAGGGAAATTTTATAGCATATTTGATTGTATTTTTGCGGTTACTTACACAAAACAGAAACAATCATGGAAAAAGAGATGAATATGACAAGTAATAAATGTTAACTTGTCAGAACTGAACTGCAACTCTGTAGCCCACATTTTACCCACAATCCACCAGGACACTCTTGATGGACCATATAGATATAATTTGTCAGGTTAGTTGCTGCTAATGCAGTGTACTGTGTTGAAAAAGTCATTGTAGTATCAGTGCAGTATGCAGTCCAATAAAGTGTCTGAACGTTTTCCTCCACAGTTTTTAACAAAACTAATGTCATGTTGTTTTATAGGTGACAGAGACAGAATGGAGAAGAGAGCAGTAAAGCGCAAACTGTAAGAACCTGTTTTTTCTTTTTTTTAAAATTCTGCTCAGACTGGTTTAAACAAGTTATCACATGTAACAGCACTCCCTTCGTTGGTATGAGTGATGTAAATAGTTTGATTGTGTTGTAAAGTTTTGAGATTTCTCTACTAAACTGAACATGTAGCCTCACCCAGTACAATTAAATGGGTGGAATTTGTTGCACTGCTGAAAGTGTGAAATTTTTTTCAGGACTGAACCACTAAGCCTAGTACATTGAGACAGATTGATCAGAGGGTAAAACATACAAACAGAAATAAAGAAGTGTCATACCCATCAGTCCCACTCCCAGTTCTTGTCAGTAGTTGTTGCCCTTCCTGTCTAGTTTCTACCCTTTAGGGACCGTCATATTTTATTGACCTTTAATCATTTCCTTGTGTCTCTGTGTAAATATATGATTGTATATAAATTATTGTCTTAAAGTATTGGTTAGCTATGTTTTGTCATCCTGTGTTTGCTCCTCTGACCTGCTCTATAACAAAAGCTGAAATCTGTTTTAGCAAAGTCCATTAAAATAGCCTTTTCTATTGTAATATTTTTTTATAGTATGGCAGTCTATATGCTACGGTAGCGTGAGTTTTTGCTGCCACCACCTTTTTTTTACCCGGTCTGGTCCGGTGTCAGGTAAAACCCAGAAGGATAACCAAGGGGCAGACAGATACAAGTACACAATCTTTATTGAGGACACATAAAATGATGGCTGGCACCAACAGTTCAAAGAAATCCCCACAGGATCATTCTTGGCCCGGGTGGCCCCACCCAAGCCCCGTGAACACACAAGACCCTTATAAAAGACACACACACTGCACACAACCACCACACCACTGCACTGCACACTCAGACCCACTAAAACCGAGGTCGAACCCACCCAACACTAGAGGGAGCTAAAGGACCGCTCTAAACTTTAAATAACCCTGGTGGAACTAAACTGAATGGGCCGACATCAAAATGGTTAAAGATAGCTAAAAGAAACACAAAATACGACAGTCAATGGAAGTGTAGTGGTGCGTTTTTAAAACTTAGCCTTCCCTGGCCAACGAGACCCCTCCACGGGGTCTGGATGAGGCATCTGGAACGGTGGCTGCACAACAGCAGATGCAGGCTGGAGGAGAGTCGGATTGCAGCACTCTGCTCTGCTGTGGAAGATTCTGTCCTTGTTTTTCCCCTAGCTCACCACTGAACGAGCCCGGCAGAGGCAACGTCTAATCCCCCCCGCTCTCTATCTAAAGGAGGCACACAGCATCCCCTCCTCTCACAGGAACAGCTCCCCTAACTAACTGTCTTCGCTGCCGGCCACCCGAAAGGTGGCGAACAGCACCGAGCTGAGAAGACCGCAGCCTTCAGCCACACTTTCCAGCGCGGCGCCTCCTAAACCTCCGCCTCGGGCTTTTCTGGCACTTCCAGTCCTTGTCTGGTACCTCCCCACACCGCCACTCAGCCCTCCTTTTAGTAGCGTCTTCCCTTCATCAGCTGAGAACAATTACAATCAGCGCAGCTGATCACAGAATCTCCGCCCCAAGGGATCAGAGCGCAGGGAATCCCCCCCTGCCACAGAATTCACTACACTATCTTTCAGTTCCACGGGTCAGCCTTTGCCTGATTTACCATCATGCAACAGAAAAATGGTAGACGTCACACATCTTTTACATACAGTTGAAATGCAACACAAAGTGCTTTACAACAGTTAAAAACATAAAAAACAAGAAAACCCATCCTTCCCTCCCTCCATATATGCATATATGGACCATAGACTGTATATAAAGATATATACAGTCTATAATATGGAGACAACTACACATGCACACACATGCACGCCCACACACACACAGACACACGCACACGTGAGCACAACGTTGTGTAGACAAACAAGAAGTTCAGCATCACAAAAATAGCAGCAGAAGAAGAAACGCTGAACAAAATAAAGGCGGAACAGACCACAAGGTGGCACTGCAGGACTACAATGTCTTGTTAATACATTAACAACACTGTGCAGGACAATAATAATACAGTTTATCAGACATTTACAATCACCATTGGTTGTTGATGGCGAGTTTATAATTTGACTAGATTTATAATACTGTATACTGTGTATGTAATAACGTGTCAATAATTCTTATAGTGTGTAGTTTTAGTTTTAATAACAATGCACATACTGTTTTAGACCTTGTCTTTTTATTTATTATTGCTTGCCAAAGGTTTATTATATTTTAATATAGCACTATGAGCTGTGATGTTTTATGCAAGGTAGAATAGGCAAAGAGGCAGTCAGGGCTGCTTCATTACAAAATTTCTGTCATATCAGAATCAGAAATACTTTATTGATCCCCAAGGGAAAATTGCTTGTGTTACAGCTGCTTCTATTCAAAAATGTTAAAATATATTGAGAAGTTCAAAATACAAGAATGAGTTAGTGTCAAATATAAACAGAGGTTAAAAAAAAAGAGCCAAAAGTATTAAAAAATAAAATTTAACTTTCTACTAGGATATATATGCATATACAGTGTAAAAATGACAAATTATGCATTATTGCTCAGAATTAAATGTTGCACATTGCACATTATTTGCACAGTTCAAATGAATGAATTATAACAGTTTAAAAAAAAAAAATTAACCAGGAATATGCAACAGTGGACCTGTTTAGATGTGTATCAAAACCAAGAACATCAATTCTGATCGTGTGATGACCCAAGATAGACCTTTTCATTTTAAAGACAGACTGATCATTTCAACAGCTTTATGATACTGAAGGTGTTTCAAAAACTAAAAAGAAATAAGGACATACACCCAGCTCAGGACAACAAACAGAACATTGCACCAATATTTCTGGGTGCCATAGTGTACATACCTGGACAACATTTAGTAGTATTAAAATAGTAAGGCTCTAACATTAATCTGCCATTCTTAATCAAACACGTGAAAGTTGGTATGTAATGTTGGAGCTGTATGTGCTACTCTGTAGACTAAAGCTGTGCAAACTGAAGCTTTTATCCTCTGCAATTTCTCTGCATTGTGGACTCATCTATATTCTAAAAGGTTGAGAAAAAATTCATCTGCATTGTATATCTTTACAATGTTCATAAATTGTATTTCCACGTAGGTCATCTTCCCCTCTGAGAAGAGGGCTCTCTTCTTAGATTCATTTGGGGAATCCCTCGTCCAAATGAAATAATGCCCGGCGGTAACAAGGTAAATAACGCTACTTTTTAAAAGAAATATCTTAGCACTTTGCATACACACGTGGACAAAATTGTTGGTACCCCTCAGTTAAAGAAGGAAAAACCCACAATTCTCACTGAAATCACTTGAAACTCACAAAAGTAACAATAAATAAAAATTTATTGAAAATTAAATAAACAAAATCAGCCATCACTTTTGAATTGTTGATTAACATAATTATTTAAAAAAACAAACTAATGAAATAGGGCTGGACAAAAATGATGGTACCCATAACTTAATATTTTGTTGCACAACCTTTTGAGGCAATCACTGCAATTAAACGATTTCTGTATTTGTCAATGAGCGTTCTGCAGCTGTCAACAGGTATTTTGGCCCACTCCTCATGAGCAAACAGCTCCAGTTGTCTCAGGTTTGATGGGTGTCTTCTCCAAATGGCATGTTTCAGCTCCTTCCACATATGTTCAATGGGATTCAGATCTGGGCTCATAGAAGGCCACTTTAGAATAGTCCAACGCTTTTCTCTCAGCCATTCTTGGGTGTTTTTGGCTGTGTGTTTTGGATGGTTGTCCTGTTGGAAGACCCATGACCTGCGACTGAGACCAAGCTTTCTGACACTAGGCAGCACATTTCTCTCCAGAATGCCTTGATAGTCTTCAGATTTCATCGTACCTTGCACACTTTCAAGACACCCTGTGCCAGATGCAGCAAAGCAGCCCCAAAACATTACTGAGCCTCCTCCATGTTTCACCGTAGGGACAGTGTTCTTTTCTTCGTATGCTTGGTTTTTGAGTCTATGAACATAGAGTTGATGTGCCTTACCAAAAAGCTCCAGTTTGGTCTCATCTGTCCAAAGGACATTCTCCCAGAAGCTTTGTGGCTTGTCAACATGCATTTTTGCAAATTCCAGTCTGGCTTTTTTATGAGTTTTTTTCAGCAGTGGTGTCCTCCTTGGTCGTCTCCCATGAAGTCCACTTTGGCTCAAACAACGACGAATGGTGCGATCTGACACTGATGTACCTTGGCCTTGGAGTTCACCTTTAATTTCTTTGGAGGTTGCTCTGGGCTCTTTGGATACAATTCCAACGATCCGTCTCTTCAATTTGTCATCAATTTTCCTCTTGCGGCCACGTCCAGGGAGGTTGGCTACTGTCCCGTGGGTCTTGAACTTCTGAATAATATGAGCCACTGTTGTCACAGGAACTTCAAGCTGTTTAGAGATGGTCTTATAGCCTTTACCTTTAAGATGTTTGTCTATAATTTTTTTTCGGATGTCCTGGGACAATTCTCTCCTTCGCTTTCTGTTGTCCATGTTCAGTGTGGTACACACCTTTTCACCAAACAGCAGGGTGACTACTTGTCTCCCTTTAAATAGGCAGACTGACTGATTATGAGTTTGGAAACACCTGTGATGTCAATTAAATGACACACCTGAGTTAATCATGTCACTCTGGTCAAATAGTTTTCAATCTTTTATAGAGGTACCATCATTTTTGTCCAGGTCTGTTTCATTAGTTTGTTTTTTTAAATAATTATGTTAATCAACAATTCAAAAGTAATGGCTGTTTTTGATTATTTAATTTTCAATAAATTTTTATTTATTGTTACTTTTGTGAGTTTCAAGTGATTTCAGTGAGAATTGTGGGTTTTTCCTTCTTTAACTGAGGGGTACCAACAATTTTGTCCACGTGTGTAGCACATATTCCAAACTGAATTTAAAACACGCTAAATATTGTTGTTGTTTGTTTTTTTTTAGAGCATTCCTAAGAGGCAACAGATGCGATATATCCAGAGCGGCTGTGAGCACTCTACCCCACCCAATCCAAAAGGATTGTACATCATGTGGGATCTTCACCCTCAAGTTAAGTGTTACATTAGTTCTTGGACAATGCTCCTAAATCAGTCATTAATATTATGTGTTTTTGGGAAAGCAGTCGTTAGCATGAATTATAATGATTTCAACTGTTAAAATCAACCAATATTTATGCCTTTGTGAACTCTCTGTACTACTACGTCTTTTATGCCGTCTATAAACAATGATAAATACATTACTTTTTAAAAATAATTTGCTAATTTCTATTTTCAGTTTGCTGGGAGCATTATTAAGGGCGAGAATGAAATTAAATTCAAAATGTCAGCTGAGGACCTGGAAAGGCATCGTTTTGAGATTGCTAAAACGCTGCTATTAAGGACCGATATGTTCATGGTTATTTTTGGAAATCCTCAAATTTTCGTATGAATTTGTTGTGAGTGAAGTAAAGTGAGCCATTTGAAAAGCTGATACAGAATAAAATCATAGGTAATCTCTTGAAATGTTACTGATGAAATGTGTTTGTTAAATGTTTCAGTAAAATTTAACAATATTCAGTGTTACTGAGGTGTGTGTGTGTGTGTGTGTGTGTGTGTGTGTGTGTGTGTGTGTGTACTTGTTTCTGCTATAACCGGTGGGGACTTTGACCTGACTATTTGCTATAAAGGTGGGGACTTGTCTTATGGTGGGGACCTAAAATGAGGTCCCCACGGGTGGCAACACCGTTTTCTTGGCCATACTGTTGTTAATAAAAAAATGTAAAAGTGCAAAAACGTTTTTTAGGGTTAGGCATTGATTTGGTGATGGTTAAGGGTAGGGTTAGGGTAAGGGTTAGGGGTTAGATCTGAATGGAAGTCAATGGTAAGTCCCCACCGGTATAGAAAAACGAAAATGTGTGTGTGTGTGTGTGTGTGTGTGTGTGCGTGTGTGTGCGTGTGCGTGTGTGCGCGCGCATGCGTGCCTGCGTGTGTGTGTGTGTGTGTGTGTGTGTGTGTGTGACATGCAGCGGGGGAAGGGTTTTATTTTATTTTATTTTTAATATTTTATTTATTTAATATTTTATCATTGTTATTATTTTCATATTTCATATTTCATATTCCATAATTCATATTCCATAATTCGTAATTTCACCCCTCCGCCCGCGCACGTGCGCGCGCATTTTCACGTGCACGCGCAAAGGTGTCCTCTATATACTACTCCTGCTGCAGTTTGCCTACAGGCCCAACATGGGGGTAGAAGACGCTGTCATCTACCTGCTGCAGCGAGCGCTCACTCACCTGGAGAGTGCCGGCAGCGCTGTGAGAGTTATGTTCTTTGACTTCTCCAGTGCCTTCAACACCATCAGGCCGGCGCTGCTGCGGGGGAAGCTGGTGGACGCGGGAGTGGATGGACATCTCGCTGCCTGGACCACTGACTACCTCACTGACCGTCCACAGTACGTGCGGCTGCGCGGCTGTGAGTCAGAGGTGGTAGTCTGCAGCACGGGGGCGCCCCAGGGCACCGTCCTCTCGCCCTTCCCCTTCACCATCTACACCTCGGACTTCACCTACAACACGGACAGCTGCCATCTCCAGAAGTTCTCCGATGACTCCGCCATTGTGGGCCGTGTGTCTGAGGGGAACGAGCTGGAGTATCGGTCGGTCATCATGGACTTTGTGGACTGGTGTGAGCGCAACCGTCTGTGCCTCAACACCAGTAAGACGAAGGAGATGGTGGTCGACTTCAGGAGAAGGACAATCCCACATCCACCTGTGAACATCCAGGGGCAGGACATTGAAACAGTGGACAGTTTCAAGTACCTGGGTGTTCACCTCAACAATAAACTGGACTGGTCCCACAACACTGATGCTCTGTACAAGAAGGGCCAGAGCCGCCTCCACCTTCTGAGGAGGCTGAGGTCCTTCGGAGTGTGCAGACCTCTACTAAGGACTTTCTACGACACTGTGGTAGCCTCTGCTTTCCTCTATGCTGTCGTCTGCTGGGCCCCGGGCAGCACAGAGCGGGACATGAAGAGACTGAACAAGCTGACCAAGAGGGCCAGCTCTGTCCTGGGCTGTCCACTGGACTCTGTGATGGAGGTGGGTGAGAGGAGGATGTTGACCAAGCTCTCATCCATCATGGACAACAGCTCCCACCCACTGCACCGGACTGTAGTGGAGCTGAGCAGCTCCTTTAGCACGAGACTCAGACACCCTCAGTGCAAGAAGGAGCGCTACCGCAGGTCCTTCATCCCCACTGCCATCAGACTGTATAACACTACTGTGTAGTTGTTATGTGCAATATTTATTATCTTGTTCTTGCACTTTCGTGACTTTTGCACTCCTCTGTTTTTTGTTTCTAAGAGCCCTGTAATGTTAAATTTCTCCTTTGTGAGATTAATAAAGTCTATCTTATCTTATCTTTCTCCATATGCAGGCTGAGACTGAGTGCACTACAAAGGAAGCAAGACTGGTGGACTTCATTATCCAGTCAAGGGGAGCTGAGCAGCATTTGGTGGTATTTGGAAAATGTTCCTGTTTTCTCATCATTGCAGACTGACTCAGAAAAGATTCACTTAGGGCCTTTTTTAGTAATATTATCAGTGGACAGAACATTTTTTTGGCTGTGCTTTGAAAGAATTCCTGAGTTCCAGAAATTCATTGTTTCTGTACTTTGGGTTGCCCTCAGGATGTACTTGGTGGCAAATTCTCTACTTGGATTCATCAGAAGTCTTGTTGCCAGATGCCTGTCTACCTGGATAGTGAGGAACAACAGGACAAGCTTTTTACATTCTTAGAGACTGTACTGCACAGAATACCAATACAACTGAGCTTCACAGATGCAGTGCTGTTCATCTGTGGTGTTCTCTTTCCAGAGGTAGGCTTTGCCATGTAATACAATTACACACGTTTCTGCTCCTGCACTTTTATAGGCTACATAAATAGCAAGCCTTTTATGGCACCATTTGTGTATTTACCTGTCTAGCATGGCTTGCTCTGCTCTAAAATGGTATATGTCAATTATATTACTTAAACATGAACCGTTTTCTTTTGGTAGGCCATCATATATGGCCTGTCTATGCAGGACAATCTGTCCCTGCAGGAGGCTGAGCAGGTCTTCTTCAGTGGTCCTGCTTACCATCAAAGGTAAGGGTAAAGGATGTATTTTTTTTTAAATTTACACAACGCACTAAAATATTTTTGTTTTTTTAACTGTTTACTAATACAAGTAGTTGCCACCTTCGTTAAAGTGGACCAATGTCTGTGAATGTATCCTCTTTAAGTGTTACCAGTATTTCTGTCAATCCTGCAGTGATAATGTTGTCAGTAATCGAGAATACATCGTGCACGAACGAATCCTGCTGCAAAACCTGCTCACCATCAGGACCATCAGTTGTTGAAGTCCTCCCTCGGGTCTCCGGTTTCTAGACTAGCGGTGCTAGCGCTGAGCTACAGGACACGTCTGGGCAGTGAGGGACATCTACGTGGATCATGTAACGACCAAAGGTAGATCTCAGTTATTATTATTATTTTTGTTTTATTTATTTATTATTTTGAGCCTCAAATACTTTTACACGTGCACACACACTTACAAATAAAAACAAAATTGGTAATATACTGGTAATATTGAAATGATGCTATTTGAAAATATTTCCACGGAAAATTTTTTATAATAAATGAGAGTAAACAATAATTAGAAAAAAATGTGTATGTAAGTCATTGTGTATGTAAGTATATTGTTGTGTACTATGATTCTCATAATTAATCTAAAAATGTCTTGAGTAAGCAAATTCTATGTGTTCATGTAATGCATTTAGATTATATTTAATAAAAAGTGATCTGATTCCTAAGTTATTCATAGAAGTGAATATAGTGCAATATTTTTGTTAATAAAAATGTTGCGCTGTATTTACTTTTAAGAATTTTAAAAAATACATATGTAAATATGAAAGAATGTATTTTGATGATTAAAATTCATTATTATTAAAAATTGTTGCTGTTGTGTTTGCTTTCTGTAACTGCATGTATGTGACTAAAATGGTTTGTCGGAGATGTCAGAGTGTGGTGTGTCTACACTGAAGTGTGTGTTTGTGTCTAGGTGTACGTTTAGAGAGTTAAAAATTAAAATGGACTGCACATCACAAGACATCCATCCACTCACATTTTTTTGCCCACATGTAGGTGAATGTTGCCAGACATCCATATGAGCTTAGAGGAAGTGGTTCTGACGTCGTTGCTTTTCGTTAGCATATCAGACTGTGATGATCATAAATAAATTGGAGCATAAAAGAACATTTGTGTTTGTAGTGACACCTTGTAACTAAACTGGCATTTACAGTTTTTTTTCAAATGCTAACGAGCATTGGTCCAAACTGAAGTCACATATTTAAAACTTTTAACACAGCCTGCATTTCCATAATGTGTCTCAGCTAAAGAGTTAATCTCATCCCCAAAACTGTTTCTCACCAACAAAACACTTCATACATGTCTCAAAATAAGCTCATCCAACCACAACACCAGCAAATAGTCTCATTTTTTGAAACAAACACTGTCACTCTTAGGACACTGAACCACAAAATACCAACAACACAGAGCATTACATAAAGGAAATTTTAATCTTTCAAGTTTGAATGATTTCTTTTTAGATAAATCAGTATTTTACTATAAAAGAAGATCTTTGCACTTTGAGTGTTCTCAATCATTGTAATATATTGCAACAAGAATGAAACAGGAATGCAGCAGTTTACTTCAACATTTACATATTTTCTCTGTGCCTTTGCATCGGTACTTTGGGACTTTTCAAAAAAATTAAAAGTTTACTGTAAACAAAAAAATGCAGAATTTCACAATTCAAGGGGCAGAATAGAAACCAAGAGGTAAAACTAAAAAACCAACAACCACATGCATACTGTAACATTCACACCCTGTCGTCTGCATTTGGACTCATGTTTCCATCCACGTCACATCTCATGTTTTCTCTGGCAATACACTGTGGGTAGAACCTTTTTGAGAATCTCCTTTTATATGGTTTCTGATGAGGTCAAACACAGATCACCTGAATCGGTTTTCAGCTGACAACTACACTCAGCTGTGTTTGGAATAACTAATCTTTTTATTTATTTTTATTTTCAATTTTTCACTGTGACTGCAGCAGAAATTCCCCGTGTTTTTTCCCCATCATTCTGTTTTGATTGTGTTTTTAACAGTTTTGAACAGAGTGTGTAAGCATTTGAAAAATACTCTGTAAAAGTCTAGTGTTTTGCAGGTGGTGAACTAGTAACTGAAAAAAGAGTTCATGAATGTTGGTGGCTGTGGTTGTAAAAGCCCTGAAAAGGGGAGCAATGAGTCAAGAATGCACGGACACAATCTTTGCTTGGCCATGTGTGTATAATGACTGAAACACAAGCAACGCAGCAACACGACTGACGATACAAACTAAACATACTAGCATGGTAAAATGGCTATGCGGGAAAACACAAAGCACTGCAGTGTAACTCATATCATCCTCATATCAAACCATCAGTAAATCCATCAATCTACTCTATTAAACACTACAATAGCCCAACATTTAACACAACAAGAATAAACATAACTACAGACCATCTTGAAGATGACAATGTAGCTTGTTAGCATCGAAACGGGTTAGCTCATGTGGCTCACTGAATCGCCGTCAGTTATTTCACTTCACAACTTCACAAAACATGGTCATATACATCACAACTCATCTCCTGGTAACGTCTGTACATTCAACCAACATTCTTATAAACAATAACTATTATTTTTGAGGAGTTCATACCTGAAAAGGGGAGCAATGAGTCAAGAATGCACGGACACAATCTTTGCTTGGCCATGTGTGTATAATGACTGAGAGGAGCATGGAGTGTACCGTGAACTTGCTCAACAAATTGAAACCCCCCCTGCTGGCATCCTCCGGTAACTGCTGTTACAATTGTATCTTAGACATAAATCATAATTGCATGACAATTACTGTCCTAAGACCTCTGCAATCAACATCAAACATTCACTGAAACAGAATGAACCATGGAATCAACTGGATGCCCTCAATTATCAGGATTCATAAACTGGTTTCTCTCAATTAGCAGGATTCAATGATCAGGGATTGAAAAATAATACTGCTCGTATTATAGGTATTTCAATCCATCACATGGTCACTGAATGCATTTTGTGTAAAAGCAATGGAAAGTGATTCACAGTTGGGTCCACATGGACTGCTGTTTTTGCAGACTGTGTTTAGAGTTTTGAACATGTGACTTCAGTTTCAACAAATGCGTGTTAGCGATCGAGAAAAACTGTAAAGGGTTAAAATCCTGATGAATCCAATGAATATTTGGTCACAATGAACGGGACTAATGTTGGTTAAAACATTCAACTTGGTGAAAGTGGAAAATAATATTAATAAATAGTAATTTTACGGCGTGTTTTTGTCCATAAGGTCTTTTGTGTAACTTGTACAACCCTCTTAACCCCTAGTGAGCTTGATTATAGTAGGATTCACACCTGAGGAGTTCCCAAACCTGTTTGATCAGTTGCAGGATTTCCCCTAAATAGAATATAGCTCTCTGTGAAATGTTTATTGTTTGGAAAAACTTCAACATCAGCCACCATGCTGAATAATAAATATACATTATAATGATTTACCATTGACAACACAAGTCAGTTTTCTTTCTTCGTACCCATGAATGCTAAAGAAATGACCTATAATTTTACATCTGCTGTTTATTTGCATCTACCTGCTACCACACCCTGCTACACAAAACCCTCTGTCACACAGGAAAAAACCTGGTATATTGTGCATTTATATTCATGTTAATGTTTATCACTCTATTGTACTTTCTCCAGCAGTTAATGTGTTCTTGGTGTAAACACATTTTCTTTTAACAGAGAAACTGACAGGTGTGTGTGGTCTCCGTATGTTTCTATGATTTCTTGCCAGTGTTGCCCAACACGAACCAGAGGCTTCCCACTCTGCGTAGTGTTGAGCAAACAGGGGGTACGACATTCCAGTAAAGCAATACATTTCTCATGATCCTATTTGTGGATTGAATTTAGCGTAGGTGGGATGGGTGAGGTGAGGCATAAAGTTCACATCACAGTCATGAACGTAGGTTTCTTTTGAAAGTTTTTTGGAACATGTTAAGTGATGAGACGCCCAGGAAATTTTGAGTGTCTAACTTTTCTGAATTCTGCTTCTGAATTTTTATGCACTAATTGGAAAACCATAATACAAAACAAGAACTTTATTTATCCCCGTCGGGAAATTCAATCAAATCAAATCACAATAAACTGATGTCTTTTCTACATCAACTTACCAAGTAGCTCAGTCACAACTTACTCACTTTTGAGATTTTTGAGAAAAATTAGCAGAAGAGAAGAGCAGACTGATTCAGAAGTTGTATGAACTTATTTCATTTGTACAAGTACCGGTAGGTGTTTTCCTGCTGCTGTAAATTTGCCACACCTCCAGAAAACATACATCACAGATCAAGTTACATCATATCAAGGAGCCCAGCCAAGGTAGAAGTCACAGAGTGAATGAAGAGGAAGGACGACATTTGTCTGCATCAGCTTCATTTCACCAGAACGTACAATGGTAAGTCGCTGCTATCCAATATTTTCCTTTGTCAGTGTTTTATATATATATATATATATATATATATATATATATATATATATATATATATGCATGATAGAAAAATCTTGATGATTAATCTACATTTCTAAATGAGTTTTTGATTGTCAGAGAATTGTATAATTTAATAAAGTTTTGTGTTATTTGTACTTTTACCAGGATACTAGACAGAACAGAACGTAAGTCAACTAATTACTAAAACACAAACATTCATCACTGTATTGTGCTTTTTAGTCATTGTGTTGTTAATTTAACTGATGTTTGTTATTTTAGGGTAGAATATTTGCAAAGAGAAGAACGTTTCAGGAGTAAAGCTCTACTAATTATTGCTGAAATGACTGATCTGTGTACCCGGACTCAAGAAGATACTTTCCTGTTAGTGGATGAGGTACGTTGGATGAAGTCATAATTCAACATAGGACACGTGATACAAAATAGATGATGATATTCATGTGTGTGTGTGTGTGTGTGTGTGTGTACACAGATTCTTCACAGCATCTTCTTTTTGGGAAAGATCCACACTCTACCATTTCCCCCAGAAAGTATTCTGAAAGATGAAAACCTATTCGATGGCTTGAGGTCTTACTTCCCTCGTCCATTTGAACACTATTCCTGCCAACTGCCCAGGAGGAGTCCATTTTCATGTGTTCTTGATATGGTAAGGTTAAAGATTGTCAGAAGATGATTAAATTCTTCGTTGTAAAGTTGTATAAACTTGTAAAGTACATCATTGTAATTTGTGAACATAAAGTCACAGCTTGGCATTATTTGTGACTCTTTTCAGATGATCCACCTAGTTGGACAAGAGAATGAAGAGGAAATAAGAAGCAGACTGCAGCAGTTCATCACTGACGTGGAGGGTGGTGTTCGATCAAAGCATTTGGTTTCCACCGCCATCTGTGTCTCTCAGAAATCCAAGGATTCAATCAGGTACTATGGAGTCTCCATGCCCACTTTTGGTTGTAATGCAGGGAGAATCATGATTGCTGCCTCATGCTTGAGTGCCTGGGATGATTATGTAGCTGGTGCAGTGATGACCTACAATCCAAAGGAAAAGAAGAAATACTCTAAGAAGAATTACTTTGATGGAACCATCAAAATACCTACCTATGTCAGGTGTCAGGCTTTTGAATTCAAAAGAGAAGGAAATATAGAGGAAATGCCTCCTTGCAGATCATGTGGTAACTTGTTTGGCTTGAACACAGATGAAACTAGAGAGTGGCCCTATGGAAACTGTGCTGAAGCTGAGAGTTTGAGCAACTTGCTAAAAAATGAAAGAGAAGTTAAACAGCAATCACAACCAACATCTCACACATGGACACCTGAGAACATACAGAGAGCCAGAGAAGATGTTCTTAAGGAACTTAAGAAAGTGTTAAACATGATCCACTTCAAATGGGATGGTCATTTCTACATTCCTCAAGCAGAATAGTCTCGAAGAGGGAGGATAATGTCATCTGTTGTCATCAAGAAAAGTCCACTGTTGCACCGTGTAATCATAGAATTAACAGAGCACGATTTATCATCTCCTCATACTTACTAACAGTCCAGAATATATTAATCGCAAACATAACAAGCCTGTCAAAATTGTGAATGCAGAACATGTAAAATACGTGTAAAACACGTTCTTCAGGAACTTAAGAAAGTGTTAAACATGATCCAGTTTAATACATGGAATGGTGAATTCTACACCCCTAGAAGTAAGACAGCTTAAAAAGGGATTTATTGGATATTGAAATCTGATAAATCTATTAAAATATTACAGTAACAGTGTGTGAAAATTCAGTCCCCTCAAAAGTACAATCTCTGACAATCACATGGTTTTCTACAATGATAGAATACAGTTGAAAAGATCAAGTTAATTCATTTAACTCTGAGAATTGTTAAGTTCCATATCTATCAAAAGAAACTATATTTCACATTTTTTAAACGTCACAAAACTGTATTTTGAATCATTCACAAAGTGCCTCTGAAGTTCAAAAAAACCTAAAAAAAAACAACAACCCTGCATCACTTCATGTTTCACAAGTTTATTTTCAGTCTCAAGTTGAATTTTTAACTTCCATGTCTATTTGTGATGCCTTTGTGTGATCTTTTCTTTGTTTCAATCTGCATTAAGGTTGTCAGTGATGCTGATCATAGCAATCCTAAATGCCACAGTAGAACACAACTATAGAGGTGGCAGAAAAGGTTTGATAATTTACTTCAGCAAAAATGGCAAAATAGTAATGTAAAAATACTTCATTACAAGTAAAAGTACTGCCTGGAAAATCTTACTGAAGGAAAAGCCCATAAATATTTGCAGCAAAATATGGTTAAAATGTTAAAGTACTGCTATGGCATATACAGTACAGATTTTTACTGATATATTATCATAAATTTCATCATTAATACTGAATTAATATTGAAGCATCAGTGTGTCAGCAGCATGTTCCTGTTGCAGCTGCTGCAGGTTTGAACTACTTTATATCCACTTTGATATTCAGGGACAGCAGATAAATCATCACATGATTAATGAGAGAAGAAAGAAGAAAAAACAACTATATCTGAAATAAATACTGAAGCAGAACTGTCCTCATAAGTTCTTTATTGTGAGCCTTCCCTATGTGATCTTTAGTTCAGGTTTCCACCACAAACATTTCTTTTGTTCCTGCCATTCTGTCAGCAATGTGTGTTTTTGTAAATCACAGAAATTCCTGTTTTTGAATGCTCTGATGACTTTTTCTACCATGATTTTTTAAATCTCAGAGTTCATACATTTATCTATGTGACTGCATTACCATTACATGAGTGTGTAAAATATAGAAAAACTTTATGTAGTTTATGCAACTGTATTTCTCTCCCTAACAAAGAGACACAAGTTAAATAAAAACATGATTTTAATTTTTTTTAAAATTGTTTCATGTTAAAGCTCTATTTTCTGTACACTCAGCATGTTCTGTTTTCTCCTTGTGTCATTTCCTCTTTTTAAAAAACTGTCAACATAAATAAAAATCACTCTGTCGATCATCTGTATCCCAGCTGTCTCTGTTTGTTGTGTTCAAGCTCTGTCTGAACAAAATTAAAAGTGAAAATGAAACAAATGAGTTCACGTTTGGAAGCCAACAGTGAATTATTTTCAGTATAAATAAACTATGGAAACAGAAAATCATTTTTTTGTGCGTCATGATCTCCTGTTGCGTTGAGGGAAGCGATGAATTACCAGAACCACCTTCATCGACTTCAACCTCAAACAACGACTTCAGTTATGATTGATCAGAGGTGTCATTAGGGGAAATGAAGATTGTTTTTCTTTGTTTTTTCTTTTTGTGGTGACAGTCGATGGTTTAGGCTGATGTACACGCAGATGCATTTGCTGAATTGAAGATCAGCCGGTGTAATTAGTTTTTTTTTTTTTTAATTTCTCATGAGGGCATAAATCATCATAATTTTACATGCATGAACAAGAAAAATCTCTGTCAGTGTACGACTGATTATCTGTCTCTCTTGCTGATTTGAACGTCTGACAAAATCTCCAGTATATATGTGTCTGCAGAACAGGAAGCTGCACCGAGCTGCACATTTAGAGCATTTTTTATAGACAGTTATCACAATAGATGATCACTAAAGTGCACAATTTATGACTTAAACGCACAACTTATGGTTTTAAAGGCTGATTTCACTCAGAATATACTTGGAATTGAAAAGGTTTATTCAAAGAGTATTCCACTTTTATTTTGGCCCCGGTAAGTTTTTCTACAGAAGCTGAACTTTCAGGACCACATCAAGTGTTTTATACAAAGTACTACTTCATATAATACCTAAGATTTTGAAGGTTTAATTCACTCAATAGTACTCATTACAATATCATAAGTTGGTTGCTGAGAGCATTTGGACAATTTGTGTAATTATCAGATAAAATAGAAATGGAATCATCTGTAATGGCCTTTGTGGTGTCTAGATCTCAAACAGGACAGTCTGAAAGGTTGGAAAGAGGCAGTACACACAGAGGCAGATATATATTTTATACAACAGTAAACAGTAAATAAAAGCTAAACACACAAAGGTAAATTAGCTCTATGACTCCTGCAGCAAAATCTCTGATCTATTACCTCCTGATAGACACAGAGACAGACATTAACATGCATAAGCAGATAAAGCACTGATCTATCTGATAAATGACACATATTTCACTTTTTTAACTTTGTAAAATATATTTTATTTTTGACATTTCATGCCACTATACTCGTGTCTGAAGTGAGCACCACCTCTTTATTTTTTCAACTCTTTTTCCAGTCCGCTACAAAATTCTTCCACTTCACTGAAATACTAGACAGACAACATTATCACTGCAGGGTTGACAGAAATAAAATGTACATTCACTAACACTGGTACTCCTTAATTAAGGTGACAACTACTTCTATTGGTAAATACTTAAAAGCATTTTAGGACATTGTGTAAATTTTTAAAAATACATCTTTTACTTTCACCTTTGATGGTAAGTCGGACCACAGACCTGCTCAGCCTCCTGTAAGGACAGATTTTACTGAACAGACAGACCATATATGATGAGATACCAACAGAAAATGGTTCATTTCTAAACAATGTTATTTATATATACCATTTTACAGCAGAACAAGCCATGCTAGACAGGTACATACACAAGTAGCGTCATGAAAGGTGCTATTCATACAGAAACAATTATTTTCTGGAATTCAGGTATTCTTTTAAAACGCAGCCACAAAATGTTATGTCCACTTGGTATAAAATATAATTATGTTATGATTAAATGCTCTTTATAATTCCAAACTATCGTATAACTGTGTGACTGAACTCAAATAACCCAATGTACCCAGTAAATTTCCATGATCTAACTTTGACTATGAAAATATAACAAGTTGAAACTGGCTGCTCAGAAACTGATAATACCAGTTTAACTTGTTTATGTGTGTGCTTAAAAACTAAACTGTTTCCACCTATTGACAGTCACTCGTTCAGACTCTGCTCTGTCTTGCGCAAGTAAAACTTTGTCTTGACCTGAGAGACGACTGTGAGTATTTATTTGGAGAAGTCAGGATTCCACTGGAGAATTTTTCCTGACACCACTGAAAATAATATTACTAACAAAGGCCCTAAGTGAATCTTTTCTGAGTCGGTCGTCAATGATGACAAAACAGGAACATTTTCAAAGTACCAATAAATGCTGCTCCGTTTCCTTTGACTGGACAATAAAGTCCAGCAGTCAGTGACAGTCTGCATGTGGAGAGGAACTTCCTGGGTAACGTCTCTCTGTAAACTGGTTTAAAGGTTCCCTGGAGCAAGGTTCTGGCTTCATCAGTCCAAACCTGTTGTCATGCCTTTCAAACAGCAAAATTCAATAAAATATTGAATGGGAAAAGCTAATACATTGATGAACAAACTGACATGCATAAATACTCTCAACAAAGACTGCCATCTACTGCCTGATGAATTTAGTTTCCAGATGTTCTCTTGACATGGTCCTGATAGTGTGTTACTAGTTTGAGGGATCAATTTGCCGTTCCACTTTACTAAACTAGATAGATTTTATGAAATTGCGTTATATTTATGCACTATGGTTCAAAGGGAAATTTTATAGCATATTTGATTGTATTTTTGCGGTTACTTACACAAAACAGAAACAATCATGGAAAAAGAGATGAATATGACAAGTAATAAATGTTAACTTGTCAGAACTGAACTGCAACTCTGCAGCCCACATTTTACCCACAATCCACCAGGACACTCTTGATGGACCATACAGATATAATTTGTCAGGTTAGTTTCTGTTAATGCAGTGTACTGTGTTGAAAAAGTCATTGTAGTATCAGCGCAGTATGCAGTCCAATAAAGTGTCTGAACGTTTTCCTCCACAGTTTTTAACAAAACTAATGTCATGTTGTTTTATAGGTGACAGAGACAGAATGGAGAAGAGAGCAATAAAGTGCAAACCATAAGAACCTGTTTTTTCTTTTTTTTAAATTCTGCTCAGACTGGTTTAAACAAGTTATCACATGTAACAGCACTCCCTTCGTTGGTATGAGTGATGTGAATAGTTTCATTGTGTTGTAAAGTTTTGAGATTTCTCTACTAAACTGAACATGTAGCCTCACCCAGTACAATTAAATGGGTGGAATTTGTCGCACTGCTGAAAGTGTGAAATTTTTTTGAGGACTGAACCACTAAGCCTAGTACATTGAGACAGATTGATCAGAGGGTAAAACATACAAACATAAATAAAGAAGTGTCATACCCATCAGTCCCACTCCCAGTTCTTGTCAGTAGTTGTTGCCCTTCCTGTCTAGTTTCTACCCTTTAGGGATCGTCATATTTTATTGACCTTTAATCATTTCCTTGTGTATCTGTGTAAATATAAGATTGTATATAAATTATTGTTGTCTTAAATTATTGGTTAGCTATGTTTTGTCATCCTGTGTTTGATTCTCGGACCTGCTCTGTAACAAAAGCTAAAATCTGTTTTAGTAAAGTCCATTAATATTGCCTTTTCTATCTTTCAGTTCCACAGGTCAGCCTTTGCCTGATGTACCATCATGCAATAGAAAAAATGGTAGACGTCACACATCTTTTACTGACACATTATAAAAGAACTGTTGATGTAATTTCCATCTTTCATCAAATCTTCATGTCCACCATATGTTACAGGTGCAGAATACCTGGTATTGGTGTCAAAGTGGGTGTCCTCACACAGACACAAGAGGTTGGTCTTACAGAATCCAGTTGGTGCCACACTGAGAGTAGGTCCCCTGGAGGACACAATTTACAGTGAGAAGGATGATGAGGTGAACGAGTGGGGAATGTTCTACCTTCCAGACATAGTGAACATGCAGGTTGTAGGTGTGGTGGAGGGAACATCATGTCCATGTGACCAGCTTGTCCTGATGACATGTGAGGACAAAAAGCTGTATGCCTACGATGGAGAGGAGCTGCATCTGGTGGCTTCAAGCCTTGAACAGCTATGCTCTGATGGGATGGAGTTTCCAGCATCCAAGACCTTTTACAAGGGAGAGGCTTTCAAAGATATGGTGAGAAGTTTTCAGTCATTTACTGGGAACAAGCAACAAGATTATTTATGATTGATTTTCCTGACAAATGATCCTTGACAACATTTTTCTGATATATATATGTGTAGACTGAGAAGGACTGGGCTGAGGTGAGAAAAGGTCCTGTGGGCAAGAGGTTGGACGAAGAGCATTAGGAGTGGGTGAAAGCAAATAAGTCCAGACTCCTGCAGAACCTCCAACTTGGCAGAAAGGCCCCCGGTCGTCACATGACCTACGAAGACGTCTCTCACTGCCTGAAGAGTCCAGACATGTCCTATAGATCAGCGCCAGCGCTGCCAGTCTAGAAACCAGAGACCCTGGAGAGCCTGCCGTCACCGCTGAAAAAATCCTAGCAGAAACACTGACAAGAATATGTCCAGGGGTGAAAGTAGTTTTAAATTCTTGCCGGTTTTGGGGATGAGATGAACTGTTTAGGTGAGATGCTTGATGGAAATGCAGGCTGTGTTAAGAGTTTTGAACATGTGACTTCAGTTTGGACCAATGCTTGTTAGCAATCGAAAAAAACCTGTAAAATATGCATCTGTCAATGATATCCGCTGTAAATCCAGTTTGAAGTTTTTCAGCCAATCACAAGATCATGTGGAATTTCAGGTGTAATTTACTGCTCACCCATCCCAGCGCAAGCGGCGCTTATTGATGTCTATTGACTAGTTGTAGGAAACGTCCCACTGCAATAAATCAAGGGCACCTATTTGCTATTTGACTGCTATTGGCCATAGCAGTCATAGATATGAAGAGCAGATACACCAGCGCTCTGTAGCAGCCGGCTAAGCGACATGCCTACTTGGCGGCCATCTTGGAGGGGGCAAAGTTCCCATTCAAAGCAATGCATGTACACTGAAAATAAATCATAATTTGCTCATTTCTCAACCGATTTTCGTGTGGTCTACTTTATTGTCAATGTCAAAACATGTGCTATTGATAGAGAATATTTGATCTAAAAAAAAAAGAAAACACTGAAAAAGACTTCCAACAAATATAGCCAGCAATTTTAGTTATCTTATTATTTAGGTCCAGAGGCCAGGGAATCTTTTCAATTCAGCCATTACATATATAAATGAAAATACTTAGATATGTAGAAAATGTTCTGAGGTCAAAAAATTTAAATGCAAATGTAATTTATTTATTTATTAATATTAATTATATATATATATATATATATATATATATATATATATATATATATATATATATATATATATATATATATATATATATATATTTACTTTATTTATTTGTATAGCACTTTTCATGCAGATCAACACAAAGTGCTTCACAAGAATTAAAAACAAAGAAGGCAATAAATAAATACAATTAAATATAGAAATGAAAATTAAAAAAAAACCCAACTCTCCACCCTCCCTACATGTAGACAGCCATTCACATGCACACACCCACGCAAGCACACATCCACACACATACACAGACTCACACACCCACACAACATGACATCATCAGGCCATAGCGAGGCACCGAGGCTAGAAGGAAGACAACACTGGAAAATTAAAACACTAGAACTGAAATAAATTAATAGAATAAAATAAATAATATAAAAATAAGTTAAAATAAAGGTTAAAATATGTAAGACCATAAAACCCTAAAAGTTCAAAAATCGAGTAATAAAATAATAATAATAAAAAGCATAAGAAGAAGGGTTAAGAATTATCAAAACAAGTTGAGGGCCTGGTTAAAAAGATGCGTCTTGAGCCTCTTTTTGAAAATATCAACAGTCTGCAGCTCTGAGGCTCTGCGGCAGGCCGTTCCAAAAACGGGGACCATAGTAAACGAATGCCACCTTCCCGTGTGTTTTAGATCTAACTTGTGGTATAGATAAAAGACCCGCCAGGCGCCAGAGGACCTCAGGGCTCGAGAGGGTTGATATGTTAAAAGTAAGTCTGATAAATAAGAAGGGCCAAGACCATTAAAACATTTTTGAACTAATAAAAGAACCTTAAAATTTTGTTTATTAAAATTTATTTGGAAAATGACTTCAAATTTTTTTATTGTTCCGTTTCCAGTCTGTAAGTGTTTGCATGTATGTAACTAAAATGGTTTGTCGGAGATGTCAGAGTGTGTTGTGACTACATTGAAGTGTGTGTGTGTGTGTGTGTGTGTGTGTGTGTGTGTGTGTGTGTGTGTGTGTGTGTGTGTGTGTGTGTCTTGCTATCATTGTGGGGACATACCATTGACTCCTATTCATATCTAACCCCTAACCTTTACCCTAACCCTAACCAAACCCTAACCCAGACCAAAACAATGGCTAACCCTAAAGAAACGTTTTTGCACTTTTACTTTTTTCAGTAACAACAACATGGCCAAGAAAACACTGTTTGAACTTGTGGGGACCAAAATGAGGTCCCCACAAGTGACATTGTTTACGGTTTTCCTACAGTTGTGGGGACATTTGGTCCCCACAAGTATAGCCAGCACCTGACCACACACACGCACGCACACACACACACACACACACACACACACACACACACACACACACGCACATCTCAGTAACACTGAATATTGTTAAATTTTACTGAAACATTTAACCATTTCATTAGTAACATTTCAAGAGATTACCTATGATTTTATTCTCATTTTACTTCACTCACAACAAATTCATATGAAAATTTGAAGATTTCCAAAAATAACTGTGAACATATCGGTCCTTAGTAGCAGCGTTTTAGCAATCTCAAAATGATGCCTTTCCAGGTCCTGTCAGGGACGAGGTGTGTTTGAACCCAAGCAGCAGGCAACAGACAGGCAGGGTAAATTAACAATGGTTTAATAATAATTCAACCTAAACTCTCCTCAGGGGAGGCACAGGAAATAACAGAACGGGGAATGAAACTAAACTCAACTAACAGAGGGCGACGGACCAGACGGCCGTGGTGAGGGCTAAACTGAACTAAAAACGGGGAGAGGTGACTAAAACAATGTCCGGGGAATCGGGAGACGAGGTGGGGTGGCCGAGCTGAGGAAGCCGGTGGCGGGGATGTGGCAGAGACAGAGGATCAGGCAGACAAGGAGCAGATGAGAGGGGGGTGCAGAGCGGAGGAGGGGTGACGAGCAGATGAGGGTTCCGGGGTGAGGGAAGGTGGACGGAGCTGGCGAGGAAGTCCAGGGACTGACGGAATACAACAGTGATGTATGCTTGACGGAGGATCGCATGCAATGGCCCAGCAAGGAGCAGTGGAGAGAGCCAGGCCTTTATGCTGTGCTGATTACTGATTTGAGGCAGCTGTGCACCAGCACAGCCACTCTTAATCAGGCAGAGCGCGGAGCAGGAAAGGGGGAGGCCATGAGGTCCTCAGCTGACATTTTGAATTTAATTTCATTCTCGCCATTATTAATGCTCCCAGCAAACTGAAAATAGAAATTAGCAAATTATTTTTAAAAAGTAATGTATTTTTCATTGTTTATAGACAGCATAAAATATGTAGTAGTACAGAGGGTTCACATAGGCATAAACATTGGTTGATTTTAATGGTTGAAATCATCATAATTCATTCTAAAGAATGCTTTCCCAAAAACACATAATATTAATGACTGATTTAGGAGCATTGTCCAAGAAGTAATGTAACACTTAACTTGAGGGTGAAGAGCCCACATGGGTCATCACACGATTAGAATTGATGTTCTTGGTTTTGATACACATCTAAACAGGTCCACTGTTGCATATTCCTGGTTAATTTTTTTTTTTAAAACAGTTATAATTCATTCATTTGAACTGTGCAAATAATGTGCAATGTGTAACGTTTACTACTTATAATGCAGTTACCAGATGTTCTACTGACATGGTACTGATCGTGTGTTATGAGTTTGTAGAAGTGGAAGTGAACTCCTAACTTGCCACTAAAATGAATATACACATTTTGTTTATATCATGATCCCCGCCCTGGCCAATATTTGGGATTCAGGTGATTTGTTGGCATTCGAAGCAGCTGCTCCATTATGGCTGATCACTCTACAGAGTTGAGTTGATAGCTTCTGTTTAATATCATGTGACAATTCTGTCTGATATGTGGTTATCGTTGTGGTGCTATCAACATGTATTTTCTGGATGAACGACTCAAGCCTCAGCACGGTACAATGTAGAGAATAATACAAACAAATAAAATGCATTGAATGAGAAAGTGTGTTCAAACTTTTGAATGGTAGTGTACATTCGTGACTGTGATATTTTCTTGATCATTTATGTCCCACATCACACATCTCACCCACATCAATATCATATTACCAGTTTGCTCCACATGGGGCAGGTGCATCATAGAAACACATGGAAAGCAAACACACCCGTCAGTTTCTTTGTTAGAAGAACATCTCTTTATATCTAGAACAAATTAACTATTGGAAAATGTACAATAGGAGGATGAATGAACATAAATGCACATTCTACCATGTTTTCTACTGTGTGACAGAAGGTTTGTGTAGCAGGGTGTGGTAGCATGCAAATAAACAGCAGATGAAAAACAAGAGCTCATCTGTTTTGCAAAAGCTTTTGCATCCATGCAATTGTTTATAGACAGCATAAAAGATGTAGTAGTACAGAGGGTTCACATAGGCATAAATATTGGTTGATTTTAATAGTTGAAATCATCATAATTCATGCTAAAGGATGCTTTCCCAAAAACACATAATATTAATGACTGATTTAGGAGCATTGTCCAAGAACTAATGTAACACTTAACTTGAGGGTGAAGATCCCACATGATGTACAATCCTTTTGGATTGGGTGGGGTAGAGTGCTCTGGATATATCGCATCTGTTGCCTCTTAGGAATGCTCTAAAAAATCAAAAAACAACAATATTTAGCGTGTTTTAAATTCAGTTTGGAATATGTGCTATGCAAAGTGCTATAATTGTTTGTTTTTTTTAAAGTAGCATTATTTACCTTGTTACTGCCTGGCATGACTTCATTTGGGTGAGGGATTCCCCAAATGAATCTAAGAAGAGAGCCCTCTTCTCAGAGGGGAAGATGACCTACGTGGAAATACAATTTATGAACACTGTAAAGATATACAATGCAGATGAAATTTTTCTCAACCTTTTAGGAAATAGATGAGTCCACAATGCAGAGAAATTGCAGAGGATAAAAGCTTCAGTTTGCACAGCTTTAGTCTACAGAGTAGCACATACAGCTCCAACATTACATACCAACTTTCACATGTTTGATTAAGAATGGCAGATTAATGTCAGAGCCTTACTATTTTAATACTACTAAATGTTGTCCAGGTATGTACAGTATGGCACCCAGAAATATTGGTGCAGTGTTCTGTTTGTTGTCCTGAGCTGGTTGTATGTCCTTATTTCTTTTTAGTTTTTGAAACACCTTCAGTATCATAAAGCATTGAAATGATCAGTCTGTCTTTAAATGAAAAGGTCTATCTTGGGTCATCACACGATTAGAATTGATGTTCTTGGTTTTGATACACATCTAAACAGGTCCACTGTTGCATATTCCTGGTTAATATTTTTTTTAAACTGTTATAATTCATTCATTTGAACTGTGCAAATAATGTGCAATGTACAACATTTAATTCTGAGCAATAATGCATAATTTGTCATTTTTACACTGTATATACATATATATCCTAGTAGAAAGTTAAATTTTATTTTTAATACTTTTGGCTCTTTTTTTTACCTCTGTTTATATTTGACACTAACTCATTCTTGTATTTTGAACTTCTGAATATATTTTAACATTTTTGAATAGAAGCAGCTGCAACACAAGCAATTTTCCCTTGGGGATCAATAAAGTATTTCTGATATGACAGAAATTTTGTAATGAAGCAGCCCTGACTGCCCCTTTGCCTATTCTACGTTGCGTAAAACATCACAGCTCATAGTGCTATATTAAAATATAATAAACCTTTGACAAGCAAGAATGAATAAAAAAGACAAGGTCTAAAACAGTATGTGCATTGTTATTAAAACTAAAACTACACACTATAAGAATTATTGACACGTTATTACATACACAGTATACAGTATTATAAATCTAGTCAAATTATAAACTCGCCATCAACAACCAATGGTGACTGTAAATGTCTGATAAACTGTATTATTATTGTCCTGCACAGTGTTGTTTATGTATTAAGAAGACATTGTAGTCCCGCAGTGCCACCTTGTGGTCTGTTCCGCCTTTATTTTGTTCAGCGTTTCTTCTTCTGCTGCTATTTTTGTGATGCTGAACTTCTTGTTTGTCTACACAACGTTGTGCTCACGTGTGCGTGTGTCTGTGTGGACGTGCATGTGTGTGCATGTGTAGATGTCTCCATATTATAGACTGTATATATCTTTATATACAGTCTATGGTCCATATATGCATATATGGAGGGAGGGAAGGATGGGTTTTCTTGTTTTTTATGTTTTTAACTGTTGTAAAGCACTTTGTGTTGCATTTCAACTGTATGAAAAATGCTATATAAATAAAGTTTGATTGACTGACAACAATATACATACACTACCAGTCAAAAGTTTGGACACACCTTCTCATTCAATGGTTTTTATTTAATTATTTTGTACATTGTAGATTAATGCTGAAGACATCTAAACTATAAACAAAAGAATAAATGTGAGATTATATTGTAACAAAAAGTGTTGGAGTTGGAGAGCTGGAGTCTATCCCAGCTGACTTAGGGTAAAGGCAGGGCAGGAAAGAGGGTTGTCAGTCTGTCACAGGACCACACAGAGACAAACAATCACACTCGGATTCACATCCTGCAGCCTGCAGTGCTGTCCGTACAGCACTGCAGGCAGATGTTTGTCTCACATATGACAGCTACGACAGCTGTTAAGTTCAGCCTGTATGAGCTGACTGATCAAATGTACTTAGCATGTTGTCAGGAAGGAGGTCACCTCGAAGTCACTGATGACACCTGGAGACAAGAGAGAGTGATTACTGCACTTGCAATATTCAGCAAGCTAGCATGAAACGCAAAACTAAATCTTCCATCCATCATCTACACACCACTTAGTCCTCATTAGGGTCATGGGGGACTGGAGTCTATCCCAGCTGACTTAAGGTGAAGACAGAGGACACTCTGGACAGGTCACCAGTCTATCACAGGTCTACATAGAGACAAACAACCACACTCACATTCACACATAAGGAAAATTTAGAGTCAAAACTGAAAATTGCCTTCACAAAGTTTAACTCAAAGCTTTAACTCTTCAACAAATACTAAAAACACCCACCTCTGTTTCTCTCTGCCACATAGGAGGTTCTGCAGGATTGTGGACTTATTTGCTTTCACCCATTTCTGATGCTCTTGGTCCAACTTTCTGCCCACAGGACCTTTCCTCACCTCAGCCCAGTCCTCCTCAGTCTACACATAATATCAGAAAAATGTTGTCAAGGACCATTTGTCAGGATAATCAATCATAAATAATCCCGTTGCTTATTCCCAGTGAATGTCTGGAACTTCTCACCATATCTTTGAAAGCCTCTCCCTTGTAAAAGGTCTTGGATGCTGGAAACTCCATCCCATCAGAACGTAGCTGGTCAAGGCTTGAAGCCACCAGATGCAGCTCCTCTCCATCGTAGGCATACAGCTTTTTGTCCTCACATGTCATCAGGACAAGCTGGTCACATGGACATGATGTTCCCTCCACTACACCTACAACCTGCATGTTCACTATGTCTGGAAGGTTTCCCACCCGTTCACCTCATCATCATTCTCCTGTAAATTGTGTCCTCCAGGGGACCTACTATCAGTGTGGGACCAACTGGATTCTGTAAGACGAACCTCTTATGTCTGAATGTGGACATCCAGTCTGACACCGATACCAGGTATTCTGCACCTACAATATAAAGTGGACATGAGGAATTTGATGAAATACATCAATAGTTATTTTATAAAATGTCAGTAAAAGATGTGTGAAGTTTACCTATTTTTCCGTTGCATGATGGTAAATCAGACACAGCAAAAAGCTGACCTGTGGAACTGAAAGACAGAAAAGACAATATTAATGGACTTTACTAAAACAGATTTCAGTTCTTGTTATGGAGCAGGTCAGAGGATCAAACACAGGATGACAACACACAGCTAACCAATACTTTAAGACAGCAATAATTTATTTAATATCTGATGTTGTAAAGAATAGTGTTGGAGATCAGCCCTTTAACTGATGTTCTCATATTTGTGAAATTTAAGTTGTGATGGAACTGCTTCCTTGCAGAGGAAAAGGAGATGATAGTGTTATTAGAAAGTGCAACACTTTTTATTTTATTTTTTAAAATTTAATATTTTTATTTCTTCTTTTATTTCATTTTAAGGTTTGGATATCTGTGAACACTTATTTGAACAGAATATAGATTCTGATATTGCTGTAAAGAATAATGTTGGTGATGTGCACTCATGTTGTAATATATCCACAGCAACCCTTACTTGCACTGAATTGGAAATATTTTAGAAAAACACACTGAATTACAAGACTTTACAGAGAAGTGCACTATTGTAGACTTAACAATAGTGTACTAATTAGAATTAGATGATTTTAATAGTAATAGGTTGTGATCTAAAGTGGGCTAGTCTGAGGCATGAGACTAGGGCTGAAAATGAGTCCCACTCTGGCCCTGGTGATGACTTTCTGTAAACTGGTTTAAGGTTTTCCTGGAGCAAGCTTCTCACGTCATCGGTCCAAAAAGCAAACCTCTGGCTCTGCCTTTCAAACAATAAGATTCTTCTAAGGTACTGAATGGGAAAAAGCCAATACACTGGTGAAAACATTAACATGCATAAATACTCTCAACAAAGACTGCTATATAGTCTGATGAACTTAATGCAGTTACCAGATGTTCTCCTGACATGGTACTGATCGTGTGTTATGAGTTTGAAGAAGTGGAAGTGAACTCCTAACTTACACACATACACATTTTGTTCATATCATGATCCCCGCCCTGGCCAATATTTGGGATTCAGGTGATTTGTTGACATTCGAAGCAGCTGCTCCATTATGGCTGATCACTCTACAGAGTTGAGTTGATAGCTTCTGTTTAATATCATGTGACAATTCTGTCTGATATGTGGTTATCGTTGTGGTGCTATGAACATGTATTTTTTGGATGAACGACTCAAGCCTCAACATGTAGAGCAGTGATCATCAACTGGCGGCCCGCGGACCGTCCAATCCGGCCCGCGACTGGATTCCAAAATTGTGAGGATCAAAGAGAAAATATCATGTGGTCCACACTATTAAAGCAGTCAGTCCAGTCATTATTAAAGGATCTGTTTTCCACATCAACTTTTCGTTTCGTGGCCTTAGAGAGTGCCATTTTACCCGTGTTAAGAGGCCTTTTCCTGTCACTTCTGCGGTGTTTCTTTTTCAAGTGCTCTGTGAATAAAGTTGACTTGAGATGAGGCAAAATATCTCTATCACTCCTAGTGGTTGACTGTGGTACAGGTGATAGGAGCACTGACTCATAAAGGCTAAAAATGCCTTCAGTTTTGTAATGAAATGGAAAAAATAAAATATATTTAAAATAAAAATAAAAAAAATAAACATCAAATAATAATGTTATGCCAAAATTCGATTTTTATTTAATTTTTGTTTGAGGGTCCGGCCCCCAAAGTGACTGTCCGGTAAAATTCTGGCCCTCTGGCAAATATAGTTGGTGACCCCTGATGTAGAGAATAATACAAACAAATAAAATGCATTGAATGAGAAAGTGTGTTCAAACTTTTGACTGGTAGTGTACATTCGTGACTGTGATATTTTCTTGATCATTTATGTCCCACATCACACATCTCACCCACATCAATATCATATCACCAGTTTGCTCCACATGGGGCAGGTGCATCATAGAAACACATGGAAAGCAAACACACCCGTCAGTTTCTTTGTTAGAAGAACATCTCTTTATATCTAGAACAAATTAACTATTGGAAAATGTACAATAGGAGGATGAATGAACATAAATGCACATTCTACCATGTTTTCTACTGTGTGACAGAAGGTTTGTGTAGCAGGGTGTGGTAGCAGGTAGATGCAAATAAACAGTAGATGTAAAACAAGAGCTCATCTGTTTTGCAAAACCTTTTGCATCCATGCAATTGTTTATAGACAGCATAAAAGTTGCCCCTTGATGCCCAAAGTGCCCTTTCGTCAAAGTTGTTTCATTTTTTTGTTTGTTTGTTTTTGTTTTTTGTCATTGTGTATTTTTGTATTCGGGCGTGTGTGTGTGTGTGTGTGTGTGTGTGTGTGTGTGTGTGTCTGTAAGTCTGTGTGGCCTAAAATAATAAATAAAACAAAACCAATAATAATTCAGATCTACCTTCGGTCGGTCACATGATCCAGGTAGATGTCCCTCTCTGCCCTGACGTGCTCAGACGACCTGTCGCTCAGCGCTCGCGCTGCTAGTCTAGACACGGAAGACCCGAGGGAGAGCTCAGTGAAGCTGACCCTATGGAGACGTGCACTAGCGGCTACAACATGGTCACGTGACCGCGATTTCGGCCTGTCAGTCCGACAGATAGGTCGGAAAAACACAGCGACTCGGCCGCAAATCTTCTCTTTTATTTCGAAAACAATTCAGCGAAAAGTATTTCTGAAAGTATCTGAGGCGAGAAAATAAGCTGTGCGGTCGCTGAATCTGTCATCGTATGAGTTCATCAACGGCTAGTTTAGACGTTTGAGAAAAGTTTCACGGTGCGTGGGATCGCCGCACGATATTTCACATTTTTATTAGATAATATACACACAAAGAGGTTTTATTAAGATGTTCGGTTAATAATATACAACACTTACTGCGCATGCGGACTGCGTAAGCGGAAGTCGTATGTGCGTCTGGCGGAAGATCTAACGTCCTTTCTGCTCCCGGACCGCCATCATGGTGAGTTCTATTTGAGAGGTTTAGTGATTTCAAGTCGAATTTTTATGTTAATATATCGTTGTTATAGGTCAAGAGGGGCCATATGTATCTGTAAAGTACTCATAAGCGTAATAGTGAAGGGTTTGACAAAGTCACGTCTCATAGTTTGATGGTTTAACGTTAAATGTGTAAGATGTCGGATGGAGCCGCACTACAACGTGGTCTGTCGGGCTGAGAGGGCCTAGAGCTGCTCGCTGAACTAAGCCCTCTTCGTCTGGTTTTCCCATTGATTTAAACCATGTATTCAAGAAACTGTGTCATTTAAATCCATTTTTATGTAGTTCTGTTGCGGGTACGATACATTGACACCCGCTAGCTGTTGCTAAGTAAGCAGCGCAATGCAGCTAGCCAGTAAAAAAAGTGATCGTCTACCAAGAACTGAGTAACTACACTCATGTTTCTGCATTACTTTCCCTACGTAGTGCTTTAGATTATAACCTGCCGAGTTGCGTTGACCAGTCGAATTGCTATTTAAAGGTCAATTTAAGTCGCATAACGCAGCGTTCCTCTTGCCAATAGAACTACTAGTAACGCAAAAAATGACTTGATTTCATTAATAAGGACTATATTTTAGAGATTGTAGTCTATAGGATAGTTGCAAAAAACTTTATTAATATAAAAAAGCTAATTTGTAAATCAACTTGAATACAGGCTAAAATAAATATTAAACATACTAGACACATAGTCTAAACACTTTGTAAACAAAAAAACAATAGTAGTCCCTGTAATTGTCTTAGACATCAGACATGATTATACTGTAATCTGCCAACGTTTCTGCAGTCACCCATTTGTGTTTCAAGAAATGTTGTGTGTTTCGAATCTGTGACTGTTGATCCGATAACGGCAGCTATACTTGTATGTAAACTGGGTGATACAGCTCATCACACAACGGTTAACCTACAAATTTCATAGATCCTCAGCCTCTAAACCTTTTGGTTTTAGATTTAGCAAGTCAAGATACTAATGTAACCAGCTATTCAAACAACACATTTCAAACTGTATTTTTTCTAATGTGCATTTATTTGACATCTTCCAGGTGTTCAAGCGTTTTGTTGAGATCGGCCGTGTTGCCTACGTCTCTTTTGGACCCCATGCTGGCAAGCTGGTGGCCATCGTAGATGTCATTGACCAGAACAGGGTGAGTGCTCTGGAATACAGCAGATTAGTCAGCGTTATCCTTGCGATTGACTTTACTGATGTCAATTGTTTCTTGTGCTCTCCAGGCCCTTGTTGATGGTCCCTGCACAGGAGTGAAGAGGCAAGCCATGCCCTTCAAGTGCATGCAACTCACAGACTACGTCATCAAAGTACCTCACAGGTGAGTCGATGTGCTCACTGATATCAAAATGTCTTTCCTTTTTTTTTTTTACATCTAGGAAAACCACCGAAAAGAGACACACATACAAGTGTGCAGCCCTGACAGACTTAGTAAAGAAAACACACTAAAGTCACAGCATTTCACATGGTGGTGTGTCATTTATTCAAGTCTGTAGTCTCCAGGTTGACTAGTTAGTTGATTATGCTCTTATTTGACAAAATCTTCATTGGTTGGACAATCATAAGGTGAAAAATGCTTCATCAGTAGCTTTCTGAATATAATAGTAATTTTGGTAGCAGAAGGAACACACTATCTGTGAACGCCGCATCCTTTTCAGAACTTTCTACTGTCTGAATGTAATGGAGACTTCTGGGTCTAACTTGTTTAATGTTCTCAGTTTTCTTCAACGTAATTGACACCATTTAAAAAAGGTCATTGGTGTAGCTGTATGTTGGATGGCCAAACAGTTGAGTGTAATACTACTGCATAAACACTACAGATGTCACAGCTCAACAACCAACATGACAGATCATCTAAAAACTGCTCGTCTGTGTTGTATTTCTCAGGAGTTTTTGTGCTGGGATCACTGATGGATTTAGTTCCGTTTTCAGAAATCATGGAGTATGGACAGCTGCACACTGGTCTGCTCTGACTGTTTTTATTTTAGTGTATCATAAGTAGGTTAAACTGATTTAATAGGATGCAAATACCACCTTTGTATGTTTTATTTATGAGTAACAGTAAGGCTGTTAAGTAGAGTGTGGCGAGTGCCTTATGGCTGATTTAATTTATGCAAAGGTAACAACTCGACCAATCAAGTGCAGGTACAATTTGAGCCAAACATGATAGACTACAGCCCTACTGTCATTGTAGATTTGTGTCCATGATGAACTTCAGATAAGTCTTTAAGGGTATCTTATGTGACCACCCTGCAGTACTACTAGTATGAAGAACTGTCCAGCTCACAGCGCCTAATGTAGAGGCCCACATTACCATGAGTTTGGTGGCTTTGTGCTGCTGGTACAGGAATTCCACTAAGTTTTTGCTTTTGATGAAACATGAACAGACACCTCTTGTATCAGTGCTGACTGTACGTGTTGGTTCACAGTGCCCGTCAGAAGTTTGTGAGGAGAGCCTGGGAGAAGGCCCAAGTCAACGAGAAGTGGTCAGAGAGCAGCTGGGCCAAGAAGATCGAGGCAAGACAAAAGGTAAAGCTTCCTGTGTTCAGTTTTTACATTGTCAACAAATTCGAAGTTTGATTCTTTTGCTAATAAATGTCTTGGATTACAGATCAAAGAATATTCCATTAATTCAGAAAGAGCTCGAATTGAACTTGGAAATGTCTTTAATATGGCTTTAGAATTAAAAATGGGTTTGAGCTATACATACCAATGGATTTTATTTTCTGTGTGTGGAAGTATTTCACATATCGTCAGTGCATCATGGGCTCCCCTCTTATCTGAGCAAGTAAACGGTGCAGTCGAGTGTCTTTAGGACACTGATGGTTTGCAGTTTGACACTATGGAAGAGAGACCTGCTCCAGTGATGCTATTAGCGGGGCATTTTCATTGTAATTTGCAAGTCAAACCAGCACACAGTTTGGCACTTGTTTCTGTGTCAAGACATAATGTTACATTTCCTGACATGACAGTAACTAGATTCCACTTTTTCTTCCATGAAACCTGAAACTGCAAAGTAACTTTCATAATGAACTTACTATAAATGTGTGCAGCTAATTGCTCCCAGTCACTCTCTGGATCTGAGCCCTGAGCATCAGATTTGATGGCATCTTGTCTTTTGTGATTTGACACTTTTTGGTTTTCACAGTAATGCAGCGCACTGGCAAATGGATTCCAGCCACCGTTCATTACTTCTATTAAAAATGTGTTCAGAACCTAAAATGGGCTTAAAAAAGTAGTCGGATAATTCTGTATCACTGACCTTTTTCTTCACTATTTTCGCAGAGGGCCAAGATGTCAGACTTTGACCGCTACAAGGTGATGAAGGCCAAGAGGATGGTAAGTTGAACAGAAAACACACCTCACCTCATTCAGGCAGGTTTAATTAATGCAAGATCAGTACATGAATCTTAATTCTGCCTATTGTGGAACAAACAAAGAACCCTCCATGTAGTGAACCGTCTCTTAAATACCCTGACTGGTCCTTGTTATACCCTGGTTATACTGGTATTAAGTTGCTGATGGATCCGTTTGATCTAAGTACATTTACAATGTTGTGTAAAGTATTTCCATGTTGTGTTACTTTAAAATTTTCCACTACAATTCAGAGGCAGACATTGCACCTTTTACCCCACTGCATTTATCTGACAGCTAAAATTTGTGGTGCCTTTGTGTGTTTAGTTCAATAACAGAAATATAACCAACAGCTACATTGTGACTTACATGTTCATGCTAATACTTCTGTCCTCAATCATACATCACTACTTGTATCAGCACATTTCTACTCTGTGGTATCAGTACGCTGATGTCTGTGTGCTTCTTCCACCTGTGATCACTACATATATTGTCTGCAGGTAAATTGTGGTGATCCTACAGCAGCCATTGAATATTTTTTCATTATTAATGTGCTCGTTTCTTGTTTGTGCAGAGGAACAAGATCATCAAGCACGAGGTGAAGAAGCTCCAGAAGGAGGCAGCAAAGAAGTGAACAGTTTCCACGCAATAAATGCTCTGTTCAATTGTTCTTCTGCGTCTTCTCTTGTTTTCCTTCTGCATTTGGTTGAACTTGCTGTATCCATGATGAGGATTTTTCCTGATCTGGTGTCATTAGTTATGATTAAACTGGATTGACTTCCAAATATCTACACTCTGTTACATTTAAATGTTTAAAAACATAACAGAATGTGTGTGTGAAATGTTGCTGCAATATAGCCTGGAACTAAACTCACACGTGACTCAGGATTTCTTCTGCGTGACAGGCTGTTTTATTGTGACACCCCTCGCTAAGCTAACATTAGTAGTTGAAGCTTAATGAGGCCGAGTAAACAGGGTCCATGAGTGCTAATTGGCTGCACTTGAACCCTTTTGAACTTGGTGTTGACAGTTGACTGGACTGACTGAATGTTGTACGTGTGTCATCTAGGAGTGAAGCTCTTAATCCACTGTTGTTTCATTACATCTTTGCTGAGCAACTTGTTTCACGTGCAGTAAGTGATGCTGTTGCTTAGTTTAAGAATGTCAATGCCCACAGATGTAGTATTCAAGATTGATACAGTCTTATACTAAAGTAGTCAAGAAGAGAAAAAGTGATTTTAAAAAAGAGGGATGTAAAGATATGTGCTTGCCTGAAATGATTCAGTGTGTATACGTACATACATGTTTATATGTACATACACTACCGTTAAAAAGTTTGGAGTCACTTAGAAATACCCTTATTTTTGATAGAAAAGGATTTTTTTCTCAGTGAGGACAACATTAAGTGCATCAGTAATACAGTCTAGACATTGTTAATGTGGTAAATGACTATTCTAGCTGGAAACAACTGGTTTTAATGAAATATCTCCATGGGGTACAGAAGAACATTTCCAGCAACCATCACTCCTGTGTTCTAATGCTACATGGTGTTAGCTAATGGTGTTGAAAAGCTAATTGATGATTAGAAAACCCTTGTGCTATTATGTTAACACATGAATAAAAGTGTGAGTTTTCATGGAAAACATGAAATTGTCTGGGTGACCCCAAACTTTTGAATGATTTTATATATATATATATATATATGTATATATATATATATATATATATATATATATATGTACAAGGTTTATAGATTTAAAGCTGCAGAATTTACAGGTATTCTCATATTAATAAGCATCTATATAACAATCATCTAACCAAATTTTCTTTTGTGGACCTTAAAGGTGTCACACGAGCTTAAATGTTATCGTATTTTCCTACTTGACCCCTGGCCTATGAGATAATCTGACCATCTGAAGCAAATGTGAGTTGCTTCAGATAAAGGAGGATGAAATCTGTTAATGGTTAGAACATTTACATCCACTAGATGGCAATATCACCTCATAGTGGAGCCTGAACCTTTTGTCTGTACTTCGACTTCAACTATGCTAAATGAAAGGGGGAGGCTACGCATTTCAGATACATGCAGACAAACGTGACAAACCTCCTGAATTCAAAGCTTCTATACAGAGCAAATATCACAGGAAGCTGTTTGCAGTAAGGTTGAACTGATGGAAGGAAATTAATCTTTAAACTGGTGTCACTTAAACAGATCACCACAAAGTGCTGCTTGACACCAGTTCATTTGACGCAGATGATCATCAAAGGCACCTTTTTTTAAAGAGCACATGCATCCTCCAGCCCAGTCCTGGCTGGAAGTCAGTGTCCATGGTGGGAGATCCTGTCAGCAGCCAAACAGGTTCCACTTCACATGGCAGAGCAGAGCGGGGCTTGTAAATATTACATAATGACACACTTGAACATTGCCCAGCTGGTTCAGTCCAGAGAACGGATGTACAGTTAATGCCAACACACCTCTTCTCTCACCACCTCCACCCACCAGACGCTGGATTCCTCATTGTGTATGGAATACAAAAAGTGCCATAATTACCCTCAGTTTGCGTGAGGTTCTAAATGTTGCTTTATATACAGCTCCAATTACAATGCCACTTTTTACAGCACTCTAATTACAGTTCTGCTCCGGTAAGATGCATTAAAGTGTCATGTACCCATTAATTATGTTGATTTTTATGGCATTTTCTGTATGGTAAGTTATGTTTCTGGAGGAGTGGGGGAAACGTTGTGATGGTGAACATTGGTTTCAAACTTTGACCTCAGACCACCAGACTATTATATATACTGTGTAAATATCTTAGAGGACAAACCAGCACAGTGGCATCACAATAAATCAATCAATAAATGAAAAGATTATCAGAGGTGCTTTTAAAAGTTGTGATCAATGTCTTTGTAAACGCTACAATTCATAATCAACCTACAAGAAATACAGCCATCTATTACGTAGGTGTCCACGCAATTCGGCTGTATTCACACAGCAGTGATTAATACTGGTCTGTAAAAAAAGAATAGACAAGTCTAATAATTAATCCTCTAAATCCAGTACAGCTGTACAACCCACAAAAACATCACAAGTCTGTGGCTTAACAAGGGTGGCAACCTTTCATCGTGCATTGCTTTAGTCTGACTTTGCTCTTCACCGATTGGCTACAAAAGCTTTGAAAAATGGTGTAAAAACAGCGGAACTAACAAGGTTTACATGGTGTAAAAAATGACATATAAATACATCTCATTGGTGACACAGCTAGTGAGTATTAAGCAGGGTTATAATTAGAGCACTGTAAAAAAGAAGCGCCTCTTTGGCTTTTTTGTTATTATAATCATGTAATTCAAGTGCAATCAGAGTTGAATTGTGGCACTTTTTGCTCTTCATATATGGCAAAAATGTGACTGAGGATGTGTGAGGAGAGAAGCAGGCCCCTAAGACTGCTCTCCTGGTTGTTCATAAAGGAAGCACCAACACTGATAATGAGCCATTGCTCTTCTGTAGCCTGAGCCAGAAAACAAGCATCAGTTTAATGCTTCACCTTCTCTCTGCTTCTGCCTCAAACATCAGCTCCAGATGTGAACGGAGCTCAGGCAAAGACAATAAGATGAAGTACATGTAGTGTTATGATCACAGGCCTGATAAACACGCTTTTCACTCAGCGTAGCTCTGACGTCAGAGATGAATGGGGCCGATGCGCAGTGATGATGACGTTGTCAATTAGCTACAGCAACACTCAGTACTGTGATAAACAATCCTTCAAAATAAGAGCACAGTGTCACTTCAAGACGGTTTGGCACCATAAAATTACAATTTAATATTGATGTTTTTGGAGGCATTCATTTCCATATTTTTGCCTCTCAACACCAGCAACAAAAGCATATTTTCGGTATGGCCAAGAAGAAGAAAGAAAAACATTAAAAAATAATTGTATTTCTCTCTCTGTGTGTCTGAATTGTTAGAGAACAAACAGATCCATGATGTGAACTAATAGTTTACTGTTTGTTGTGGTATACAACATTGAATCATTCCATAAAAGCAGTCTTACAACGGTTGATTTTTATAATGTGCAATAATTTTAGCATATTTAATGAAGCCATGCACAATTCTGCCTTGACACGAGCAATATTTTATTTAATTAAAGGCCCATGTAGTACAGCTGTAGGTTGAAGTTGCAGTTTGGAGCACTCATACCTTCATAAATATAGGAGAGAGGCACATGGAGTGCTTGCTGCTGATAAACACATTTGAGCTCAGTTAAAACAGCAACCAAATCATGTTGACATCCACTCCATGCAGTGCAATCCAAAGCCAAAAGATATCATACACTCAACAAAAATATAAACGCAACACTTTTGTTTTTGCTCCCATTTTTTATGAGATGAACTCAAAGATCTAAAACTTCTTCCACATACACAATAATCACCATTTCTCTCAAATATTGTTCACAAATCTGTCTAAATCTGTGATAGTGAGCACTTCTCCTTTGCTGAGATAATCCATCCCACCTCACAGGTGTGCCATATCAAGATGCTGATTAGACACCATGATTAGTGCACAGGTGTGCCTTAGACTGCCCACAATAAAAGGCCACTCTGAAAGGTGCAGTTTTATCACACAGCACAATGCCACAGATGTGGCAATATTTGAGGGCGCGTGCAATTGGCATGCTGACAGCAGGAATGTCAACCAGAGCTGTTGCTCGTGTATTGAATGTTCATTTCTCTACCATAAGCCATCTCCAAAGGTGTTTCAGAGAATTTGGCAGTACATCCAACCAGCCTCACAACCGCAGACCACGTGTAATCACACCAGCCCAGGACCTCCACATCCAGCATGTTCACCTCCAAGATGGTCTGAGACCAGCCACTCGGACAGCTGCTGAAACAATCAGTTTGCATAACCTAAGAATTTCTGCACAAACTGTAAGAAACCGTGTCAGGGAAGCTCATCTGCATGCTCGTCGTCCTCATCGGGGTCTCCACCTGACTCCAGTTCGTCGTCGTAACCGACTTGAGTGGGCAAATGCTCACATTTGATGACGTCTGGCACGTTGGAGAGGTGTTCTCTTCACAGATGAATCCTGGTTTACACTGTTCAGGGCAGATGGCAGACAGCGTGCGTGGCGTCGTGTGGGTGAGCGGTTTTCTGATGTCGATGTTGTGAAAGGAGTGGCCCATGGTGGCAGTGGGGTTATGGTATGGGCAGGCGTCTGTTATGGACGAAGAACACAGGTGCATTTTATTGATGGCATTTTGAATGCACAGAGATACCGTGACGAGATCCTGAGGTCCATTGTTGTGCCATACATCCAAGAACATCACCTCATGTTGCAGCAGGATAATGCACGGCCCCATGCTGCAAGGATCTGTACGCAATTCTTGAAAGCTGAAGACGTCCCAGTTCTTGCATGGCCAGCATACTCACCGGACGTGTCACCCATTGAGCATGTTATGGGATGCTCTGGATCGGCGTATATCACAGTGTGTACCAGTTCCCGCCAATATCCAGCAACTTTGCACAGCCATTGAAGAGGAGTGGACCAACATTCCACAGGCAACAATCGACAACCTGATCAACTCTATGCGAAGGAGATGTGTTGCACTGCATGAGGCAAATGGTGGTCACACCAGATACTGACTGGTTTTCTGAGTCCCCAGACCCCATAAAACAAAACTGCACCTTTCAGAGTGGCCTTTAATTGGCTTTTTACCATATAAATAGTGTCAGGGTATAATTTTACGTTGGTTCATTAAATATATATACAAAAATCATGTGATTCTGAGGGGGTTAAGTAGGAGCTTTCTTCTGGTTTAGTCGACTTTATATACAGTGGTGGAAGAAAGTTGTTGGACACCCCATAAATTTGTGATATATTGAAATAATAATCACTCTTAAGTCTTCAAGTGCATTTTCTTTTTGTAAAATCACATCCATAATACTAAACAAATCCTTAGCCACACCTTTTGAAACACAAAAAAGATTTCATGATAATATTTGGGATTGTGTAAAATTTTAATGGTGTCTGAAAAGTGTTTTTTTTCCCCCACCACTGTAGAGTGACCTTTTAACTTTCCACAGCTGTTAAAACACAGCTGCGGTAACTGCTCTGTGCCTTTATTTTGAAGGTGGCCGCCCTGCATTGCTGAGTAACTTCCGCCGACTTGACGCAGCTCGGAGCGCAGCAGCGAGAGGGAAAGACGGGCTGAGTTGACAGTGTGACAGATTGACACAGGGACTCGTTGGGATAATCTGTGGCCGGTTGGTCGAGTGTTTGAGTGAACGGCGGCGGATTTAAGGCTGTTTAAACCCGCAGACCAGCGTCCGGAGCCACGCAGTTTTTTTTTTTAATTTAAAGGGAACGGAAAGGACGCTGCTTCAGACCCTTCAGTGGTAAGTAGCTGGTGTATGCGTGCATCCTGATGGTGAGGGCCCCTCTACCACTATGTGTGTCAAGTTGGCTTTCATTTCTCCTCTATCCTCCAGTGCTGCTCTGTTTGCGTGTTTGGCGCAGGACGGTCTCCTCTCTGCGCTGTCATGTTATTGTGGATGCAGCCAGCAGGCATGTTGACAGAGGAGGAGGAGGAGGAAGGGGGTGGGGGTCCCATATGGGCTGTGGACCATCATTTAACAGCTTGAACACTAAAACCCCCTGATATCCAGTTTATCTGACAGTGTATTGAGATCTACATCCATCACACGTGATGCTGTGTGAGATCCAGCTGGAGACTCAAGGTGCTCCAGACTGATGCAACTTTATGGTGTTAGGATAGATGGTGTGTGTGTGTTACAGTGCTGTTGTGTTATTGTGTGTGCATATGGGAGTCATGAAGGTCGCACAGTGCTCATGTTATATCTAATGGCACACACAAGCAAGTAAACAAACCGACACATAGAACATGAAGGGTCTGCAATGGAAAAAAATGCTCCTCTCAAAAGAAGAAACAAAACTTAATTCAAGGAACTTTTACCTTGAAAGAAGTGAAAAAATCTGCCAATAGAACAAGTGAAAAATGGCTTGGTGAGATTTCTTTAAGTAAGATATGATATTTAGAATATTAAGATCTTAAAATTGGCTGGGAAAACTTATTTTAGGCTGTATTTTACCAGGATTGTCAAGCTTAGGTGTCTTAAAATAAGCCAGACATGCTATAAAAAAGTAGCAGTTTTTCACTCAAAATAGATTTATGCTTTCATGTAACCTCCTAATTTGAGATGCATCAACCCTGCCGCTGTCTTCATTTACTCGCAACAAAAATATTGTGTCCTTGTTTTAAAAAAAAAATCCAAAAAATCAGCAAAAAAATTCCCAAATTTCTGAAAATTTGCAAAACCTTCAGGAAGAAAATTCCAATAATTCCTTAAAAGCTTCACTTAGAAATTTTATTTTAAAAAAATCCCCCAAATTTGGCAAGAAAATTCTTGTAAATACTTTCAAAAATGAGTAAAAATCTTCAAAACATTCACAAAAAAATCATTCATTGATTTTTATGTGAATGTTCTTAAGAAACTGTTTTAACATTTCTTTTTTTTTCCACCAAAAGATGTTCAAAGATTTCCCAAAAATGTTGAAAATGTGGACATCAGACGTTTCACTGTGAAAATATTTTTTTTTTCCCACATTTTCAAACTTTAAAACAGGTCAATTTGACCCACAGGACCACATTAGGGTAAAACTTATTTTGAGTTTTCTTGTAAAATTTAACTCATAATTAGATAATGTCAAGATTGTTAGACTTAAGATATTTAAGATGCATTGTCTTAAAACAAGTCCATCCATCTTGCTGAAATGTCACTTCTTAAGTGAATTTATCTTAAATCAAGTGGGATGAGACATTTTGACTAAAAACAAGATTGATAAGACTTTGAGTTTTGGCAGTGTGTTCTCTTTGTACCTGATGTGTTAGATTTCCAGTAATCTTACCATCTGCAAGGTGGAAGAACAAAGTTGGTATCAAACGGACCAGGAAACTGATTTTCCAGTGAGCCAGAGATTTGTCAACCACCTCCTTCCCGTACTTCTTTCTCTTATCTTGACTCTCACAGCTATTAGAGTGGATCGGCTATTAGAACAGATCGTTGACCTCATGTGTGTCGTCGTACTTGTGTGCGCTGCTACCCTGTAAATCAATACGCCTCCAGCACCTCCAGCTGGTTACACAACCGACCCAGCAGGCACATGGCTGCTACATGTATGTACGCATGTCCCAGAGGCTGGAGGCTTATCTGGCTCTCTAATTTACTTGCACTTTAAGCTTGTTCTTTGCAGGTAAATAAGAGGCGCAGATTTAGACCTTCATGGATGGTTTGACTAAGGCCGGCTCTTCATCACAGCTGACCTGCCCTCTCATCAGACCAGTGTGTCAGAGCTGTGTGTGTTTGTGCGTCTCCTGTCGCGGCTTCACTTCTTGAAACAGCACCGACATGTTGTCAGCGTCAAAGAGGCGACGAGTTCAGCACAGTCGACGTTCCTCGTGTGTGAGAGCGAGACGAAGCGAGAGACAGATAGAGATGTCAGCCTCCTATTATAGGAGAATGACTCACTCTTCTCTCACAGGTACAGTCCTCCAAGTGAGGATCACACAGAAGAACACCAAAGAGCTTTTTAAGGCTTTCATAGTTCCATTTAGGCAACCACAGACTGCTGCCGGGTTAGAGAAGCTTTTATTTCTCCCATCTTCCTGTATCTGCTTGTGTTCGTAGGTGTGTTCCCCCGGCAACAGCTATTTGGTTTTGTGTTGTCTCTGTGAATTCAGGTGAATGGGACACACCTAGGGGAGGATCACATCCCTGGAATGTTCTTTTCCTGTGCATTGTGTGTTTTCTGCCGTTGCTGTGTGCTTGGCACGCAGGTAGATTCCTGGAATTGGAATGGCATGCCTCCCCTGCAGGCGCTGTTTCATAACCAGGCCCGTGAAGCAACGTACTGTATGACGAGAGCAGCTTCTGGTGAGCAGAGCAGAGGGTCAGACGTGGCGACATTTGGAAGAATTAGTGTGGAATAGCTGAGCTCATTGATCCCCGAGGGCCAGAAAGTGTCAAGTGGCATAATGTGATTAATGAAAATTCAGATTTTATGTAGCAGGGAGTCGCTGTAGAAACTAGTAGAAGGGAAAATTATGCAGTGAATTGACTGGAGATGAAAAACAGACAGTTATTTGGCAAAAGTCTTAATAATGAATGGATCATTTGAGCAATTTAATCAACAAAAGCGCAGAAAATGTGGTTTTATATTGTTAGTTGTTAAAGTGAATACCTGTTTTAAACCACCTTTTAACATTTCATGTTCAAATAATCAACAGTTTAACTGATATTATAAATTATGGTTATTTGGAGCCCTAATTGTAACACTAGCCTTAACACAACCTTCAACTTAAGTCTGTAAAATAAAACAAATGTCTCCTCTGCTCTTAAATGTGTTCATATTTGGTGCAATAAGACTCTGAGTGAAACCTTCTCATATATAAGTGGTTGTATCCAAATATCCATATAAGATGGAGCATCATCAGCGTATCTGTTGAACTATGTCAAATGTTGGGTTGTGCATGTGTTCCATTTTGATTTATGTGCAAATGAATATTGAAAACTTTTCATATCTCTGATTTTACTGGTAAATGATCCCTTGAAATAAGTCGGTGGAAGCTGGCCTGAATTGAAATGGCTCAGTGAGGCTGGTTGTCTAACGCTTGTGTTGCCCTCTGGATGAATAGTTACAAGTTTCTCTGGACTTTACATTTAGGTTCAAGTTGCAATTTGTCTAATACTTCAGGAAAAGATCCCTGGTGTGAGCTGTGTTTTGGTTTTAATGACCATTACTGTTCTATAACTGTGGTAAGGAGTCAACAAATTATCGCCCTGATTGATTATTGAATCTGATATTAAGCATTTTTCTACTTAATGGTATCATTATTTTTACATTCAATTCTAGATCAAATAAATGAAATTAAAAATAAGCAGTGATGTAGTTGCTTCTCAGTATCTGTGGCCTTGAACAATGTCTGCTTACTACTAACAGCTGATCAACACCTTAGGATATACAGGGGGTCCTCGACTTACGGCGGAGTTCTGTTCCTGCAGTCTGATGTAAATCGATGCCATGCTTAGTTAGCTCACCTCTGATTGGCTGAGAACGGCGGCTAATTCTGGAGATAAATTATGGGGTTTTTGTAGTTATTTAGGCGTTGACTACGGCCCACAGTAGTCTGAGTGAAGGTTCAATAAATGACAGAAGAATGAGATAAAGTCTCACTCATTCATCACAGAGGATCGCTACAATATGTTGCACTATTTTTACAACTTGACCGATGTTTGTCGGTGTTTTGCCCTGTTCTGAGGTTTTATTACGTCTAATTTCAAATGGAGATGTCTTTCCTTTTCTTTGAGGCATCAGAAGAATCTGACTTCTGCTTGGGAGCCATAATGAAAGGCAAAACCTCAGCGACTGTTGCACAATTCAAGGTGGCGTACAAGCGGAGAATGCAAACAAAGGAGTCTTACAGCACTAAGTGATGACATATTGGTCTGTTCCGCTCATCAACTAGTTACAAGTAACCAGTTCTGATGTAACGACAAAACGCCGTAGGTTGAGGACGTCGTAAACCGAGGACCCTCTCTATGTGGAAAGGTTATCTTATAATTAAACTTATATATACTATAAATGGGCTTTCCCACAAGTTTTGTGTTGGAATTTGTTTTACTGTTACTTCTGACATCAAGACTTTTTTTTATTTTTTTCAGAAAATGCATGAGTTTCAAGTACAGATTATTGATCTCATGGTTTACTAATAATCAATATTGGTTTAGGCCCTGATAAAACCACATCAGTCACCAGTAATGTTGACCATGGAGAACTGTATCCCTGCTAAACACCAACATGTGAAACCTCACAGAGCCACTCACCTGGTTGTGGATGCTTCCAGTTTTAGTAGCAAGTAAATTAGAACTAATCACTAAAAAAGGATCCAGATGTTGTTTTTGCCGGCTGTCTGTGTTTACACGGTGGCCTGAACATCTGACCTTCCTCCAGCTGGTGCCCGAGACGAACAGTAATAGAGAGAGGATGTGGTTTTGAGGTTCATTAGAAAGGTTCAGGCTGCAGCAGCGTTACTTCCAAAGCAGTGATTCAGTTTATTGCACAGATTCGCTGGAGTGTTACATTCTCAGCATGAATGAGTGAATTTTCATTCAGTGTGTTTTTACCTTTCTCACCCTCAGATCGCTACAAGATGGGGCTGAACTGAGCCGAGCGCTGACAGCACAAATCTCAGCTGATCTAGAATCAGACACCAACTGCTAGCTCAGCCGACTCAGGGGGAGATGGAGAACTGACGGCTGAAGACCGGCAGGCGACAGAAGGCAGCTCCTCCCTCCCCGTCCGCCAGCAGCCATGGCAGGGCTCAAACGTCACCACGATGGGAAGATCGCTGGGCTGTACGACCTGGACAAGACGCTGGGCCGCGGACACTTTGCCGTGGTCAAACTGGCCCGCCACGTGTTCACTGGGGAAAAGGTACTGCTCATGTCTAAACAACCCCACTGGAAAAAATGCCCCTTTCAAAATAAGAAAAAAAAAAAATTCAATTAACTTTTACCTTGAAATAAGTGAAAAAATCTGCCAATAGAACAAGTGGAAAAACGACTTGGTAAGATTTCTTCAAATAAGATATGATATTTAGAATATTGAGGTCTGAAAATTGGCTGGGAAAATTCATTTTTAGCTTTATTAACCACGATTGTCAAGCGTAGGTGACTTAAAATAAGCCAGACATGCTAAAAAAGAAAATAGCAGTTTTTCACTCAAAAATCAGTTTCTCCTTTCATGTAGCTTCCTAAGTTGAGATATATTAAACTTATTTTGAGTTTTCTTGTAAAATACAACTCAAAACAAGATAATTTCAAGATTGTTTGACTTAACAAGATATTAAAACAAGTCCCTCCATCCCGCTGAAATGTCACTTGTGAAGTGAATTTATCCTACATCAAGTGGGATGAGACGTTTCGACTTAAAACGAGACAAATCGACTTGGTAAGATTTTGAGTTTTTGCAGTGCAGTTTCACCACACTGCTGAAGACTTCGTCCTCGCCTTTAGAAACACACATACCAAAGAAGGGCGACCGCAAACACACATCTGACTAATGTCTCTCAGGTCTGAGTGGGTTGATTTGGCAACGTGTTGTGTTGATGTTGGCTTTTATGAATGAATGGGAATGGCATCTTAGCATTGTTTCTGAAGGTGTTTCCAGCTTGGCGAGATTAACCGCTAAATACCGGTGATGTTTTTGTTTGATAAACATCAGAAGATCTTTATTATCTGCACCACACGAACGCAGAAGAAATCTACGGTCCAAATGAAGGCACAGCCTCAACAGTAGGTTGGTTGTCATCAATGATAACCAGGATTTTAAAGAATGAAACAGTATAATATATACGGACTCTCTTCACCTCTTGACCCTTATATTTAGAGTGTAACTTACTAAAAGAGGCAAAAAACTCACCATAAACAACTGTTAAGATGAATTTGGCTGAGAGCATTCTTATTTTTCTTCTCAATTTTTCTATAAATGTCACAATTACATGCTTATTGTGAACTCCTTTGGCCACAATAACCGTGTAGCGAGCTGTTTCTGCTCCTCTAACGCTGCCTCTCTTCCAGGTCGCTGTAAAGGTGATTGACAAGACCAAGCTGGACCCGGTGGCCCGAGGTCACCTTTTCCAGGAGGTACGATGCATGAAGATGGTGCAGCACCCCAACGTGGTGCGACTCTACGAGGTCATCGACACGGCCACCAAGCTCTACCTCATCCTGGAGCTGGGCGACGGAGGAGACATGTACGACTGCATCATGAAGCATGACGGAGGCCTCAGCGAAGAGGTGAGCGGGAACAGACCTTTCAGGAGGCAGATGATGGTGCATTTTACCTGCAGAAGTCTGCTTGATGTTGGAAAACTATCCTCAAAGTTACTCTTTTATAGCTGCCCCTGACCTTGGACTCCTGATTAGGAGATCAATAGAAGTGTTATGTCAGTATTAATTCTCCTGGGATGGAGCAGAGTCCAGGGAACAGAATATAGGAGTATTTCTTCAGCTCGTTTCTGGAGAAGATGAAGTAAGTTGTGTGGGAATGCAGTGAAGGACGGTTCAAAGGTAGTTAGAAGCTCACCAATGCATTGCGCATACAGATGCTTTAAAGTTAATGGATTCCAGACACCAGGAGGCAACTGTGTGACATTGAAAGTTGTAACATCACAAGTTAAACTCAAACTCTGCAGTGGTTCTGAGCTTTTTATTGAGTTTTTAGGTTCACCTACTAGCACACAGTGAGGCTGAAGTTCTTCTTTATAAATACGTTGGATTGGTTTATGTTATGTTGTCACTGACCAATAACAGATTTTCCGGGTACTTCAAACTAAATACTCAATTACTGCACCGAAGGACAGTGTTGGTTTAATTTAATGGGATTTTATGCTTACACTTCACTGCATTTCAGAGGGAAATATGATACTTTCTACTCTACTGCGTTAATCTGACCGATAATCTGACATAATGCAGAATAAAATAAGCTTTTAAAATACAACACATTATTATTCCGTCATGGAATGAGGTGGAGTTATGTGATGATCAGTTTGTCCGTCTGTCTGTCTGTAAGCAACATTATTCAAAAACGGAAAAACAGATTTGGATGAAGCTTTCAGGGAAGGTCAGAAATGACAAGGACCAAGTGATTAGATTTTGATGCAGCTCATAGTGTGGATTCACGGATTTGTACAAGATTTCTACATCATTGAGAGATAGCGGCACAGCGTCATTCTAACTATGACTACAAATAAACGCTACATCAGTTGCCTGCTGATGTTCACATGATCGCGATCCTAAAACAAATCAACCGCTGTGGCCTTATTGGGACTTATTTGTTGGAAATCATACAATGAGTAGCCTTGGTGGAGTACTTTAACTTGTAATTGACTATTTCTACTTTGCACTGTTGACACTGTTACTTTAGTAAAAGATCTAAAAACATCTTCCACGTCTGCACTTGAACAAGCAGACACAAGTAGGAACATGTCCCATTTTAAGCTGTTGGAATATCCCACAGTTATCGGACCACTTTCATTTTTGAAGTCCAGTGTTCGCTCACTTTTAGTTCTGTTTTCAGTTTCTACCTCCTCTGGAAAGATGGGGCTTTTTTTGCACAGTACTCCAACCTCATTTCACCAGAAAACTGTTCCTAACTGTGTGTGTTTGCTGTTTATATGCTGAGTAGGTAGTAGAGTAGTGAAAAGTGGGAACATTTCCATGAAACCCTTGAGAGTGAAGCGGAGCGCTGAACTGACACAATCCTTTACCACCACTTCTGTCTCTCCTCTCCAAAGGTGGCCAAGTGCTACTTTGCCCAGATTGTCCACGCCATCTCCTACTGTCACCGGCTACATGTGGTGCACAGGGACCTGAAGCCGGAAAACGTGGTTTTCTTCGAGAAGCAGGGCGTCGTCAAGCTCACCGACTTCGGCTTCAGCAACCGGTTTCAGCCCGGGAAAAAACTGAACACCTCCTGCGGCTCGCTGGCCTACTCTGCTCCAGAGATACTGCTGGGGACGAGTATGACGCTCCTGCTGTGGGTAAGTCTGAAGGCTCAGAGGTCAGGGTTGTGAGATTTGGACATCCTTGATTTAACACAAAGGTCTTTGGGTCAATGTGCCCCTTTACAGAGAATAATTTTGTGTTTGCCAGTAAGTCTATTGGACTTACATTTAATGCCTTACTTGTCTGTAAGTGAATGAAGAAAAAAAAGATAAATATCCAACAACTACAGTCATGTGCTAGTTTTTGGACTTACACGTAGATATTTGATTTGAGGACCAAAGAATAATTTGACCAATGTTTCTTTACCAAACCAAACGGTTCCACAAAGAAATACCCTGAAAATGGCTCCTTAACCCCCCTGTTGTCTTCATTTACGGGCATCAAAAGTTATTGTTTCCTTGTCTGAAAAAAATCCAAATATTCAGCAAAAAAATTCTCCTACTTTCTGAAAATTTGCAAAACCATCACAAAGAAAATTCTAATAATTCCTTAAAAATTTCCCTTAAAAGTTTTATTTAAAAAAAATGTCCCCCAGATTTGACAAGAAAATTCTTGTAAATATTTAACAAAAATGAGTAAACATCTTCCAAAAAACCCCTTAAAATATATAAAGTGATTACATGTATATCAGTAAAACTTCTAATATTTTATTTTATAACATTTACATAAAAATCAACCAAAATCCAGCAAAATTTGCTGCATTTTGGTTGATTTTTTTTTGTGTGAATGTTCTTAAGAAACATTTTTAACATTTCTTTTTTCCACAAAAAATGTTCAAAGATTTCCCAAAAATGTTGAAAATGTGGACATCGGAAGTTTCACTGTGAAAATATATTTTTCCCCACATTTTCAAACTTTAAAATGGGTCAATTTTAACCCGCAGGACTACACGAGGGTTAAGTCAGGTACAGTTTTTACTTTTACTGCAGTTGGACTGTGTGTCAGGTCATAATCCGGTGTGTTCCCAGCAGCAGGTCGTCGTGCATACTGTCCTCTATCTGCCGGTTAACTCCTACTTTCACCTTCACACACTCTGTCGCCTGATATCACAGAGTACGATAGCTCTGACCGTACAGTAGAACCTACAGTACTGTGGATGGACTCTGCAGACGACCTGGCACAGTGACAGCATTATCAGGCAGCTGATAGACGGAGGAGAGTCGCTCAAAGTTCACAACATGCTGAAAATAGATGATCATCCTCGCACCTGCAGTGTATTTCTGTCTGCAGTTGACTTTCATTCACAGTCGTGGCCTCTCTGCGTATATTAAAATCTGATATAAGATCCGACTAAAATTGGTTCTTTCTGTGGAGGAGCATCCAAGCACCTGAAGCAGCGTCGCCGTCACCCCTCTCCCCATCGATAGCGGCGCCAATCCCCGCTGAGCCACAGCTTAGATATTAAATTAAATTGTAATGGAAAAGAAATCAAACAGATGCGTGCAGACTGAGGTGGGAAAAAAAGAGGGGAAGAGAAGCACAGACAAAAAAAAAATGATCTGAGAGAAACAAGAGGACAGACAGAGCAAGAAAAAGGCATCAGCAGCAGTCCCTCTTATTTACCCAGAGGCCACTGCGTCAGAGCCAAAGCGGGGGGAAAAAAAATGCAGGAGCAAGAGAGGAGCATTTTCTGTTTTTCTGACTGAGTGCATGTGCAGTGGTTACTTCCTTCTGTCTGCCTTCGCTCCCGCTCTGCCAAGCATCTTCCATGTTTTGAAAGTGGAGTAATAAGAGCGACTGTGTGTTGTTTGTTCCATCGTGTGGTCAGGCTTCTAACTGAAGGCCTGCCTGTGCACATGTGTGTTCTGCTCTCTGGAGTGTTACTTCCACCTGTGCGTTATTGTTCAGTCAGCTGAGATGATGATGTTTTGATTGTGGGGATTATCCGCCCAGCCGGGATGTAATATCAGCGCTGCGGTCTGATGTGGAACCGGCTAAATGGAGGCCGGCAGCCCTGATGTTCGGGGCTTTGAGGTAACCCGGTCTGGCGTTACTTCGCCGCCACGGTACCCGCTGACAGTCTGCAGGGCGCTGAGTTCTTCTGGTGACGTGCCAGGTGGCGGCCGGCCCAGTTTGTTGCTGAGATAAAGAGGCTGTCCTCGCCCGGCTCTCTCTCCTGTTTAGATTTCGGTGCTCTTTTGAGGAAGCGCTGCAATAAATTTGAGATTACATGCGAGTCAGTTTTACAGATTGTGCCGAAAGAGCCAATTAGCAGGCTCTCCAAACTTCAGAAATAGAAACGGAAAAAAGGCTGCTTTCATTTACTAATGGTGTCATGTTCTCTCCCCTGCAGACAAATATGACTTCTTCATCTTTCTTGTCTCACACTTGAATATAGACTAGAGCCGAACAAGTAGTTTCATTAGTGATTAATCTGGACTTTAATTTATTGACTAATCATTGGAAAAAAACTGTCAAAAAAGAATCAACATGCCCTTTTAAATTTCCCCAGTTCCAAAGAGAAGCAGAAATATTGAATTGGTTTTCACAAAGGAGTATTAAAATAAGCAAATATTCACATTTAAAAAGTGAGAATTACTGAATTTTGGAACTTTTGTATTTTTACTCTCGACTCAGGCTCAGAATTTCTGCAGCTAATTGCCAGATTTTCCAGGTTCAGCAGCCTGTCTGTAAAACTAAACCAAACTATATACCCAATCTGTATTGGTTCAAGGATTATTGGCCAACCTCTAGAGTATCTTTAAAAAAATGCAAGAGCAAGCTCAGAATTGGCTGATTGTAGTTTCCCTTCTGATCTCTACTACTTGTTAAATGAAGAGTAACAACTTTTACCCCTAAACAGACAGTTTAAAGTGTTTAAGATCCCTTCTGTTGATAATCAAGTTTATTTCCCCTTGTTATCGTGTCCATGTTGTGTTTTTTTCATGCTGGAATATTTCCACCTTGATACTTCGATGTGTCGATGGTCCAGTCCTCTCACTAAGGGTGGGACTTCCTGTACTTTTCTGAATCCTTTGGACCGTGTTTAGCTGAATTATTCCAGTGTTACAACCTGTCTTTGTGCAGCTTAGTTTTACAGTGTTTGAGCAGTTGAAGGTGAGCTGGCGTTCTCGAGCTGCAGCAAGTGAGGAGGGGTGGCTGTCGAGAAGCAGGAATTTCGTAGATCTGCACTCTCTAAAGGAGGAAACATAGTTACATGTGAGCAATTTTACAGCACAAAGGGATTATTAAATTAGTTAAAAACATGTAAAATGGAAACACAGAGATGACTTTTTGGGATTTTAATTAGTGACCATAGAGGGAGTTTAAATGCATGAGGCCAAAGAACTCCGACACATCAGTCTGTTCTGCCACTTAATCGGGATCAAATGAGATTTTTGTGTTGTAGAACTATGGTTTGCATGATTGTTCAGAATGAGCAGGTTCAGGTAAAGAGTCAAATGTGTTGCCAAATTGGCCCTGTAGGGTAAAAAATGAATCCCGGTGTAAGTTGGCAATGAAGTTATTTCTTATTGAAACAATGAATCAATCGTAGCTGCAAATTCAGTCATTTAATCGATTAATCATCCCTAATCAAGACCAGGGCATAACAGTTAAATGAAATATCATCACAACATGGACAAGTGTATTGTCCAAATTTCAAGAGCTGTGATTTTTTTTTTTTTTTGATAAAGATACTTTGTGTACTTGCGGTATTATGATGGTGCAGAGATCCTCTGGCCTGCAAATCATGTTGTCCAGACACTAGGGAATATGCTTGTTTAGTACAGAGTGCAGTAAAAGTCCATCCATTATCTATACACCGCTTGATCCTCATTAGGGTGTTGGAGTTCGAGTCTATCCCAGCTGACTTGGGGTGAAGGCAGGGGGACAGTCATCAGTCTGTCACAGGGCTACACAGAGTCAAACAATCACACTCACATTCATACGTATGGACAATTTAGAATCACCAATTAACCTCAGCATGTTTTTGGACTGTGGGAGGAAGCCAGAGAACTCGCATGCACAGGGAGAACATGCAAACTCCATGCAGAAAGATCCCAGGAAGTCCAGGATGCAAACCGGGCACCTTTTAGCTGCAAGGCGACGGTGTTAACCACCCATCCACTGTACAGCCTGCAGCAAAAGTCACGTTGTCATTTCTGAAAAGTTCTTTCAATGAATGCAAAAAATATCATTCTGACTAAAGCCTCAATATCTCTCAAAAACAATTACATAATTCTCTTTTTATTTTGTTCAGCTCTAATCGGGACCACCTAGAAGTTCACTAAACACTGCTGTGGGATGTTTTGGGTAAATGTCATTCCCCGTGCTGGTTCCAACCTCTGACAGATTTACAGCAAACTCTGTGTGAAATTAAAGGCATTTACAGAACAAAAACCAAAGTATGTGAAACAACTTATATGAAGCCACAGATTTTCCTGAGCGGTTGATGATGAACTAATAAGTGTTGTCTTTTCTTACTGATCTTCTCCACTGTGCAGGCTCCCTCCTTTTAGTCTCCAGTAAATGGAAAGTTAAATTTAGATTTCCTCTTCTAGAAGCACAAGATGCGCTTAAAAAAATAACTTACCTAATAGCAATTACAAAGAACATACCCTGGGCACATGCATAATTCAGAGTGTATGTGTGCATAATAAGAACAGGGCCAAATGGAAAGATTCTTTTTAGAAAGATATGTTGCATAATGATGAGCAGGACAGGATGCTGGACTGGGAGCCCACTCAGCCTCAGGGTTCACAGTGTCAGTGCACGGGGGACTGGTTACCGGTTATCTTACGGAAACAACTGTGTTAAAATGCAATGCAAGGCTGCAGAAAGGGATGTTTACACTTCCAGCTGTCAGCACTAAGTAGCTGGTGTCGTTAGCGCAAATGATGCTAATGTGCGGCGACGTGAACAATGTTTATCCAGAGACGTGTCAGCCATCTGGTTTATAAATAAAGTTATGGAGGAAGGAAGTTTGGCGGACCGCTGACGCAAGTGAAGAGGGAGCAGGGTCGCGGTTGCTAGGATACGCTGGCTAGGGGTAAGATGGTGGTGGTGATGGGGACTGCAGCAGCAGTTGTTCCCTCCATCAGCGGTATGAAACACTCCTTCACAGCCTCAGAGCAATAAATACTCGCCACCCACAGTAAACTGGAACATTTACCAGATTGAAATCTACAGCGCATCCTGGCAAACTGAAGTGAGAGGAAGAATTACGAAGGCGACAAACCCACTAAAACTCCATTTACCTCCTTTTTCCCCTGCATTTTACATCTCAAGCTGATCCGAGTTAGAAGAGCACAGCTTTTTGTTTGGGCAATAATTGGTACATCTGCTGCTCTGTCTTTCTGTTTTTGATATTTCGAGGTACAGATGGGTGTTTGGCCTTTGCAGCCTCCAGCTCTGCGGGAGAACACGCATCATTATTTGCAGAGCTAAAAGGAAGAAGACACACGGTTACTTGGTGTGATCAAACAGTGAAGTGTAGTGTAAAGGAACAGCAGCGAGAACCACACAGAACTAAAGAACTGCAAAAAAGCCTGCCTAAAAATACAGAACTGAAAGATTAGCGCTTTAAAGTTGCACCAACCAGGATTTTTACTTTAACAGTGAACCAAGTGACTGTGGGACATGTAAAAGACGACAAACTTACGAAGAATTCTCATCTGAATCTGTAGTTTCCTGTCTGTGGAGGAATGTTGCATCTTTTCTTAGCATCGCTCACCTCATTGTCTTTATTTTATGGCTCACAGCTGTTTCGATTGTTTCTCACCGTTGACCTCCAGCTGCAGGAAGTCACTGTTAGCAAAGTCCTGATAAACGGCTCATGGACTCACTAACACACAAACTTAACATGTTCTAGTACATTTAGAAAAAACAAAGGCGTTAGCTAGAGCAAAAAATGATTCTTTGCAGTGATGCCATGGAAAGAAGTTTCCAGAAGTTCCTCAATTTCAGCAAACAGTTCTTTAAAACAAAACTAAGGTGCCTCGAAGAAACGCCCAATCCCTCAGTCGAACGTTTAGTCATCATAAATGGTGCTCTAAAGCAGAAATGAGTCATTATAGTTCTTGATGGATATTTATTAACATTCTGTTTTTTCTTCATTCACTTAAAGTAACAGCTATAGAGAGTTATTTTAGGAACTTTAATGTATGAACTCTAAATGTAAGAGTGTGAAACATCTTTGGGTTTTTCATTATGCTGAATTTGATATTCTGTACTAATATTTTGTTGCTGGCTTGAGCCAATTACAATGGGAATTTCTCACAGTTTTCTGATTAAAGTACATTTGGAACCATCCCCTAAATAAAGAGATTCTTTGAAGAACCAGAGAGCCTTCTGAGAAACCATTTCAGTGAACACAGTGGATCACTTAGCTGACAAGGGGCCTGTTGTGTAGTAATAATTAAGGCTTTAAAGCAGAACTAAAAGGAGCGTGATTATTGGACAGCAACTATATTCCATCAATAGTGCATCAATAATATGTTTAGTGTCTTCTGTTATTGCTAACGGCCTAAAAATCCATCACTGCAGCTTTAAAATCACAGTCAGATGGTTGTTAGCGCGTCATTAGCTTCTGTAATGTGAGGTGTATCAGAGTAAAATGGAATATGTGGGTGGGATTTAATTACAAGAGGCATCCGCCCACCATCCTGCTCATTGTTGGATCAGGATGTTGAAGATAAATGACACATGAATAAATTCAATCTTGGTCACTTTCTGCGAAAATGTAAACACTTTTACTAACTTAATTGCATTCCCTGCTATGATGTTCTGTTATGTAGTCCCCCCAAATCACATTTGACTGGTTAATTTATGAAGAGGTAACTGAAGAATCACCACTGGGACTCAAAATTAGAATTTACTATCTTACTGTATCTTTAAAGTAGAAAGGCCACACTGTGAATCGGCTGACTTTTACTAAAAACGAGGTCAAAACACTGACTGAGACAGTGGCTGTGTGCGTTTATGCTGCTGTGGCGGTGAGTATATGGCTGCTGAATGTGTGTCAGTGGACCATCCTGCTGACCAGAGCAGCTGTGAAAGCCCCGAGCAGAAAGTTGGTCTTTTAAAATGGCTAATCGGACCCAGAGAACTGTTCCATAAAATTAGCATTTGTGCGCAGCTCTGACGGATGAACACGTTAACCCACTTTTCTGCGTCGGCCGTGTGTGTGGGAGTGCATGCAGGCGTGTTCATGTGTGAGCATGATGCTGGCGGCAGGCTGCAGCGCCGAGTCTCATTCTTGGTTAGACAGATGTGTCCTAAGCTAGTACATATTTCTGGAAATGGCTCTGATCGAATATGATTCATGCTTCATTTGAACTGGGGGGAGGACAGCTCTTATTTGTTATATATATGTATGTAGGTCACTAAGCAGAGAGGACATACATGCTTCACTTTGTTGAACAGTCATCTTTTTTTTTTTTTTTTTTCATTCCTGTGGCCATCTTCCTTTAACCCTCCTGTTGTCTTCATTTACGGCCACCAAAAATATTGCTTCCTTGTCTGAAAAAAATCCAAAATTTCAGCAAAAAAAATTCCAAAAATTTGCAAAACCTTCAGGAAGAAAATTCCAATAATTCCTTGAAATTTTTCCTTAAAAGTTTTATATTTAAAACAAAAAAAAGCCCAAATTTGGCAAGAAAATTCTTGTAAATATTATCAGAAAATGAGTAAAAATCATCCAAAAAAATCCTAAAAATATTTAAAGTGATTACATATATATCAGTAAAAGGTCTCATATTTGTGTATTATGTTCAAATATATCCTAAAAATGTTGAAAATGTGAACATCAAAAGTTTCACTGTGTGAAATAGATTCTTTTCCCATATTTTCAAACTTAAAAATGGGAAAATTTTGACCCGCAGGACGACATGAGGGTTAAAGAATCCCGCTTTGTTGTCATTTTCTATGAAGACAGGGATTTTATTTTGCATTTTCTCTGTTTCTTTGCAGATATCTGGAGTCTGGGGGTGATCCTGTTCATGCTGGTCTGCGGTCAGCCTCCCTTTCAGGAGGCTAACGACAGCGAGACGCTCACCATGATCATGGACTGCAAATACACAGTGCCTCCACACATCTCCCATGCATGCAGAGAGTGAGTAACATGCACAGACCCACACAGATGGGCCGAGTACTCTGCAGGTGCTGCATATTTCATGTTTATAGATGTGTGAAGAAAAAAGCAGAGCAGAGAGAGAGAGAGCTGAGCGGTCTCTCTTCTGCTGCTCTTCGTTGTCCTGCTTTCACTCAGTGCTGCAGTCAGCTGCTCCACCAGAGATGCTGCGTTGAGTGTATCTAATGCACCCTTTAAAATTGGCCTTCTATTTTTACCGTGGTGAGGGTTTAACAATGCGCTAAAGCAGAGCGGGGCCAAAGTAGTCGCTGAATACATTTTGAAGAGTCGTAAAACACGTATTGTTTTCGGACACGGCTTCATTTGGTTATGTTGACTTTGAGACTTCAAATATTGGCACACTTCCTGGCTTGTGGGTTGTTTATTTGAACCCTCATACCAATCTATTGGCCATGTGGCCTTGAGGAAACAGTAACTCTTCCTATTTGTGTGAATGACTTAGTCGGTGACGTTAGTAGGGCATGCTGAGCCTGAGTTCAAAAAACAAATGAGGGGTGAGTTGTAGCAGGCCTGGGTGGGTATTGTTTTTGGATTTGTGCTACTGAGAGCTGAAAAAAAGAGGTGAGTAGAACCTCTCAATGAGTCTCAAGTGTAAATACATCTCAGGTACATCACCTTTAAGTAATAGCATTTTTTCTGAATTGACAATCTGAATATTTCCCATTATGAACAAGATAGATAGATAGATACTTTATTAATCCCGAGGGAAATTCAAGACAAGACTGTATTGAAAATGGAGGCACCAATGTAGAAACACAGTGCAGCTGTGAATAAATGAATAAACCTGCGGTCACTACAACCAACCTGAATACACCTGTGATGTCCAATCAGCTTAACTGCATGAACATTTCCTATAAAATGACTTGTGAACACCAGAACGTCCTCAGTTTTGAACCTATGAGCTGTGTCTATATGATAGACTAAAGAATTACCAGAAAAATCTGATTGTGAGACTTCAAGATGGTAAAAGAATACAAAAAGACTTGTGACCGTTTAAAAATCTGGACGTTTGTACCTTACTGTGCAAAGCAAAGCGCTGTGACATGACATTTGTTGTGTGTCTGACTTATATTAAAAAAATCTATTTCATTAACAAAAAATGCAAACTGATGTAGACTATGCACTAAATACTACCTGATTTCAAAGAAAATGGTGAAAAATTGTGACTTTGATCTTGTTGTATGGGTTTTGGCCGTCTCTTATAGAGGCAGAGCAGGGCCGATTAGCATCAGGTAGAGCCTGATAATCGCTGAGTCATTCATTAGCTGTGTGGCTACCAGCTCACATGCTCAGTCTTGTTCGTGTAGGTGGAAAGCACATCCATTATAATAATTCCGTTTTGCTGCAGCTGTCTTTTTCCTTTTCATTTTCTAGCCACTATTTCTGTTTGTAACAGTAGCATTGTACACAATAAGAGCCACCTTATTTTGTAAATTATAGCCCCTCATTTCACAGGAAAACTGCATACTGACAACAATGAGAAGCATATTAGGCCAAGTTAAACCAGGATTGTCGACAGCTGGCTAATAATTTGACTTTTCAGCTCTGTTTTCCCTTATAAATGTTCCTAACCTGGAGTTTTGCTTGATCCAGTTTTTAGCAGTGGTGCCATGTTCAGAAAGTCAGAAATTAGGTTCGTGATTACAACTTTATTGTTACAGATAACGAAGATGACCAAAACTGCAAAAACCTCTTCACGTTTCTGGAATTATCCTGTAATAGAACACCTTGGTTATGACTTTGCCAGCACCTACACATAATATTCATTACTGCAAATGCGAAAAGAACTGATTGTTTCTGAATATGCCTACAGCAAAGACCAGATGTTTTTTTCCAGCTGCTTCATAATACTAATCTCTGCTGTGACTCCCTCCAGTCTTATAGGCCACATGCTGCAGAGGGACCCCAAGAAACGAGCGACCCTAGAGCAGATCGAGGGCCACCAGTGGCTTCAAGGTGTGGACCCCTCCCCGGCCACCAAGCTGTCCACTCCTCTGGTGTCCCATCGCAGCTTGTCGGAGGAGGAACACGGCTCCATCATTCAACGCATGGTGCTGGGGGGCATCGCAGACAGAGACGCCATAACTGAGTACGTGTCGCTCTGGCACACACAAACACACACTAACACACACACATAAATTAACATCCAGTTATTCTTTCCTGTGTAATCTGCAAAAATTCGTCACGGTTCAGTCGTCCCACTGAAGCTTAATTGAGTGTCGTCAACAGTTTAATTGCAATTAACAGCCAGCTGGCAGTCAATCCTGAGCTGTTGCCATGTCAAATTAAATCTCCACTGCCGTCACTTACTTTTGAGTCGCGTTCAGGATTTGCTGCCGATCTACGTGATGATAGAGGTGTTTGTGTGTGCATACTTGTGTGTGTTTTGGAATTCAAACCGATGCATTTCTCTTATCATTTCAGGGCTCTGGAGTCCAACCAGTACAACCACATTACAGCTACCTACTTTCTGCTGGCTGAGAGGATGCTGAGGGAGAGACAAGAGAAGGAGCAGCACAGCCAGACGCGATCTCCCAGCCCCAGCAAGGCCCAGTTCAGGTGCACACACATGCCAGCACGCACACAAACATTTCTGGAGACAGACAGAGTGCTGCCTCTGCAGTGTTGCGTACTGTCAATCTCCAAAAAACAAGTTTGACAGCAGATGGACGGACGGAGCCCTTTTTTTTTCCTGCAGGGAATGAAGGACAGACTGAGAATAGAAGAGAGGCTGCAAATCAGCAACACTGTCAGGGATGTACTACCAAAAATATCTTGAAAAAAGCAACAAACAACTGGCTGTATATTTTCTCTCCTGAGAGGGTGAGAGTGAGGAAAAATGAGGAGATGTGAGAATATTTCTAAAGCAGGCTGACTATAAATATATGAAGTTATGTCACTGCAGCGGCAGGTTAATTTACTTCTACAGAGAATAAAAGAGGATTTCATTCAAGGTTTTGTTTTCAGATACAGTGATGCTTGACACAAACAAGTAAAAGCCTCCATGTATAGGCTGGAAACAAAGAGGAGTAGTTAAACTGCTGGTTCTTATCATAAAATGTGCAGAATTCAATCAATCTACCGTTAAACACGCTGTTTTACCAAAATATTTCCAGTAAATGCACCCAGTATGTATGACAGGATTGAAAGTGGCTTAATATTTTTGTTTAATTCATTCTGTTCCACTTTATTGCCGCCTGGTTCCTGGGTTTCTGTCAGCTGAAACACTAGTGGTCTTCAAGTTTGAAGCAGTTAGAAGAAGTTTGCTTCAACAGCACAATGCAGTGGCTTTAACGTGGTGAACAGAAGCTGTTTAAAATGAAGCTTTGTACTACAATATGATCAGTTCTTCTGATGAAATGGAGAGAAATGGAAGTAAAGGCTTCCCTCTAATACAAGCCTGCTTCAAATCGAGGCTTGTTCTGCAGTTCAGGTAAATAAATAACCTGATCACTATTTAAGGAAGTGTAATCTGACTAACCAGATATGACCTTCAGGTCTAAACTTGCCATTTCCACTGTGCTTTTTACACAGCTTTCTTCTCCACTTTCACTATTGCATGTTAGCATTTTTAAAATCTCCTGCGCTGTGGGAAACAGCAACCTCCGAGTAGCAACTTAACACACTGAAAATGATGTGAGACAGCCTTGCTTGTTTTTTTGTTAGCTATTCTCTGCACACCTCAATGCCTCTTTTGCAGGGACACCATCACTGCATCCTGGGCTCACAATGATTGTGATTGGTTTAAGGACAAACGAACAAGCCAGACCTTTTTCCCCTTATAGCAAAATGACAATAATCTTTTAATACGAAACTCTGACTGATTTCTCAGCAGCAACTTATGTACGGATTAGGCTATTCTAATGAGTGTCCATTTTCCGGTGCAAATTGCACTATTCTAAATAAATGTGGGTGTTAAGATGCAGTGCTTCAGAAACACAGCGTCCAAATCCATAGTCAAAATCAAAACTTTACAATAGAAAGCTTATTATTTAGCCCAGGTTCGCTGTGAATTAGCTATTGTGACAATATTTCTATACAACGAATACTTACAACACCTGCTAAAGCACTCAAAACCTCCATTGTGATAGTTTCTGCTAACAGTATTTATTCTAGAACAATATTTTGCTGTCATGACACAGTCTCACAAGATAGAAACAGTAGGTCACTAACTACACTATTGTGGCTGGTAAGTATTCAGTTTTATGTTCTGTACTTTGTGACACAGTGGACCATAAAACAGCACAGAAGCTCTCTGTTGTTTAATATCCTACAATGTTAGTGTCCTCATGTGCTCAGAAATCTGGCAGTCCTCATAAATTCCTTGCAAAAAAAAGCATTGCTCCTAAATTCAACCACTGAAATGGAAATAAATATTCACAGTGTTTTTATTTAACATTCTTATTCGAAAGTAGGATTTATTTTAATAGTGTGTATTATATGGGTCTGTTACTGGCAGTGAAAGGAATCATTCAACATTCTGGGAAATAAGTTTGTTTATTCTTTCTGAGAATTGAGAAAATTGATATCTCCTGTTTTAATAGCAAATATGAAGTTAGCAGGCAGTTAGCTTTGCTTAGTGTAAAGAGTGAAAACAGTTGGGAACGGCAGGCCTGGATCTGCCCCGTGGATAAAATGTCACCGGCAAGCACCTGAAGCTCACTAATTTATAGTTTTTGCATTTTGAGTTTGTACAGATTAAATAGTTAGTTTAGCTTTGTTTATAGACCACAAATGGGTGGACATGCTAATCTGGCTCAACTTTGTGGTTTTAAGTAGAGTTAGCTATAGCTTTCAGCTGTGTACAGAGACATTCTAGCTGTTTCTTCCTGCTTCTAGTCTTAATACTAAGTTAACTAGTGTCTGAATGCAGCTTTTTTTTTTTTACTTAGTTTTCTAAAAATGGTATCAATCATTTCTCTTGGGAGGACAGTAAACCCCACAATGTTGAAGTGCTTTCTTTGTCACCATTTCACTATATAATTTCATGAACATGTAACATGCAAACACAAATTTTCTGTACGTATACCATTTTGCTAATTCCGTTCAAACCACTAAACGCTGTGTTTATCCGTTCACAGGCAGTCTTGGCCCACCAGAGTGGATGTTCACCAAGATGTCAGTGATGGGTTGGGAGGTCCAGCTATGTCCCACCCCGGGGGGCCCCAGTCCCCTGCTCGAAGTGCTGAGAGTCTCCACAAAGGCCCGAGGCCCAAAACCGCTCTGCTGGACATCACCCAGCGGCAGGAGAACCACACTCCAGCATCCGGCCAGCAGCAGCCTGGCAGACAGAACCAGGAGAGGCTCAGGTCTCTGCCAAAGCCCCTCTCCAACCCCCTCAGGCTAAGCTCTCTGGCCTCGGTGGGCCCTTGCAAACCTCGCAGCCCCAGTCTTTTCAGTGTGGAAGAGGATGAGGAAGAGGAGGGGGGAGAAGACAAATGCTTCTCCTCCTCCACACTGCCTGCTCAGGTGGTGCTTCGTTCCAAAACCTCCTCCTCATCGTCATCCACATCTTCTTCCGGTAATCGGCTGACATCGCGTATGAGTGCTCCCGTTCTCAACCAGATCCACGAGGAGGATAAAGAGGAGGAGGAAGAGGAGGAGAGGAGGGAGCTGTATGGACTCGGTCCGCCCAAACCGAGCCTCAGCCTCAATCTGAACTCTAGGATACCATCACCTTCAACGCTCATTTCATCACCCAATACCGTCGGTGTAACAGCTCCGGTTGCCACTTTCACTCCGAGCTCAGAGACTAGTGATGATGACACAGAAAGTCACTTTAAACCAGATACCGTAATTGTAGATGGACAAGGGGAGGAAAGAGAAGGGAGGAAAGAGGACAGAGAGAAAAGGGGGGCAGGACAGGGCAGTCCCTCCAACTGTGCCAGTCCTGGATCAGGGTCAGGCCAAGGTAAAGGCACCGCCAAAGCTGCCAGCGGTCTGGTGGAGAGCCTAAAGCTGATGAGCCTGTGTCTGAGCTCTCAGTTCCACAACCTGACAGGAGGAGGAGGCGGAGGTGGTGGTGGAGGCAGCGGCGGTGTTGGGGGGGAGTCCCAGGACCGCCCCATGTGGAGGATGTGCATGGGAGGCTCCACCGGCAGCTTGGATAAGGTCTCGCTCCTGGGTGGCCCTTCACCCAGAGGGAACCTTTACCAGCAGCCCCCGCTGGGAGACGCCCTGGCAGACCCGCTGCTGGAGGGGCCCTGCTCAGGCACCCTGAGGCTGGGAGAGCTGGACCTGGCCCGGGAAAACCACAGGAACATGAAGAACCGTGTGCTGCAGATGCCTCTGAGCGACAAAACTCTGTCGGTCAACATTCACCGGAGCCCCAAAGAGGGTCTGCTGTGCACCCCCACCCCACACAGCTGCTGCCAGGTCATTTAAAGCGGAGGCAGCAGCTCCATCGGCTGCTGCTCCTTCACAATCCTCCACTCACATTCATACATCCCTTATTATCCTGCTTTCATTTCGGTTATGTCACCACTGGCTCATGAATTCATTATTTTTTCCCGTTTTTCTTTTGTTTAATGCTTAACAGTGGATAACTGGGAGAAGGCCAAATGCCAAAATTGCACATTTAGAGACACAGAAAATCTCCATAGAGGAGATTGGGTGCAATGCCAAGTCTGTGAAGCACTTTCAGCAGATCAAACAGAACACTGAGGGGACATTTTAGCCTGCTGGTGTATTTAAATAAGAGACATTCACAATGGAAACGGATACAGGCAGTGCTCACAACCCTGCTTTTACAGTTATATACAGTATACTGTATGTACACAATTCTCACTCCTACATCACTTTGAGAAGCTGATAGAAGGGAAAGTTGAGTTTTTAATATCATGTTACATGTTGTGTTTTTTGTTGTACTTTGATGCTGTTTTTAATATCATAATTTATAAATTATTATTTTTTAAATAATCATTTTATCTTTTTTTTTACATTCCGACTGAAAGAGTTAAGTTGTGACTGTGTTTTCATTGAAATGAGGACAAATACAGGGAGACAAAGGACAGCAGCACTGAAGGATGATGGTGGCACACAATATTTTATAGTCTATCACTGTTTTATTTTTGTATCTCGAACATGCTCTGCAGAAAGAAAACGCACACTCACTTGTCAGGCCTCTGCAGCTGAACGGCAGATTGTGTACATATGTGAATAACCTAGCAGTACTCTGTACCCGTAGTATTAAAGGTAAAGTTGTATTGCAGTAGAAACCTGAATACTAGATCCTTATCCACCATTATTCTTCATTTCTACTGGATATGCAAGGCTTTGGCTAAACCCAGGGCTGGAATGTCTTTAATGGTTGAAAAAGAATTAAAATCTGACACACAAAACAACTATTAAACATAAAATTAAAAAAAAATCAAATTGGCCCTAAGTTCATGTTGACTGGAAGTAAAGTCGAGTGCTGGGTTGAACCCAAGCCGTGTATATCCAGTATCTTTCCAGGATCACAGTAGCCACTGTTGTAGCGTATTCCAAGACAACAACAACAACAACAACAAGGGGTTTGAACAGAACATAACAACACCGCCCCTTCAAGTGTTGGTCTGTGTAACTGGATGTGTGACCCACCCCTAGTGGAATATATAACTTGACAGTGCATGTGTTTTGCTGTAGCAACCTTACTCCTAACCCACCGAGGTCAAGCCACCCGTTGTATCTACCTACGTAAGAGATTCAAATGGTCACTTTACTGTAACCTCACAGCAATACCAGCGACTGCAAAATGTACAACAATAATGGATGTGCCATAAAATCTGTCTTGAGCATATTGTACTGTATGTATATGATAGAGATCTATTAAAATAAAACGATGTGAATGAACCTAGAAGTCTGTTGACTTTGTTTGAGTACGAGATGATGTGCACCTTAAGAGTTTGTATAATTAGTCCCTTCTGAAGATCTTGAGCCAGGTTTAGAGACTGTAGATCGAAGCATTTAATTACATCTGTTGTGCTTCTGTATTGCTTAAGTTAAAAATCTAAGCAAAAACTGAGCCAAAAATCCTACTTCTTCATCAATAATGCTTTGTCTCATCTATGCTGTAGGGACCACTGAGGATCCTGAGGTTTTTGACTTATGCATTACTTAAATGGAAGGACTTTTGCCCTCAAAACCAGAGAGACCTTGGAGTACAGTGACTGTTCCCTCATGTCTAAAGGAGCCGGTTGAGGTGGTGCAGGCATTTGATGCCTCCTGGGCGACTTCCTTTAGAGGTTATCTGGGTATGTCTAAGTAGGAGGAGACCCTGACATTGACCCAGAATGCGCTGGAGGGATTACATATCTCATCTGGCCTATGGACGCCTTGGGATCTCTAGGAGGAACTGAAAAATGTTGCAAGGAATTTTCTGGAAAGACCTCCATAACCCAACCCCAGATAAGCAAAAGAAACTACATAGATGGATAGATGCCCTTAAAACTGTCAGAAAAGTGTCTTTTAAATTTTAATTTAACTCAGGTGTTCCTGTTTTAACTCATAACTGCTGTAGCTAAAGCTAAAATACACATAAGAGGGTATACCATGAAGTGCCACAGATGAAGACAGGTAACATTTGAGATCAGTTTTTGTTTCGATATAAGCAGGAATGCCAGAGATTGTCTGTATGGAGGAGACTTGATTGAGCAGAGCGGGTCTGTGTGCACTACATATTCACCCATTGTGTTTATTTTCCTGAATGGTCTCGACACTGCAGGGAGTTGTAATCTCTGCAACATCTGGGCTACTGTTCCACATCAGCCGGCTGGGAGGAAATCAGATCAGACCAGATAAGCTCCCGGGTCGACACGTGAACCCGCGTGACCCTGAAGGCTTAGACATACGCACACATGCACACGCTCGCACACAGACACACGATGCCAAGTACAGCCAGAGCTCCACACAACAAGAAGGAGCACAGAAACCATGTAGGATGAAACACACACATGATTAGGCGACAACGTTCTCATGTGGGCTTCAAACAATGAATGGATGATTGAAGATAGTGTTTCTGGGAGAGGATGTCACGTGCGCGCCGAGCCACGTGCTGGAATCAGATCCTATCGCCTCCCTACAACACTGATCTCTGTCAGCCCTCACTGCCTTAGTTCATTTAGCGGTTTAATTTCTTTCACAATTCCTACAAAAACAGCAAATATCTAGACCATAAGGCAAGATGTGGGTAACCCCTGAATTAGAGTTTGTAGTGCTTACAGTAGATGCTGTGTGATTTCCAGGGGATCAGCGTGGCAGACTGGCAGGGAGACACCATGTACAGTAATAGCAGCAGACAGATTATCTACTTCTGGCAGGACAGTGTGCATTAACAGCAGCACTCGGTTAAGTCTTTAACTGGCATTTGCACTGAAACAAAACAGTACAAATTTTTATCATAATGCATCGAACAAGAGTCACTGATTATCAGCCTGGTGGATTATCGGATCGGATAAAAAGCATTTTTCTAATCATCTGTTTTGTTGTTTTTTTCACAGATTTTTGATAACATGAATTACCGGAGAAGATAAAATACATTAATGTGCCATTTAGGCTGTGATGCAGCCACCTTTTGTCCCTATCACAGCTCACCAGTAAAAACCTTTCACCATTGGAGTACAAAGATTGAAAAGTTTTTACACATATGCAAGCCATAAATAAACACGGCTCTTTCATCAAAGTTGTGTCTTGAAGTTTGCTATTCTAAATTTTGACTGTAAGAGTTTCCTTTTTACTGTACAAATACTGTATATTGGTTGAAAATATCAGCTTTCAGTCACTTTTTAAAAAAAATTAATGACTGGTATCTGTATTGGCCCTGATAAAATTATACTGACCACGTTGATCACTATCAAGGGACAGCAAAATAACAATATGAAAGGGGATGAATCAGATGAATTCCACCCCACACGCACCGCCCGCCACACTTCTGAGTTTAGAGGATAGTTATCGGCTGCTGGACCACAAAAGACGCTTTCTTTCCTAGAAAATGAATCTAGTTAGGTTAAGTTAAATTAGTTTAGTCTATCCCAGCAGACTTATGGGTGAAGGCAGAGGACACCCTGGACAGGTCATCAGTCTATCACAGGGCTACATATGCAGACAAACAATCACATCATTTAGAGTTACCAATTCACCTCAGCATGTTTTTGGACTGTGGGAGGAAGCCAGAGTACTAGGGGAGAACCCACGCATGCACAGGGAGAACATGCACACTCCATGGAGAAAGATCCCAGGAAGGCGGGGACTCAAACCGGGGATCTTTTACCTGCAAAGTGAAAGTACTAACACCATGCAGCCTTTCAACTTTAGATTTACTGCCTAAATAGCAGTGACTTGACTTGACTCAACAATGCATAGCACATCGCAGAATCTCTGTATCTTGATTCCATCGTGACTTAATCTTTCATGCCTGGTGTTTCAACAGCGAATCACAAGTACTGGTGCTTTGTAATGGCCTCAGTGGCAGAATCATCTGACAGGAACTGGTTTTGAATTCAGTACAAACTGTCAAACATTTGCAGATCTATTGATTTAGGTAACAACAGAACAATAGTTTTTGTGAAATAGGAGATGTTAAGAACATCAGACGGCCATCAGTACTATTACACTTTACTGCTTGTGTTCACTGTATGTGTGGGCCTGTATTTACGATGTATGGTCTCTGTGTGGTTGAAGCTGCAGACTGAAGGATGTATCTGTCAGCAGAACATTTTATCTGGCTGTCAGTGGAGCTGAATGTTGAGGCTGAACTCCTGCCACCAGGCTGTCAGTGGAGTCGCTGATAAAACTGCTGCAGGCAACAAAGTCCCTCAACACACACACACGCACACACACACATGCACACACACACACGCGCACACACGCGCACACACGCGCACACACGCGCACACACGCGCACACAACACAACATGGCACAACACGGCATGTCTGCAAGCCAGACGGACACTTCTTTGACTAAATACAGCCTGCAGAGACTCTGCACTCCTCTGTTATTTTAAAACTTCATTTCCTTGTGGCAGTGCCCAACACAGACACACACACACACACACACACACCTACACACACACACACACACACACACACACGTAGTTGATCTCTGAGTACACAGACAATGTTTGGCCATCAGATGGAGCTTTTTTTTATCTGACATTGAGAAGTATGTAAGTGTGTGTGTGTGTGTGTATGTGTGTGTGTGTGCATTTGACTTATTCATAGTTTTACAGAAACATTGTGTTTGCTCACGCCACACAATGTGAAATCAAGGACTGCCAGAGAGCACAGGCAAGAGAGAGAGAGGGAAAATTCAATTAAAGTCAATTAAAGGCAAATTTCATTAGCTGTGACAGCCTGGAAAAGAAGCAAACAGGAGAGGAACGGTATTGAAAAAGAACCATTATTGCTGACATTACACAGAAGACACCATGGGCCATAGAAATTTAAACCTGCTAAACTCAAACCAAATAGCCATGGACTGAGGGATTAACAGTCTTCAGGCAAAAAATAACAGAGATGGATGTGTAAGTATTCCTCACATATTGAAAAGACAGACAGGGATCAAATCAAATTCACTGGCAAAATGACACAAATTATAATCCAGGGAAGCCTCCATGGATGGACAATGCAGACATAAGGGTGGCTTTAAATTATCCTAAATATGAGAATGATATTGTGCCCAAACTTGTCTTTGTAAGAACCTTTTCAACCTGGAGGTAGAAATTCTGCCAAGAAAACTCTTTGTTTCTGAAGTAATTAACAATTGTAGCTGCTGGTATTGTTCCCACACATGATAAAAGGAGCTTACAGGGGGACAATAAACATTGATTGTTTCGCTTTATAGTGGCACTGTATCAGTGCAGTTGCATAACATCTTCTGTAATCCAGGAGTAGCTTTGTCAAACAGAAAATGACTTAAGAAACATGACTTAGGTGTCTGAACTAGGGCAAAATTCTAAAAGGCATGTCTCATTACTCGGCAGTCATCTTTGCAACACTTATTTTAAGCAATAGTGACCAGCTCACACATAAATGGAGAGAACCAAAACTGTGACTTCAGTAGTCATTGGGACATAAAAACTGCATTAATCAGTCATTTGTGATTTAAAAAAAACACCTTAAAAGATGCCATAAAACTAAGGTTAAAACAACATTTTTCACAACACCACACTGGGGTCGGTGTAACAACATGGCCTGGATGTTTCCCAGGTTGGACTGTTACAAAGCAGATAATTGGGCTTTTGGGACTGGGGATGGGACATTTGTCATGCAGCCGCCATATTTGACATTGCAGAATATTCCTTTTATTTCTATTCATAATTTTGTTCAACAGACTCTCTGCAGCAACTGACTGACTGTGCAGTAATAATGGAGGCCACCAAGACACTTATGACTCCTCTGAAGAACTTAAAACTTCAGTGGCTGAGATAGACGAAACTGCACATACAATAACTGTTTCCTTGGTTCTTCGTCAGACAAAGCTTTATGAGAGAGTGGCAAAGAGAATGCCACTAATGGAAAAAGCTTATTTTAAGTCTTGACTAGAGCTTACCATGAGGAATGTAGGAGGCTCTAAAATCAACTGGAAGAATAGGAACTTCTAGCTGCAAGACATCAGCACTAACGACCGAGCTACTGTGAAGCCCTGGAGGGTAAAATGAACGCCACAAGGTAGAGGGAAATTTTGGAGGACAACCTGATGCAGTCCGCAAGAGAACTGTGACTTGGGAAAAGATTTGTTTTCCAGCAAGACCATGACCCAAACAATACAGCCAAAGCTACACAGAAATGGTTTAAAGACAACAAGGTGAATGTTCTGGAATAGTGAAGTCAGAACGCAGACCTTAGCAATGGCTGACTTTGAAAAGGGATGTTCTGTCTCTATCCATGTGCAACTGGACAAAGCTCGAGCAGTTTTGCGAAGAAGAATGGGGTAAAACTGCAGCATCTAGTTGTGCAAGGCTGACTGAGACCTTAACACAGGGTCAGTGGTGGCCAAAGTTTAATCTTCTACATACTGACTTGAAAGGGAGTGAACACTTATGCAGTCACTAATGCTATATTTTTAACTAACTGGTGTTACTTTGTAGAAATCTGTTTTCACTTTTGACATGAAGTGAATCCTTTTTGTGAACTTCTTGTAACTGACCATGATTAAATGTTAAAATGTAATAAAAGGGGAAAACTTCCACAAAGGGGTGAGTGCTTCTTATAGGCACTGAATACTGTGCAAACACGTGTTTAGAGCTTTATTATGGGCTCATGATGAATCACTGATAAATTAGTCACCAAAATACATATGAAAGATCAAGGAATATCTATAGACTAATCAAAGGCCTAGCTGTACTTTAAAATCTACGTATAGTAGCAGAATGGAAACTTGCTTGGTGTCAAGAAGTATCTCAGAAGCCCGATTTAGTTCTGCAGGATCAATACTTTGACTGAAAAGAGAGAAATTAAAAGCTTTACAGGATTTTATGAATCAGTCCCACTGATGTCACTGCTGAGATGCATTCCCGTGATCCTTCACGCAAAACTCTCAATGCCTCTGCAGATTCTGTTCCTTCCTTTTGCCAGATGAAGAGAAGTCGTCACGTCAACAGCTTTTCCTGTGCTGTGTCTGCAGAGAATAACCAACCAGCTGGCAATCCCAGCCCCTGGTTCTGTTAGTCTTTCCTGATGCACTCAGTCAGAATTTAAATGCTGTGATCATTAGACTGTCACTTTCAGCGTAATTTGATAGCTGCGAGGTGCTGTGAAGTGCTCTCGCTGCATAAAGACTCAAGATCAGTTTGAACTTCAAGGAAAATTACCGTATTCTTCAGATCTTTCATATGATAGTGAATTAGCTTCCAAGATAGATTCACAGAAAGAAAGAAAGATACTCCTTCCATTTAACATCGATTGCACAGGCTTCACACAATCTTTGTCTCTGGTTTTTATTGTGCAGATGTCAGTCTGGCTGCTACCTTTGTGGGTAAAAATAAATCTCCAGACTGTAAATATCATCAGTCACTCATAGGCGAACTATAATTGTTTGGATCAGACAAGAGGGGAGTGGAGCTGCTTGTGCGTGATGCATGCATCTCGTTACACTGGTTGATTGTCACATGAAAAATGAACTTAATTGTTTGGTGCTTCTGTGCTGAGATGATGGACACGTTTAGTTTTGTGGGTGATTGGTGCTCATCCGGGACAGCTTTCTAAAGGACTGACTCCATGTCCAGTTGTACAAAAGAAGTCAGTTCAAGCATTTAGTTTTTATTTTAAATGTATGGATTAGGATCTGAAGTGAAACAGAAATAGTCAGACATCACAAATTAGAAAGAGATAACAGAGTTAACTCCTAAATTTGAGCTCCTATTATTTCGGATGCCCAAACCTGTATGTATTTGTGTTGATTAAAGAGCTGATAGACTTCCAGCAGCAGTGCAACACTGAGTTTCTGTGTGCGCGCACCTTTTATGTGCAGTTATTTCAGGCCCGTAGGCTTTCAATTATATCCAAACCCAGTATGAAAGCTTCTGTCACTTCTCTCGCTTGTTTCCCTTTTCGTAATGAAATGATTTTGTGCCCATGTGACTGAGTGGGTGACAGAGAGAGAGGCAGAGACACGATGAATAAGCCTGCAAGCTTATTAAGTGAGTATTATGGACAGAGGCCGGGGCACATTGTTTGTGCACGTTTTCAGCCACAAGCGGCCGTGCACATCGAGCTCCTGTATCGCGCTGCCTTGACAAACTGCCAGCCGTCGTCTCTAAGAAAACAACCCATAATTACCCCTTCCAACCGCAGCATCACTTCCTGGAGGTCGGCAATCCGAAAGATTCTGTCTCCGTGGCTACACTGTTGCCAGGAGACGGTTCGGGTGGGCCGGGTTGATGTCTCAGAAGTGACAGAGATGGGCAGAGGTAACAGAGGGGCTGCACTGGTAAAGGCCACAGCGCTCACATATCCTGCTTAGTTTACCCTGATTAGTTTGCTCGACTGCAACCTTTAACACCAGCTTCTTCTGCCGGCATCCTGCTGCTGGAGACAGACACCGGAGATAAAGGTCACCCTATTCGAAGTACTCTGTTAAGTTTTCTTGTAAACAAGTGATGTTTACATTCAGTGTTTCTCACCAAACTGCTCCGTGTGTATACTTAAGCTGAAGCAGTAATAAAATTGGGTTTGTCATTGCAACAACACGCTGAATACGATAACTTCCCAGTGGTGGAAAGTAACTGAGTGTTTTTACTTAAATACTGTACCCAAGCACAAATTTGAAGTAATTTGTGTCTTTTCTTTTGATGCCACTTTCAGCATCTACACCTTTTTACTTTACAACCTTCATCTAACAGCTTTAGATACGTTACAAAGAAGATTTTTGCACACAAAACATATACAGAACTTTTAAAGGTTTGCTTCTGATAATTGGTTGGAATACGTTAGTTTAACTAACCAATCAATTAATTATTGTAGAGAATAATTAGCAGATTTATTCATAATGATAAGCATCAGTTGCATTATGAAGCGAAATGAGTTACACTGTAAAAATCTTGCTTTAGGTTAATGTATTAGTGATAATAATATTCTAATGCAAGAGACATTTTTTCAGAGTTCTTTTAATACTTTAAGTAAATTTTTGTGATATTTTAAGTAAATCTGCTATTCAAATGAAGGACTTTCACGTGATTGTTCTGAAAACTCGACATGGACTAAAATTTTTTCATTGTCTAATTACTATTTTTTAATTACAAATATGAAAGTTTCCTTCACCGCTGCTGTTTTTTTGTAGCAAGCATCAAATATTTGTAATGTTCAAATTGATGAAACACATGAAGCTTTCACTGCCCCGTTTAGTCTATTTTACTGTAAAATGTAAAATAAAAAAATCTTACATTTAAATTCACACTTATCAATTAAAACATGCATTTTTCTTGGTTCATACATTGTTGCAGACACACACATTGACAAAAATGTCTCCCAGTAAGTTGTTAAAGTCACAGTGAAGCCTCTTCAAACAGAAGGCCTATTTTTAGTCCAACACATGTCTCTGACCCTATTCTGTCACTGCAGTTGTGACTTAGCAGTGAGCCGAGAGTCGTACTGCTCTTAGAACATCACTGTCCAGGTCTCCTGAGTGGGTCACTCAAGTCAATATGCATGCAAGGAAGCTTTGCATGAGCTACCCTTCAGCCAGCCAGAGGAGCAGTGAAGCTGTGCTGCCACCTGCTGGCCACTTTCAGTCAGTGTTTCTGGAGAAGTGAGGAAATTTCCTGAAAAACACAGCAGCCCTTTGCCCCACTCACGTCTCCCTCATATCACTCACAGAGTGGGTGAGGGGTCACACAAGGAACAGTATGTGCACTTTATTAAGACCTCCACCCAAAACAATATATTCCCTTCAGGGAATTTCACTTTCTTTGCAACAGTTGCTCAATACTTTCCAAGAATCAGATTAAACCAAACTTCTCTTATCACATGAGGACAAAACACTGAGCAGAGCTACACAGGTTGGATCTCACATTTATTTACAAAATGTTTTTACATAAGGCTGGATCAAGAAACCCATGGCCTTAGACCCCCGGGCCTTAGGGAGAATTAGACTGTGGAATGATGAGTCCAGTGTCCTCAGTCAGTGATGGTCTCTCTTAAGAGTAAAGTGCATGATAAAGAGGCTTACAGTTGAACTGCTGTGGTTGTGTAATGGGCTTGCGGTGGTTAATCCTTGTGCTCTCCTGTGTGTTTTCTGAATGAGGGAACTGTCACTGTTTTGTTGCCCCCTCCATCCTAGTGAGAATTCGAAGGACTATCTGGTTGAAGTCTTCCGGCTGGTCGGCAAAAACATAATGGCCTGCTCCTCTGATCACCTGACGAGCACAAACGCACAGTTGAACAGAAACAGTCAGATACAACTCTGGTGGTCACAAATGACTTCACATGTAGAAAAACCCCATTGTAATTTACAAATAAATCAGAATCACAATCATTTTCATAATCCCTTCAGGGCAATTAACGTCGCTCAAACACGTGGAAGTTAAATTAAACAAGAACACTAGAAATTGAAGATCACGAGAAAGCACCGAGTTAAAAACTGAAGCAGATGAGATCACACATGGCTTGTGGAAAGTCCTTTGGTATGATCGTAGCCCCACTGCTAACAGTTCAATATCGGAGCTCTTTCAAAGTAATCTGAGCAGAGTGGCGCTATTTATTGTACATAGAAGCCTCTCTTATGTTTATTTCTGTCTTTCTGAACCATGTTAAAGACATCTATGGGATCCGGAGTGATTCCTGCAGCCACGACTCTGAAACACATCACTGGACTCACAAAGTTCCCTTGATTCCTTACCACGGCCATCAGCTTGCTTGTGTTGTTGTCCAGAAATCCCACATTGCCCATGACGCTAAATTTAATTGGTCCACATTTACATGCTGCTTTTTAATCTTAGGGTCCAAAGTGCTTTACAATGTGCTTCCCACTCATCCATTCAGTTGCCATGTGAGGCACTAGCCTGCCATGAGGAGCAACTGAGAGTTTAGCTTTTTGCCCAGCGACACTTTACCACTTGGAGAGGCCACGGATCAGACTGCCAGAGTTGCCATTAGTACAGTGGACAACGTGGACATGATGATAGATAATATGGCTTCTTTTTGCCATCAGTGTCTGTTGTCTGGATCCAAATCTCAGCAGATTCCCCTCTGATTTCTCTGGAGATGTCTGTTGTTGCTTTGCTTGTCAACAACAACAGCATCGTTGGAGGAAAAACAGGTCAGAAGTTCCAAATGTCCACAGAGGGACCAGCTTAAAAAAAGTCACTAGCAATAATCCAAAAAGTGTGACAAAAAACTGAGTTGCAAAAAATTTACAATACAGAGAAAAATGTATCTATGAATGATCATTTATATCTGAAAAGATCCTAAAACTGGAGCGCACGCAATTGGGACTTTAATGTATCTGAAAAACAAACCTTCCCATTGTTGGTTCTGGAACTACACAAAGTGATCTAAGGTCTCCTGATGCCACCGATGTTACTGACAACAAACTGGAACAGGAAAATATAAAACTTGCCTCAATTTCCACATCTGGTCGGGTTTTCTTGAAGGCGTATCCAGAGTCGCTGTCAATGCTGGAGCGCGACCCGTAAATGAAGGAAATGGGAATGTCAGCTCGGACCTGGTCAATCCTGTCCAGCATGGGCCTCTTAGCCCAGCCGTAGGGAATGGTCATGTTCTTGAAGGCCGTCTCTCCGCTGAAACAGAAAGAGACGATGCACGAGTTTGCACATTATGTCGGGAAATCTGTGTGTGCCGGTGTAGAAAGTTCCTCACCTCGGAGTCTGAGCGTTCAGATGGTAGATGTAGTTAGACACAGTGTTGTCGCTGAACACAGAGGAGTACTTCTGCTTGAAGTCTGACCTGATCATCTGGACCAGCATTGGACCTGAGAGAGGAGAGAATTACAAAACAAGGACATTTACTTTCAACTGCAAAACCAGTCAGACCGATGCACACTGTGGACTCGGGGCGAACTTCCCAGCGTAGACAGATTTACCCTCAATATCTTTTTCAGTCAAGTGAGTGACTAAACAATCAGTACTTAAGAAGGTGCAGCAAGACAAGTAGAAATATCCTTTTTGTGTTCAGATGCAGGAGGTTTAATAGGAATTCACTTTTTAGTGTGAAAACACATTTTAAAAGAAAACATCAGTGTCATGAGGGGCTTAGATATATTAATGAAGGCCTCTTCTTCAAATTTTTTTACTCCAAGTAAACCAGAGTGGTGTTGCTTTACACGACTTTGAAGTTCAGCATCATCTACACCAACCAAAACATAAACATCTGTATATTGGATATGTAACAGAAGGAAGACTACATCTAAGTGTGTGTCAGTATGTGGTGTGTGTGGGTGTGTGTGTGTGGGTGTGTGTGTGTGTGTGTGTGTTGACCTAGAGGCCCAGCCAGTCTGAGTCCAGCTAGAGGGTTGAAGGGGCTCATGAAAGCCCCGATGGCTCTGATCCAGACTGGGATGGAGTAGTGGCTGGGATTGTCTGGACGTGCCGGGAATCCCCACGGCTCCACTAGCAGCAGATGCTTTACCCTGGACACAAATACACAGTTATTTCATAAATGCACACACTAAAATGTCAAATAAGTCCAATGAAAAGCTTGAAATGGTACAAAGGTAACTGCTGAATTGCCAAAGGTAAAAAAAAAAAAAAGTTACTCAAAACTGAAAAATAACTACGTTTCAGAGTTATACAAAAAGGCCTTTTTCAGGGAACAAGAAATGGGTTAACAACTTAAAGCTGTTCTGCAGAAATAGAGGTTGATCAGGCATTGAGAGTTCCTACAGTTCTTGATTACTTACAACCCCCTCTGTCTGCAAAAAAGTAGTGTTGGAACACGTTGTGGCACCAAGCCCTCGAGAGCATTATTTGAACACTATTGTACTGGAAAAAGTAGTGTGTTGCTATAAAAATGGAGAGGAAAAGGCAATTAACAACAGAAGCGAGACAGACCATAATAACACTTGTGGTCTTATGTAGGTCTTTTCCAAAGAGAAATTGGGAAGAAAGTCAAAGTGTTGGGGAGTACAGTTTTCTTCACCATCAAAAGGCATTTAGAAACTGGGGGAAACTGACAGGAAGACATGTAGAAGACCCAAAAATCACAACATTTTTTTTCAAATTTGCTAGTCAGTTGTTTGGTTTATAAAATATCAGGGAGTCTTCAAAAATGCCCAACAAAAGGTGGCACGTTAAAGTATTCCATTTTATAGATTATCTCTCATATCTTTGATTTGTGACCTTATATGGCCATAAAATTTGCAAATCATCACATTTATTAAGCAAAAATCTACAAATGTTTCACATTGCTTGAGAAAAGTTTCAAACTTCATACTTGATCCAAATCTGTTCTTCTTTATGTTTGCTGCACTTGAGCAACACATTGCCTTTGTGAATTACTTTTCTTGTGTACTTCAGACTGGTATCAACAAACAAAAGCTGGATTTGTGGCAATATGGGGAAAATTAATCTCGAGCCACTCTTTTGTATTGAATGAAGTTTCTGTGAAGACCTCTTTAAAACTGTAAACTACTTGTATGCATCCTCTCAGACACACACACCAAAGCACCTGTGTGGGTATTTGAGTGTGTACGCCGCAGACAGGTATCCTCCAAGGTTGTGTCCCAGCAGCACTATCTCCTCCAGTCCCACCTTCTCCCTCCACTCCTCCAGGGCCGTCACGAACTCGTCCTCAGCCACCTCGGGGTCGGTGCTGAACTGGGGACGGCTGCTCCTGCCGAAGCCCAGCAGGTCTAGAGCGTAGACCGGGCCGCTGCTAGAGAAAGAGTCCAGGTTCTGGGCCCAGAGGGCAACTCCACCTCCAAAGCCGTGCAGCAAAACCAGAGGGGTTCTGGGATGGGCAGGGGGCTGCGATGGGTACGGAGAGCATGGCTGTGGCTGAGTAGAAAAGGCTAAGGTCCACAAATGGTTGTCGTTGGATATCCGGACGTGCTGCCTGGAGAAAGGCTGCTTCACAGCTGCAGAACAGGGAGAAAACAAGATGTAGAAAGGAGGGAGACTGAGTAGGGGGAATGGGACTCATCCCAAACCGATTCATCAGAACAGTTTCTATTTTATTTTAATAACCAGATCTGGTGTTTTTGACTATTTTTACGCAACACTAATTACTGACTAAAAATCAGTCATTTTCTAAGTAGTTTAACAGCTCTTTAAGTCGCACTTACACTTGAGCATTTTTTCTTCTGCATCTTTCAGCTCAGAAGGAGAAGTGGGGCACCAAGAGGGAAGCCAACTTAATATCCAGGAGCTGCGGTTCAGACAGCAAACATGCAACCAAGCAGGCAGACAAGACACATAAAGTACATGCAAAACAAACTATAAATGGACCTTTGACCATATGACACTTCTGTTATCAGCACTGCTGGTATGTAATCTTCTTTCGAGAAAAGAAGGACAACAATATACAAACAACGCCCTAGAACAAAGCCCAAACACTGCGTTTGCTCTGCGTGTTTTGGGACCGTTATGTTCTGTCATTAATAAATTCTACCAATTTTAATACTAACTTGCTTTTCAGCTGACACATTTGACAGTTAAATGTTGACTTGAGGGTTTAAAGAAATCCCCCATGTAGCAGTTAAATTCTTCTCACACCAAAAGCATTAAAAAGTCACATCAACACACAAATCCACTATTTGGAACATAAAAGCACAACACAGTTGAATAAAGTTGGGTTTTACAGAATAAACTTCTGTACAGGGGGTCACGTAGTATCCCGAATTAACGAGTAAACAACGGCAGATCAGCGCATGTGTTTAACGACATTAGCTAATTTACAGAAAACCGAGGATTTACTAGAACGACACTGTTTAAAATATTCAGGTTTGGTTCTGACTCTGGCGAGTTTGCTGAAGCTACTCCTGAAGGGTCAGCGCGAGCTCGTGAAAACAGTGTCGCTGGCTAATGCCGTAACAAAACCGACAGAATTTACGGTGAAGGGGAAACAAAACAAACAAACTTACTTGTCGTAAACTAAAAGCTCGACAATAAGTGTAGACAGCGCTCACCTCTGCTCCCTGACGGGGGGGATTTCCTCCGCCATCCTCCTCATCCTGGACTGATGGTCTCGCCTCTCGCGAGTGACAACTTTACCAAAAAGTGGAGAAATAGTTATGATGCGTTCATGTACATAACGAAAACGCGAAGAGATGAAACGCACACAAACTACGTGAATGCAGCTTGTGAGTAACTTATAATATGACAAATAGAGGTGTTGATGAAAACTAAACTCTCCTAAATGTTTAGGGCTCCGTTAGTTCAATAAATAATTGTGGAGTTGGAGGGTTTTCAGTGCATTTGAATGTTTTTCCGACTGTGCATGAAGGCAGCAGCACGGTCTGAACCTCCCAGTAAAGGTGGACTAATATTCAGCGGGCTGCCATTACACAGCTAACAGAGGTAATGTACCGTTTTATACAATGTCGACGCACAAAATATTAAAATAAACGTTTCTAGAATCAAATGAGCAATAATTATGTTAGTTAACATCGATATAGTACGCATAAATCGAACTAAAGTTTTGTTGTCGCTGTCGTTAGCATGCTAATAATTAGCATAATTTTTCGTTGCAGCATCACTGAGGCGGCATCAGACGTTCTGGTTCATAAACTGAAATAAATACACAAAATTAGCTGTTTAGCTATGGATTTTTGTACTTGTGCATTAATGTGATTGATACACATGCCAACTAAACATAAGTTAACATAAGCACAGTGATGCATTTTTATTTTTAAATTTTACTTTTCACTAACTGACCTTTGAAACTTCACACTATTTCAGACTTTTTGTAATTTCAGTCTCAGAAAACAAACTGTAACAACAAAAAGCATGTACTCTGGGAAGCCATTTAAGGGTTCAGTATCTCCAGGAATCTAATTTCCATAGTTGACATTTTTCTAACAACATTGTCAAAAGGATGAGATCTAAATGATAGAATTTTAAATTATTTGCTCTTAAAATGGAAAAAAGTGGCAATTTGTGTTGGGAACCTAGAAATTTCCTGTAAGTGCATATATGTGGATGTAAGTATATTTCCAACTAAAAATACCGTCTTTCGTCAAATGTCTTACAAACATTTGAGGCCTCTAACAGCTGAAGAATTTGATGTGTGGAAAGTATTATAAGCAAGGTTAATTTTTCCAAAATGGCAATGCAGACTCATTCGTAGGACCACATAACTGGTGTGTATGGGGTCTACATATTGTCATTATAAGTGTGAAGTTAAAAGTTGCATCCATGTTTTTTCATGTTAAAATTGAACAACATATGAAGCCTATTTAGCCCTATTGAATATTTCTATATATACAGTAAACTTGAAATGAACACTGAACAGAGAATGACGATAACTTGACACACATCACAATAAATCTCAGGTTGATTGACACACATTTCATTTGTTTGGAGGAAGGCAGTTCTCAAAAGCTATTTCAATGTCTCTGTTGGTCTTAATGATTTTTTTTTTCAATGGCCGATAAGTAAAAGTCTGGCCTCTGCTGGAGCCATTCAATCATTTGGATCTGCTTGAAACTATTTTGTCTGTGCCCTTACTGAATATTACAGCTCTAGATGTTATCTTTCTGGAGATACTGACCCCGTAAATGCCAATGGATAAATCATTTTGTGAAGGTGAAATCAGAAAAATATCCAGGTCTGAAGACACATGGTATTCTCAAAATTCAGCCATAATATTTTACAGAAGGTATTTTTGGGTCCCCAATAACAAAGAAGTAACACCGCTTTCTGAAATGACACAGACTGACCTATTTGTTTTATTGATACCGAGGTAAAAGTAATCCTGGGGGTTAAACAGAATTGCATGCATTGACTGGCACTTTGCCGACAAGTAACTGTCATGAGTTCTTGAAAAAATAAATCATTCCATGTTTTCTGGGTCATGCGCAATGACAAACCAAGGAAGAATATTCTTCAAACTAATATAAAGTAAAAGGCTAATAATAGACAGGAAAAAACACAGTTGCTCACTTAGAGCTTAAACCTCTTATCTTTTTCCTCCTATAATTTAAGATAAGGCAGAGATTAAAGAAAAAGTTAATTTACTTCATTATCCTCAGGGATTTGAGTGTAGGGTATGATCATGTTGCTGTAGGAATAGCACCTTTGCTGTCCTTAGTTTTTTTTCTTCCTTTTTTAACTTCTACTCTTGCTGTGAATCTCATTAAATCTTAAAAGGGGTTTATCTTATAGATGTATAGACGTGTTATCCTTGAAAAGCTCCACATATCCTTCAAGAAATTATTCCGTAGTCAGTGTGTGCTGACTACAGAATTAAGAGTTATTTGTGTCTTTTAGAGCCCTCAGGAACTGGGAGTCACCTGATCAATTCAGCAGGATGGTATGTGATTTAAATTGGAGTACAAAACAACATACATATGGTATACACTGTACATTTACTCATGTTTTCATTGCACCAAAATGGTTCTAATCCTTTACAGACACTAATCAGTCACTTTATTAGGAACACCTGTGGGATCTAAAGCAGTTCAATACAACAGCTCTGCCATAAAATCTGCTTTTACATTTTCAGTTTTTGCTGATATTGTCGAAACAGGGTGATTTAACTTGATGTTCATTGAGTGGTGGTGGTGTACAGGGCTGCAGTAACTTCAAAAGTACTATGAATTATTTACCCCTGTTATATATGTTAGGAACACTTATATGTAATCAGCACTCAGTACCACCACAGCCTACTGTGAGCTCAATAAGAAACACAAAGTAGAAACTGTGTCTTTAAAAAATAAGCCTTTTATGCAGTGGCAACAGAAGAGTCCTAGCAGAGGAGGAAGAAACAGAGAACGACCTGGATTAAAATGGAATTGAATGACAGTGTGCGCATGCTTCATCATGCGAACTACAAGGGGTCCTCATCTTTTTAATATCCCCAGTAAAAACTGAAAATGTGGAGGCTTTGTTAAAGTAAAATACATGGCAGAGCATTTGTATTGTATTCAATCAGATTCCAAACGGTGTACGCAACAAAGTGGCGACTATTTTCCAGACACAGCGATGACTTACAGTGAATCTTCTTCATAAATTATTTTTTAAACACATAAAGGACAGATGGAGGAGAGCCCTGTCCTGTTTTGAGCCCAGTTCTGCTCCACAAGATGGCGTAGTTGTGTTCCATTAGTATAAACACTCACACACACACACACACACACACACACAACACACACACACACACTCTGGCTACTTTGTCCTTCATTCCTCAAACACAATTTTCCTCTCATACCACCCACTTCTGGTAGCTCTCAGACTATGGCTTGACTGAGTGGTTCCTGAGTGCTTCATTTCCTTTGCTTCCATAGATGCACACACTCATACTCTGTGTGTGTTACTGTCTATTCACTCTGCTGAGTACTCAAAATTTCATAAGCGAGTAGACAATGAGGCTGTAGCCAAGCCCGTGGAGGAGCAGAGGTAGTATAAGACTGTAGCTGTCTGGAGACCCGTAACTGGGTGAAGCTTTTAGTGAGGAGACAGCACAAAGCTGCAGCCTAGAGTCGGCCTGCTCATTTTGTCTCACAACTCAATGCTACTCATGCTACCTAGAGGTTATACATATCCTCTTCCTCTTGTTAAATCGGGTGATAAACATCAGTAACCCATGATCTGGCAGCAAATTGACTTAAACAAAGAGTCTGTTCAGTCTCATCAGTCCTGCGACAATCAGGAGGAAATTTTTACTAAGCAGACAAAGTCAGCCCGCTTTACTCTAAATATCAGATTGCTTGTGTAGTCTAACTGATTGTGCCTGGAGGTTGTGTACTATAATGTCAACACATGTGGCGTGTAGTGGTCCTGCATCCTTAAATTGTGGCACAGTTTGAAAATTATCACACTGCAGTTTTAGGCTGTTATCCAGTGTGTTGGAATTAGTGTCATCGAGCAGTCAGGTTGAAGATTGCAACTGATTTTCTCACGCTTTTCCAAGTGTGTAGCAGAAGTTTTGGTGGACTGTGCACTCCCTATGTGTATTACAGCTGTAATAATTCATCGATTAATCAACAAATTAATCGCCAAATATTCTGACAATCATTTGCTTTAGTCTGACAGTAACCTGACTGTCATTGCACTGTGAACAGAGCAACACATTTGAGCACATCATTTTGGGATTTGGAAAACTGATCAACATTTTTCACCATTCTCTGATTCTTGATAGACTAAACAGTGAAACTATTGATTGAGAAAATAGTTATTTGCGACCGTAATGTAGATGTGAAGGGCTAATTCTGAGCTAACACACCAATTTGTAGCCACAGGTAATTATACTCTAAAGAAAACATAAATATAGTTTAAATGAAATTACAGAAAATACAGACCTAAAACAAAATATGTGTGCTGCTGATGTCTTCTATTGTCTTTCTGCAATGCACAGAAACTAAATTGATGTAAATTAAAGAGCTCCTAATGGCTGCAATATATTTAAATACATAGTATGTAAACACGTTTTCCCTGTTTAACTGCCAGGTACATTTTACAGTCAAACGTCTCTGCAGGAATGGCATAATTTCCATTTTGAACAGAACTTTATCTATGATTTATTCTGTCATTTCAAAATGGGGAAGCTGAAAGGCCCTTTTTGAATCTGACGTTTTGACTTGTCATAGTAAGAAATATACTGGTGATACAAGTAACAAAATGGCTCAACAACATCTGAATAAGTCACAGCAATGCGACAGTGAACCAGCAGCCACAATACCAGGACCAGAAACCAAATCAGCAAATGCAGACATCAGTAACGTGCTACAGTCTCTTCAGGGAAAGAAAGCCAATGAATTTTGTGTATACTGAGCCCACAACACGCTGGCATATACTAGATACAGTTAACGTGTAGCAGCAGCAGTGGAATTAGGACGACAGGGTGAAAGTTCAGCTTGTCCATTCACAATAATGAGAAGACAGGATGGGAACCTTTTTTTTTACGATCATAAATTGAACTAACTTTCTAATATATTGCACATTTCAGAAAAATCTTTTCGATTTATTCATGTTAATTTTGTACACCCATGATGCATGACACAAGTGTTTCACATGTATCTGAAAAAATGTGGTTATAGCCATATGTAAGTGTATAGACTGGCTTTGATTGACGCCATTCTCTCTTAGTTTCATTGCTGGTGTTGTAGTGTAGCAGTTTAATCGTTCATCGTTCTTATTAGTACATGAGGTTTGGTAGATCTCAGTACAGCTGCACCCAACTCCAGTCTATACAGGATGAACTGAAAACACCTATGGGTATGTACAGAACCTAAATTCATGATGACATGATGAGGTTAGCGGGATATGGTGCTTATACAAAGTGCCTAAAGCAAATTTCTAAACTAATTTAAATTTGGCTTTCAAAGCAATGTTCTTGTGCAGCGGTACACCGTTCCCAGCGCTCCGGCCACATTAGGAACACTCCTTGCAAGTCTTACAGGTTCATTTTGTGATTGCATGGAGAGCAAGCTCTGCATTTTTGTCAAACTGTTCCAACCTTCACATCGAGGATCATCGCTGGTGATGACCCAAGAAACAAGCAGCAGTCTGCAGCGGAAAAGCCTGCAGGCTACAAGGCTGAGAAAGATGCATCAGGTCAGCAATGCAACCAAGAGCAGGACTTGTTTTGTTCAACCTTCATGGGGTTGTTCACTGTGAACTTATCCCACATGGTCAGAGCTTCAATACTAAGGTCTATATTAACGCCATGAGGCCTCTGAAGAAGAACATTTGGCACAAATGACCTGAAGTTTGGTGCAAACATTTGGTGTCCTGGGATTTGTTCCCCAAAATGAATTCAATTTAAAAGGTTGCTGTTTTGACACAGTAATGGCAATTCATTGTGTGCTGCTGCTGATGTTTGATGTCCTCACAGAATATGACCACCAAGGGAGTGTTTTAAATGTGTCGGGAGAGCTGGGACCAGTTTACAAGAAGACGACCTTAAAGGGCACAGTGGCCAAATTTGAATCAGATCCATTTTTTGCTTTTTATAGCTGCCATGTCTGAACTTCTTGATTGCATCACGTATGATTATTCAACATGACACAGATAATGTCTGACACATCCATTTGTAGGACATTGTGGCTTACTAAATGTGCTTTTGGGGTGTAATTTGGCTACATTTATTTCATTTATACTTTGTGTCCATGAATTAGTATGTGAGTCGATGAATGAATAACAACATAAAAGCAAACGGAGAGGGATAGCACTGTTATATTGTATTGTTGGTGTGTGTGAGAGAGGCAGAGAGATCAGGGTCAACAGTATGTTCATCGCCCATTCACAGTGCCCTGCTCTGTGGTCAGCTCTGAGTTTAATACAGTTTAATATGAACCCTCCACAGATCAGTCAGGAAGCTCTAAGCACAAACCAAACTCTGTCAGGAGTTTTTGGGGCATAGCCCAGTGCAGTATGGGTAATATGAGTGACCAGGCTGTTAGCAGAAGATAGAAAAAGGGATGGAAGAAAGGCGGAGGGTCTGTCTGGTTGCTAGGATACATGACCGGCGCCAACAGCGGATATGATTTATAATGGCCAGTCTCACTGTCTCGCTTTCTCCGCTAGTTTCCTCCTTCCTCTCCTCCCTCTCACTTTTCCACTGACTCTCTCCATTCTCTACCCTCATTTCTATCCTCAGCATCTCTACAGGTCTATTAACTGGCGCTGTCAGACTGATCTGAGTCCTTACTGCTGGCTTTAATAAGGGCTAGTATGAGTCTTCCTGATGTTGTCTTTTGTGTCCATCACAAGAGCACAAAGATGATTCCAAGCAACTTATATTGATTTGGCTATAAGGCAAAAAATAATTTTGAGTCCACCTCTTTTTGGTCTTGTCAGTTGTTTATTGTAATCATATAGATGTGACAACTTCTGTGTCCGTGAGTGCACATATTTACATGATCAGGCGTGAACTGCAAGCACGTAAATGAATGATATTGATCTGGTGAGACTTGATTGACCTCAGCATTTGAAACGCTCAGGGGTAAATGTTGTGAGGAGGTGGGGTTGTGATCCCATGTGAGAGAGGGCGACTAAAGGGAAATGGAGGTCCAAATGTAAGATCAAAGTATGTCACACAAGGATGTAGAGATGCACTCTTTAGCATTAGATAAGGATGAGTCGGCTAATACCAGCTTGTGAAATAGATTTCTTATGGTAAAAACAGTAAGGATTCCCTGAGAATGTGTCTGCATGGAGGTTTGTCTCAGAACAGTATTGAGACCATCTTGAGATTTTAGTGACACAAGTTGTAATGTGGATTTTACTGACAGACTTTGCTGTGATTTTAAATCCAAGACAGTTGACAGTGACTGACTGATAATTGATTTTCACACAGATTTTGTCTGCTGAAGTTATTAGATTCCTGACATTACCTCTGATTACACCATTTATCATACATACACATATAAATAACCCGCTACAGATGTCGCTTCATGGACCTCATCGTGAAGAACATGTTTAAAAATGTTAAAAGTTCGACAGCTGCATGTTTTTTCACTTGCAGTGTCACATATACACTAGATAATCCAGTAATCTTATTGAACACCTTTCAACAGAACTACTTTCTTCAGAAGAAGAAGTGTCAGAAAACAGTCAAACAGATTCTCTATAATAACGGGAAGATTTTTTTCATTTCAGTTCAGCTGTATATCACATGAGCCTCACAGATGTTTTGTGTTGCTCTCCAAAGCTTAAAGGTCTCATCTGTTTTGCTGAGGCATCACGACTCTCTCTAGCTATTTGACTTCTTAACTTATCTGCACTTATTAAATTAGCATGTTTGACGAAGCAAGAAGTCTGTTTGTCTCTTCGTTCTGCACCCATAAGTGATCCAGGAAGACATTCAAACTGGAGTGTCCATACTTCTCTTTCGCTCTCAGTCTGTCCAGTGTCTTCCAGTAAATGGAGGATAATTTTAGAGCGATAAAGAGCCCAGAGGATATCGAGGAGAGGGAACGTGCACACACACATACACAGTGAGATGGTCCCTCATTCCCTGTTGCACCTGCTGACCCCACAGGATCCACTGAGATCGGCTACTGCTGAGTGTGCGGCTTCTACACACCCTCAGACACACACACATTCACACGCACACACACACACACACACACACATACAGGAATGCGTACGCACTTTGACTAATAGGCCTAATGCTTCCTGAAGAGGGCCCAGCACTGCATTAGCTACGGATGTGGGATTGATTTAGAAACTGAAAGCCTTCTAGTGTGTGTGTGTGTGTGTGTGTGTGTGTGTGTGTGTGTGTGTGTGTGTGTGTGTGTGTGTGTGTGTGTGTGTGTGTGTGTGTGTGTGTGTGTGTGTGTGTGTGTGTGTGTGTGTGTGTGTGTGTGTAGGTGGGTGTGAATATGTTGTGCACTCACTTGTGTGTGTTTTTCCCCAATTCCACTCCTCTGGCGTTATCTGTTTACTGACAAATGATGCAGGCACACACAGAAAGACACAAAGATGCATGTGAAGTGGTCTAACCAATTTTGACGATTGATATGCAGTATATGTTTACCTTTTCCCATTTTCATTCCACAGAGGCACAACTATGCAAAGCGTAAATGCCGCAGTTTTATTCTTTTCAGAGTGTAAAAGCCTTTGCATTAACGTTTAGAGTGGCATCAGACACTGAAACTCTTACTAATTTCAGAGTTAGCAGAAGGGCTAATTAAAGCAGTCTGACCCATCACACCAATTAAATAGCAGAGAAACTCCGGAAAACATTTGTCCTTCTAAAGTCGGATTAATTCCTGACATCAGTATTAAAAAAATTAATTCAAAACATAACGGACCAGTCTTTATTTCATTTCATGATGGGCTACAGTTCAAAGTAGCATTACTGCAGTTGACAACACTGACTGGAAGTGTAGTGTTTAATACATGAAATATGCATAGTTCACTGTTTTGCAGTGCTTTAGTAATATCAGTTACTAATAGCAGCTGTATGCTGCTGTGCACACATGCAAATGCAGTAAAAGACAAACATCTTAGACTGTGTTGTGCCTGAAAAGACATAGTTTGTATCAATTATTGTGTGACCATTTTGTAAAGTAATGGTGTTTATTGCTGTTCCAAACATCACTGTAAAGCCAGGCCTCGCAGAGTAACTAATAAAACTGGATAATTGTTGAAAATTAGGATAGCAGTACCTTTTTTTTTTTTTTTTTTTTTTACAAATGCTTCTCCAAACAAACAAAGGCAATTTGTAGCTGGCTAAAGTATTGACAGTCATGTTGATTACTGTGAATTATCTAGCTGCAAAATAGTTGTGTAAAGAAAGAAACTGTCTCACCTCCACACATTTGGCCAGTCGCTATTACACTAAGCATAAATTTTACTTTATTGTTTTAAGCTACGGAAGTTATTGATGTTGGTGTAAGTTTGGGAGGATGGGAGGAGGGTTTCAGATGGAGGTAGACCATTTGACTGCTGCTCTGAGAGCTTGTCCAAGTATAGAATTGAAATTGAAAATTGGATAATAGCCAAGGTTGGACATTGCTGATACATTTTATGAGCACTTGTGTCTTTGCAGTGAAAACTTTATTGGCTGTCCTTCTCTCAATACTTGCCATGAAAAAAACAGACTTGACACATTCATGTACACCAGGGGTCCCCAAACTTTTTCCTGTGAGGGCCACATAACTTTTCCCTTCTCTGGTGGGGGGCCAGGGTCAGTTTGTAACAGAAAAAGTGTGACGATCGCAGGGGTGCCTAAACGTAAACATTGTTCTCCAGAAAGCCACACATAACCAAATATTAATAACCCTTTCCGGGATCTTCACAGAAGAAAAGTCAGGAAATAAATAATAACACTATTAATGACATAAATAACATTATTTATGAAATAAATAATAACCAAATTACCCTCTCTGGGTTCTTCACAGAAAAAAAGTCCGTGGAACATTAATTTTCTGTTGTGCCATGTACAATCTTAACAGGTAAAAGTTCAGCTTAGTTCCCAGAGCAGAATCTCTGACTTAAATGACTCATATGAGCAGTGTCTCAAAGGTTGTGTGTTCCTTCCTTTTAATCCCAGGGTTTCCGCTACATTCATTCTGCAGCGGCAGTCTGGTGCTACTAAACTTCCAGCGCCACTCCTTTAATTTTTTTTTTAATCGTCGCAAATACTCCACCGCCGCTTGTCTCCACCTTCACAGCAGTCTTGCACCGTGTCGTGTACTCGCGAGTACTAAATTAAACTCCAGATAACTGTGGTGCTCTCAGTATCTACTCTTTGTGTGTGTGTGTGTGTGTGTGTGCGTGTGTGTTTGCGTGTGTGTGTGCGCGCGCATGCACGTGCAGGGGGGCGAATGGGGAGCCTGCCGCCTACAGAAAAAAAATCCTAGAGGAAATACTGAATCCTTTTGTAGGTTCCAGTAGAATGTCACGTTCTATGCGTGTATTAGTCTCGATTGCGTGGCCAGACTGGAAAAAAAAATCATAATACGTCTCTGGTGTTGTTCAGGGGGCTGGGCCAAATGTGGAGGCGGGCCGTAGTTTGGGCTCCACTGATGTACACCATGAATGGGCTGTTTTTTCTTTATAAAAATAAAGGTTAGCTGAAGGTACTATGTGGCACTGGCAGTCTGGTTTAGTCAGTTCAAGAGGATATCTGCCAAAGTTACAGTCCTATAAAAACAACACTCCTTCCTTATGTTTGTATGGATGTTTGCAGGTACAGCGTTTTGTTTTCAGGATCTGCTTGTAACTGGGATGAACTTACCTTTTTGATTTGTTTCACCTTCCTCATATTGGCGACATTTCTTGATGTTACCCATCCTTTTCCTGCATGACATTCTGTCAGTCTTAGCAAGAATGGACAATAGCTACAGCTACCACTAGACACACTATGCGGGTGCCATCTGAGCATGACAGCAAGATAGGCATGAAACCTATGCTTTAATCTGAACGAGACACAACATCAGGCTGTGCAAATAGTGTCAAGTAATGTTAAAATCACCTCCTGCGTGTGGATTCCAAAAGATTGCTGTGAAATATTGGCAAATTGAGATATAATGTTAGCTTGAAGCCATGCTGAGCTTATCAGAGAAACAATGAGGCCACGGTGTGTGCAGGAGGATGTTGGTCGAGAACCAGGTGACCAAGAGACAATTGCAAGAATGAGAATGAGGGCTGAAGAGGAACGGGTTAAAGCGTGCTGAGAGCAGAGGAGCGGGTGAGGTGGCCTGGGGGGAGGAGAAGAGAAAGAGCAGAGAAACAGAAAAGCAGACGTGGAGGAGGTGGGGAATTGATGAAGCAGAAAGCTGGGTTATTCCTGCTGTGAATCTATGTCTTTGCTGTGTTGTGTGTGTGTTGTGTGTTTGTGCGCGTGTGTGTACGTATGTGTGTGAGTAAGAATGGCAGGCTTTGGCCGTAAATGAAACTGTTTATCAGATCAATATGGCCATCATCTCCCAGATGACTGTGGCCTCTACTGAAGAGCAATCATAAATCACAACCAAATATGGAGGACACCGATCTATACCCACAGTGTGTGTTGCTTTGTGCACGGGCATGCAGTGCACAAGGATAGATGCACCTCTTTGTTTTTGTCTGTGTTAACTCGTTTGTATCGTACCAGTGTGCCCATCTGAAATAGTCTTCTTCTTTATCTCGACGCTCTGGAGCAAAGATTTGAGATGAAGCAGTCACAAAATGGAGACACGAGAAAGACGGACCACACCTTATCGTAGACTGGTGCTTCGATACACTTTGTGCAGCTTCACAGGGGATAAAATCAGGACTATATATGTACATGTTACACTGTAAATGTGACACATCCTCCGTCCTTCTCCATGGGGTTAACAACAGTGCTCTTGTTCTGTGTCTGACGGCCCCCAGTGCTCTCACTCTGAATAATGTAGCCTCCCGATATCAGTGACAAGAGTCTCGAAACCAAAATAGCATCTTGAGCTCCGATAAATATAGAAGGTAATTAAATCGGCAGCAGGAGAGAGACAGAGAAAAGCCAGGAAAAAAGGAAGGTCTGTTTTATGTTTGAGGTTAAAACTCCCCTCTGCAGTGGACTGCTGGGGATCGATTGGACGGGAACAAAAGCGACAACGAACGAAATATTTGTGGTGGGGTCTTTTTTTTGCTCACCCCTGCACTAACATTGTCAGGAACAGCTTTCTTGGTTTTTGAATAGATCTTAGTGAACGTGCTAGATGTTCCAGTTGAACCGTGTGTGTTTTAGGGCCTGCTATGAGCACAGTGAGTCAGCAGTATTTCAGCGGTTACTTCTCAGGAGACTCTGCTGTATGTGAGCGCTGGTTGCCATCTGCCTCTTGTCACTTTCTCGACCTTTTTACTGTCTTTTTGTGCTTTTAGTCTTATTCTACCTGCCCTTCTTTATGGAACATTTGCAGTTCATACAGGGAAACTGACGAATCAGGGCACAGATCCAGGAGTCGGAGGAGCGGGGTGAAAGGTTATGGGGGTGTTGGATCAGCTTGTCAGAGCAGACTGGCCCCCATCTTGACATGATCTCCCTCTGGGAAAGAGTGTATGTGTGTGTTTGTGTGTGTGTCCATTCAGTGACATGTTGTGACAGAAACTGACTGACAAGCCCTTTTGCAGCTCAACACCAGCCGCTGCAGAGAGACTAATGATGACAGCTCTCAGGCCATACACACTGCTTTCTTTTTCTCTCTCTCTCTATCACACACACATACACACACACACACACACACGCGCGCGCGCACACGCACACTCACCGTGTCTTCCTATCTCGCGCTCTCTTTGTCTTGTGTCTCTCCCTCGACTACCTCTTCCTCTATCACACGCCCACACAGACAATGGCATCCTGTATATTGTCTCCCTGACGCAAAGGCGCAAACACACACATTTACATGAGCACTCAGGCAAACACACACTGACACAGGCACACTCTTAATATTCACGCATACAGTCATACTAGTCTGCATGGCAAGTATTTCTCAAGCACACACTAGGTACACACATTTTTTTTCCTCTTGCATTGTCTGTCTTTCTCTCAGACACACACACTCGCTTTTTCTCACACATACACACACACAAACGATGCACTACTCTCTCTGTCTTGGAATTTTACATTTTGATGAAGGAGGAAGCATGTCGTCCAATCAGAGCAGCGGCAGCAGGGAGAGACCATCTCAGCGCAGACGACAGGGTGGTTTGGAGGCAGTTCGACCAAGCGTTATCAGGGCCCTGCCTACCAGTTCTGCCCCCCGGCGTCCCCTTGTCTCATTGCGGCTGGTGGTACGATCCGCCAGTCTCAATAAGAACCCCCCCTCTCTGTCTCCCCCTCTTCTGTCAGTGCTAGGGTGTAGCAACTGATCCTATACTACAGCAGAGAGAGTGAGAGTGAAAGGGAGGAGGGACATCAGGTGTCACAGCTCTGCAGCCCCTGTTGAGGCTGCATTACCACGACAACCAGCTCCAGGGGTGCCACCAGGTGAGTCTGAGGACACGCATGCACACTGACACATGCACACTTTGACACACATGCTGTACGTGCACACAATGAAGTGGCTACACATTGCTTTCACACAGGGATGTGTGGAATTGACAGATCTACATGCACAGGTGTGCACCTACTTACGTGCTCCAGGATGTCTGCATTGTCACTTTTGAATATCTATGAACGCTGCACTAACAGTCTAGCCGTGTAGTGTGTGCGTGTAGATCCTGTCAGCGCATGTGTGTGCATGTTTGCAGCCACCCCAGAATGTACAGTATACGTGTGTGTATGTACGCCATCCCTCCCTGTGTGGTGGTGGGAGACAAAGGGTCCCCTCTGTCTGGTGCTGTAGCACCGCTCACAGTGCCGCTGATGGGTGGGAAAGTTCTCTCTGTCAGCAGTCATATCTGATCGAAAAAAGAAAAGAAGTCAAATAGGTTGCCCCCACCACCCCCACCCCCTCACCCATCCCTGTCGAACACTCCTGACTCACGGTGATAGGAGGACACGGTCACAGCAGAAGATCACCCGGTTGGTGGGGGTTGGGGTGGGGGTGGGGGTGGGGGTGCGTTCTGAGGACACGGAGGCTGAGAGGAGGTGGTGGGGGGGTAGTTGGCGGTCATGACACTACTGTAATTTGTGATAGACATGTCATACAGAAGGAGGCTAAGTCACGTGTCCAAGGAGGGGTCATCTTCCATGCTCACGCCTGTGTGTGTGTGTGTGTGTGCGCGCGTGTGTGTGTGTGCGAGAGAGAGAGTTTGTGTGTGAGAGGAAAAGAATGAGAACGAGAGCAGAATGTGTCGAACTGCCGGCCATCGCTGACCGATGAACCCAGACAAAGGGGCGTTGGATCATATGTGCAGTCTCCTGTCACAGTGTGAGTGAGTGTGTATGTGGGTGGGGGAAGCAGGGGGAGGGCTTGTATGTTGAGTGGTATGTGCAGGCTGCCTCCGTAAGCATGTGCGTACAGTATGTCTGATCATCACGTCTGAGCACGTCCTGTAAGGTGTCATTCGTCTCCAGAAGATCACATGTGCGCATTGCGCTGCTGTATTCTCGGTCTTTGCTCCCTCTCAGTCCCTGACGCCCTTATTCAACCTGTCCCGTTTGACAGCTGGTCTTCATCCCACCCTGACTCTCTGCCGTCTTGCGCCGAGCCTCATTCAGCCTCCTTCTCATAAGGCTGTGGACTGGCTCAACCCCATTCATATGACACTGAATTATCAATCCCCTCTTTGTGTCAACTACTGTAAAAGATGTGCTCTTATCCTTAGATGGCCTTTGTTAAATCCTGCACATGTGATTGCAGTTCTTTTTAGAGGAGGTACAGCCGAGTGTAGTTTGTAGTACTGTAGATTACCATTTTAGAACTACTAATAGCTTTTTGTTTTAAAATGCATTGTATCAGATAGGTTAAGTTTTAAATTCCAGTATTCTATATTCAGAGACGACAATTTATTTCATTCAGAAAGACCCAATTTGTTTTTTGGACAAAAATATCTCTTATGTAAGAAGTGACGATTCCATCTTTTTCTGACTGTTTGTGGCGTTTACTGGTTAACACAGAGTGGGCGAGACAAAAAAGTTAGGTAGGAGAGGGTATACATGGGTGGAGAACTGGGCTTAAACTCATGACATGTAAGTGCACAGGTCGCACACCTACAGAGACACACGGTCATTGAGTGTACAGCACCCAGGAAAAGATGAATTCAGTGTTAAGACAAACTAGTATTGCTTGTTCATTAATGTTTTCCATTGTCAGGACATTACTGTGTGACATGTTCAGGCTTTCATTGACCTGTATTCTACGATTAATGTAAACATCACAAGAGCCGAGTAATTTATATTCTTAGTCCATAGCTTTTCTGAATTAACTGTGACCAAACTGCATAGTCTGTGAGCAAAAATGGTGGCGACAAGAACAGGCTGTACATTTCTCTTTCACTGTCCTTTTCTTCTCTCCCTCTCTCTCTGTCTCTGTCTCTCTCCCCTTACAATTTATTCCATTTCTCACCCTTCCCATTTCCCCTCTCTTTTTTCTGAGCTCGTACGCACACATTCGCCCCCTCCTCCATATGTGAGCACTGACAAGCTGTAGGGCGTGCCCCCCCCCCCCCTCCCCACACACACACCTCCCCTCCACATACGTTACAACGACACGGCGGTGTACATACACTCACAACATGTGGAGATCACTTCACACACGGCTGCACAATAACTGACACGCCGGCCATCATACATGTCCTGGTTTGCACTATGGGGCCCCCTGCGAAATCACATCAAAGAGGCACAATTAAGGACCCCTCTTTAAATTTTTTGGAGACCGTGAGGTGGGTGTAATGGCACGGCCGCTGAAATGGGACTTTGTTGCGTATATGATGACTGTAATGCTGAGAAATGATGGCGTAAGCAACAATTACCCTAATTGAACATTCCAGAGCAGTCCTGCAAAATGGCTGCCGAGCCGGCATGCTGTCTGTGATGGCCGACAAGAGCGTGTAGGTCTGAGGCGTGTATAGCTGCGCATGTCTGTATGCATGTGTCTGTGCGTACGTCTGTTTGTATATGTGTGTATGTGTTCTGCCTGTGTGATAATGTTAAGTCTATGTTAGAGTAATCCTGTGTTTGCCTTTTTACTGACTGCTTTGTGTCAGGGGAAATCTCCACTCACTTGAGATCTCTGCTAATCCATAATTACCCACCTGAATATACCTAGACTGTAGGAGCCATTATGTCAAACCGCCTTACTGTAACAGTTGATTATGTTCTCTGGTGCCTATAGAAAGAGTCGTCGTTTGGCTTTGAGAACAAAACTCGGCTCCCCGCTTCAGACGACGACGTCCTCGCTTTAGATACTGACGTCTCTCAGTTTCACGACCACCATCGGCATTTTCACAGACCAGCATTAAGGTGCTGAATGCGTTCTGTCAAAGAGCTGACCTTGTTTTTTTTTTTTTCCTTTACAGCTCTCTGCCTTGCCAGCCCAGCACCCAGTCATCCACCCAGCCAGCTATCCAGCTATCTACCCGTCCATCCGCCCAGCCAGCAAGGCCAGCCCTGCCCAGAACTGGCAACCTGAAGGAGTCATCAGGGTTAGTGCTCCTTTGGCACCAAGATCATCTGCAAGCATCAGGCAGAAACTTGTAAATTTATAGATCTGCACTTAAACCAAAGGCCAGACACTCGAATAATATTCTTGCACAAGAAAAAGAGAGAAGTGGGTAAGAGAGTAAGAGCCATCCATAAAACATTGCGACTGCTTCCTGATTTATAACACTCAATTGGACAAGTCAAGAGACGTGCTCTGGTTTTATTGCAGCAAAAAAACAATGTTTCATTGTAATCTTAGAGGAGATATTGAGTGATGGTCATTTCGTTTGTTGATTTATGCTCAAATCTCCTCATGCTTTGACACAAAGAGCGCAATGACTTGTCACATCAATTCTCTTGTGACAGTAGTTCAATATAATACAACTAAGAAAGAGCAGCTTCTAGAGGTGGTTACCTTCTTACGTAAACACGCACACGTAGCCGCACACTTTTGTAGCCAGATAAGCAGCATTCTTTCATTTACATATCCATTTTTCCTTCCACTCTTATTAGCCTACACACGCACGCACACACAAACACACACATACACAGAGCACAGATTATAAGCATCACTGGATTAAGTTAAAGCTGTGCCGTTTTGCTAATAATCCAAATACTGCAAGTGCTTGCATTTTCTGCAGTTCATCAGGGAGACGCTGTAAAAAAGACAAAGCTGAACTAAATGACTACCAGCGCTCAGGCCTTATCGCAACTGTGTGGGTGTGCGGCTGGTGTGTAAGAGGGAAACAGAGTGTGTGTGAATATGCGTGCACCGAGTCTTGAATGTGACAGCCGAGGGTCGGGCTTACACGTTAAAATCTCTGCCGCTGTTTCTAATGCATTTGTCGAGCGATGGAGTTGTCACAGCGTTCAGTTAAACGGTGGAGGAACGACGGCGATGAGGGAATACGCCGATGTACATTCACAGACAACAGAGCCAGTAACAGGGTGTGTCTATGGATGTGTCCATATGCGCGTGTGTGTGCATGTGAATGTGAGATACCTCAGCTATTTACTATTGATTGAGTGAATAATTGTCAACTATTCCTACATCCATATAATGGAGCCGTTACCTTAATACCTATAAATACAATAGACAAGGGCTTAAGGGGAGCTAAAGGCTGATTTTTTTTTTTGTTTACAATTAAAAATCACATCGTAAGAAGCAATAATTACCTTTGAAAAAACATGTTAAAAATATAAGAAAACAGATTTTTTTAAAATAATTTTTTTAATATGGACACTTACATGGTACTCAACAGTCATCACAAAGATCACTGTTTTCTAAATAAGAGAAATATGCAGATTTAAGAGTATTTTATCAGTCATAATGTCAGATAATTATCATACGTACTATTAGACAGCAGTAAAAGTAGAGCGACCAGAGTCCCATTTATAGAGCAGTGGGTCTCATTTAAAGAGCTACTTGTATTCATTGCTATGCTAACGACAATTTTACAAAAGACCATAAAAGAGATAAAGTCAGACAGGCCAGGGTAAAGACTTAATCTTGTTTTTTTAACCCATTTAATTGGAATGATATGGATGTTCACTTTTGAGTAAAAGGGAACATGAGGACATCAGTCCGTGCACGTGCGCGTGCATGTAACTGTGTTTGGCAAAGGGCCTCTTAGACCTGAGTAAAAAGGAAATGGATGCTTGGCAAATGCTCAGCCAGCATCTTTATCGCTGCTGCTCTCAGGGCTGACCACCACAGCTCCTTAATAATGGACACAAAACACAGAGTCATTTCTATTTATGCACTCACTAACACCTCGCAGCCTCACAAAATAATGTACCATCGTTCATGGTACTGCTCATTTCTGAACGCTGTCATTTAAAGATAGCAGAAGAGGAGGAAAAAAAGGCGAGGCGCAACACACAAAATGAAAAAAAGAAGTGCATAGAAGAAATCAGTATTGCAAGGAGCTGTGTTTTCTGACATGGGGTGATGGAGGATAAAAAAGGATAGTGTTTGACACGAGCGGAGGTCTGTTTAATAGTGTGGGTCTAAAACGCAGAGAGGGAAAGATTTCCTCCACAGCAAAGCTTTTCGCCTCCCTGGCTTCCATCCCAAGTGCAGACAACAGACATCGTCATTCTCCAACTCAATTTACAGACGCATTAGGAGATGCTGAGACGCGCCCAACTCTCTCAAATGCAATCAGCCTGCCTGTGTGTTTTAAGAGGAAATTGAGGGTGCCATCTCTATCGACTTCTTTTTGACTTCTCCTCTTCTGTAGACTGTGTTTTTCCACAGGAATAATCTCAAAACATTAACAGCTGCATATGGATTTTTTTATGGCTACCTTTTAGTGATTTGTCTCCTTTTCAGGCTACATAAAAATCAAACAGAGAATGTTTGTAAGGACAGTTGAAAATAATCTCATAAAGCTTTAGATTCATGTTTTTTTTTAAGGTAAGTTGAAATTATAACTGCCTACACACACTGTCTTTAGTTCTCCATAGAAAAATGACATTTGTCTATTTTCACCCGGTCAATGCTGATATTACTGAGCATTTTCTGTTCATTTTTTTTTATTGATGTGGATGCAAAAAACAACAAAAAAGTTGTACGGAATGCACAGAAGTCAATGTGAGCAATTTTTCTGCAGTGTCTGCAGTGCAATTATATTTAAGGCCTCATATTTTCTAAAACAAAATGCATACTGTATTTTTAACCCATCACGCATTTGTTTTATATTACATCATGTTTTTAAGCTGCATCTACATTTACAGATTCATTATGTTCCAACATATTTACAAAAGCCGTCATTTGAAATGAATTAGTGGGATAATTTACCACAAGTTAAAATAAAAAAGAGTAATCTGAATGCAATTGTTAGTGCATTTTTACCCCAGAACATGTCTTACTTTAAATGTTATTGCAAATAATAATTGTGATTTAAACACATATAAGCGTAGACTGATAGAGTATTGATTTTTGTTTTACATTCATTGCTTTTTTTTAAAAAAGTAGAAGTAACCCAGTGTAACAGTTTTTTGTTCTGTATTTTAGTTAGTCAGACTGATCTTAAATTCAGTTTGTGGTAGCATTAAAAGGCTCTTTAAATTTGTCTTTGTGAAACCTGCTGATAACCTGAAAGTCTGCCGCTCCCTCTCTCTCCCTGTAATTGATTTCACACCTTTGAGCCTCACAATAGTTTTCTGAGTGCACTTAGGGGAGAGATTCAGGACAAAGTCAGCCTGAGAGGTACAGCCATGTAGTTCCACTCGCGCACAAAAGCTGCCCACAATCCTGCACTGTTAATGTCCTGGTTGACCCTCAGCTAAACATATGACTAATTGAGAGCTCGGGTACAAACCGAAGAGAGAGAAGCAGGACGCCAGACAAAGGATGGGGGCTGGGAAAGGCAGAAATGAGAGGAGGAGATGGGAAAGAGGTGGTGAAAAAGAACACAGATAGAAAAAGGCGCTAGTAAAAAAAAAGAAATAGACTTCTTTGGGAAAAAAAAAAGGGATTCCACTATTATGCTATAGCTAATTTTCAATTCCTTCATTCTCTCAAAAATGTCACAGATCATTCATCCTCTTTTTCACCCTTCATTTCTCTCAGTATCACCACATTTCTTGTACCAGCTGTTCACTCATCTGTTTCACTTTTGATCTCCTTTCCTCCAACATCTGATTTTTCCATCCCATTCCTTCACTACCTCCTTCACATATTTTCCCCCTCCTATATCCTTCAAATGCGCAATTTTCCCAGTAGCCACTTTTCTTACGTCCCCTACTAAGAAAAGCGACAGCGGATTGATCTGACGTGAATCCATAGCTCAAATATTTCTCACAGGGTGGACATGTGGACACACAGAACATTATTCATATGTGCCGTTAAGTGGCTGCATCTCTTCAGCAAACCTCTTTTCTCACCGAGCAGCGGCGTAAATCTATAGCGCTCAGGTGGAGGGGGTCTCTCCGAAGCATGTGGACGTTATCTTGAAACGAGGGGCTGGCTGCCATAGCAACCATATGATGAGGCAGGCAGGGCTATTTAAAGGAATTCAGCTGCTGCTCGCGTTCCCGTCAGCTTCAACACCGGTCCAGTGAAAGACAAAGAAATAGATGTGAATGCGAGACGAATATAGATCCTTGTCGTTCCAACCCAACAATCTAATCGCTGGTATTAAGGCTCGGTCAATAAATGGAGAAAGTGCAACAAATGCTATAGTGAGGGTCTAAATGTATGGTTACTTACTTTACACGAATGAAAAATATTGTAATAGTTTTAACTCATAATTCTGAATCTCCTACCTCTAAAAATCGTAGTTAGTTTTTTGTCTGCCTCTCATTCGTATTTATTCTTAAAGTAAAACCTCTTTATCCTGAATTGTCAACTGAATAAATGGGATTTAATTGCAGCATTTCCAGCTAAATATGTCAGTGTAATGTCTGGTTATTTTAGTGGCAATACACTGCACACATTTTAAATCTATTCACATAAAATTTACATGAACGCACACACTTTCCTGCCACACCAAAAAAAAAAAAAAAAAACCTGAATGAGAAGTGATGCACAAAATACAACATATAGCTGAAGCTTGCCCCACAATAGTAGATTTTGTTTATGGCGATATGGATTATGCTTGAATCCGCTGCAGAAGGGTTCACTGGACTGTGTAATTTCTCAACATATTCAGGACAAAAAAAAAACACATGGTATTTCTCCAGAGAGGTATTTCTCGGTGGAGAGCAGCACGAGGAAACAAGTGCGAGACGAAGAACAACTGCTGTGCACCTACAGTGTCTTGCATGCCAAACACAGACAGGGAAGCAGAGAGCGCAAACAAAGGACAGTTCTTGAACACACACTTCATACACTACTTCCACTGTCCTTATTGTTTATTGTTAGAAAATGTACACATGAGGGAAAGTTGACATTTACTTCTCATCTCGTACTGAGAGAATTGCTGTATTTTAGCGTAGCCTCAACATTTAACAGATAGGCAGGGATTCATTTCCATTCTATAGCTTTTGATATACACTGAAATGCTTGTTCATCTCAGCTTCACACCGAATAACTATCTAAAGGAAGCTGTTATGAGCAAAGGTTAGCAGAAATAATGCAAAGAACCTATGACAGGGTCAACAATTAAGCTGTTTTATACTTTTTTTTTAATCAAGCAAAAGGTCCAGACTTCACTACATTCCAGCTTCTCAATTGTTGGCATTTTTTGTGAAGTTTTTCTGCCATTTTGTTTTATAGGCTAAACTTGAGAAAGTCACTGGAAGATGAATTGATACTGAAGATGTCAGTTAGCTGGAGGTCCACTTTAATGCTTTATTTAGCTTTAGCTAAATGTGTAAAGTGAAAACATTTAGTGATCAACCTCACTGGTCCGGCCTCGCTGGGTTGATAGGTGATTCTTCTCTCCTATAAATGTCCTTTTATCATGCCGATATTCTACAACATTTTAATTTGAAGTGAACAATAATTGGTGAAACTGCCGGTGTTCTTTTATCACTCAGTTCAGCCCAGTGTGCCATTCCAGTGCCTGTGAGAGCAGTAGGAAGATTTAAAGTGCTTCATAGAAGCAAAATTATGACTGACCTCTCTCGTAACACTCCCTCTGCTCTTCACTCTGCTCTTTATCTCATTCTAATCCCAACTCATTTCATATGCTAAGTAAAAGCTTATATCCCTCTTCACTGTACGTACACACACATACTTCATTGCTGTGGTGTGATTATAAAATTTGCATAGAGGATGTTTTTTGGAGCTGTTGGAGAGCAGAAGCACCAGAGCTGAAGCAGGGGGTTGTGGGTAGTCTAATGCCTGGCAGGTGTAGTGAGGTGGGGCAGAGACTCCCACAATCTCTCATGTCTGGATTTATGATGAGAACTCAGCAAGAGGAACCCAGAGAAAGTTCCCTGGTGTCTCAGTGTCTCTCTGCTCACCTCCAACGGTTTCTTCAGATTCTAATTTGCATGTTCTCTTTTCACAGCTGCCACAGATGTAGCGAAGATTAGGCGAGAGAGGAAGAGGCTGAGCTGACTCTGTACCCCCGGGGAGGATGCAATGAGGTGGAACCACTTCTCTGCTTCCCCACGGAAAAAAAAAAAATCACTTCCACCATCAGAGCGCCATCTGCTGACTCGGTGGGGCGGGACAGCTGGTGTTGTGAATCAGGCCGCCACAGTCCAGGGACCGGCTACTTCCCAACACCAGGGTCTCACTGCCACTCCTCTCATCTCACTGTTCTTTCTCCTCTATAATTCATCTGCTGAAATCTTAAACTGGTATATGTAACTCTCACAATTATTTATAAATATCCTTTTTTGTAATGCAAAGTCTAATTAATGGAGTGTATGTTTCTGCCTTATGTTCCTCTTAAATATGAATCAGAAAATGCGTAACAGAAATGTACAGACTGTGTTTTTATTTTACTTTGTGTTCCAGTGGATGTAACAAGCAAAATAGTTAAATGGTTACACTGTATTTTTCAGACTAAATAAATAAAATGTGTGGCTTCCAAATTGTATTAATGGTGCTATTCTGCTAAAGACTTGCAAAATGTCAATAAATCACATGGAAGTTAAATAAAGTTTGCAAAAATGTGTTTGAAAAGGTTTTTATTGATCCATCACAGACTGTTTTCCACCCAATAAATTACATTTAAAAAATCAGTTGACCGAATACACACACATGTAGTTGTACAGTTACATTATGCACAGAGTGGGATCCCACAAGGCTCCATTTTTGGGCCTTTATTTGTCTGATTGTTCATTTATTGCTCTCCTTCAATGGCATCCTGAAATATTTAAATGTACCTCTTATGGTAAAATCCAGTATTTAGGTTTATACTACTGGACAGTCATAGCTTCATTCATACTCATAAGCAGGGGACATTCTCCTGCCCTGTCAGTACCGTCAGAACCCATAAATTCAGCATAAACTGGCTGAAGCACACACATTAAACACACACAGCAGTGTACATTTAGGACAGCAGTTGTTAAAAATGCAGCATTTTAAATGCCACTTGTATATTATCCTTGATCCTTTTTTGATTCTTTTTTTTCAACTGCATTTCCTCTCCTGAGATGCTAAACTTGAATTTCAATTGAATTGCATGAACGTATTGGTGATTGGCTCTGTCCCTACAAAATTTGAGCAACCAAGAAAGAAAAGTTTTGTTTGTGGACATAAAACAGAACAAAATGAAAACTTCAGTTATGTTACATTTTAGGCATCTATGACATTGGAGTATTATTAAGGTAAAGGCAATAATCTACCTGAAAAATATGCATATAAACACAAATATGTTTTAAACATTTACGTGACCAGGTGTGTACAAGTGTGTACTAATGTATATGTTCAGTGTGAGAAAGGAACAACAATTTAATGTTAGTTTTTCTTTTTTTCAGACAAAGTGGTTGTAATTTTCAATTGTACAGCTTTCATACTTGTTTGATTCTGCCTTTATGCCTTGTTTACCATTAATTTGTTTAATTAGTTCATCTTTAATTCTTCTTTTTTTCATTTCATTCATTTTGTTAAGGGATTAGTGGTAAGCAGCCTCACGAGGGATTAAAGCCATGAATGAGAATGTGTAGCTAAAGAAATGTGTTGCATATATGACATATGAACATTGAAAAAAACATATCGCAAGATGTTTCCTGATCCTTTGCTTAAGTAAAAGTACTGATACAGAGTGTAAAAGACACATTTCAAGAAAAAGTCGTGTATGAAAAGCCCAAGTAAGTAAAATCACGCAAATTTTAGCTGCAAAATGTAGAAAAAGTGTATAAGTAAGAGTACTGGTTTTAAAGCCTTTGACTAAAAAATGATTATGTCTGACCTCATTGGGTTATTATTAATGAAGCATCAGTGTGTCTTCAGCACGTTACTGTTGTAGCTGCTGCAGGTTTATACCTATGACATCCTCTTTTATATCCAGGGCCAACAGATGAATTAGGAAGGTCGTCAGATGACTAATGAGAGAGGAAAGAAGAAACATATAAGTTCTGATCCGCAAGCCTGTTTTCATTTTTTTGGAATTTTTCTCTCATCTTTAATTTTTCGTGAGAGATTGGATCATTTGATAATATGCTGAAATGAAACCATCTGAGAAGATTAAAGAGAAAGGGGCCAAAAAACCTTTGGTGGAACTGCTAACAACTCATAGACATCTGAAATATGATTCTGACAACATACTGTATTTTGTAAGAAGCCAAAAAGGTTGAAAAAACAACATTTTAATCTCTAACAACGTGTTGTAATTTTAAAAGATCGTTACATTTTTACATTACTGAAACTACAAAATGAGTAGATTTTTTCATACTGAAAGGCGGTGAAGTGGTGGAAAAAGTAGCATAAAATTGAAATACTCAACATGCACCTGAAAAATATTCTTAAAGGCATTATGGAGGATGTTTGGTTTTTTAGTTTAATTTGTCTGATTCGCATAAAATGAATATACTGACCTTTAGTGGACTTGTATGTATGGTCTCTAAAAGAATAAAAAAAAAAGAAAAAAAACTGTGGACATGGCAGGACCTGAAAAACATCAGCCAATCAATGCGCTCGGACCGAGGCCTTTGGTTTGCTCCCTTTCCTGTTAATCAAAAATCTTCCGGCTCAGATTTAGTTATGTAGATTACGTACGCCTTGGACTTACGTGTTTTCTGTATGTGTTGCTTTGGTACAGCTTCGTAGTTAGCTGGCGACTTGTTTTGCTCATCTTTTTTTACATAATGGCAGATAAAGATCCAGGGGGACCCAGCCATAAAAGACAACTTCACGAGTGCTACGCAAGTTTCTGGAGGGGGGCGTTTCTTCGTAAACGTTAAGAGGGGGGAGGTTAGAGGGGGTGAGGGAGAGGTTGTATGTGCGCATGCGCATGCTACGTTCAAAGTCGTAGGAAATTAAATCTCTTCTAATGCCTTTAAGTATGGTAAATATACACTACTAATTGGACACACCCTCTCATTCAATGCTTTTTATTTATTTGTACTATTTTCTACATTGTAGATTAATACTGAAGATTGACACTTTTTGTTTACAACACAATTCCACATGTATTCCTTTATAGTTTTGATGTCTTCAGTATTAATCTACAATGTACAAAATAATTAACCCCTTAGTCCCTACAGCCCCGCCTCACAAACAGGGCTCAGGAACTACAGAAACCACTGAATGAGAATGGGTGTCCAAACTTTTGACTGGTAGTGTATTTGGTAACTTTTCACCACTAATAAACACACATATATGAAAGCGTGGCTACTTTATTCAACATTATGTGGCTCTAAAAATACAAGAATATATTTTAGTACAACACTGTAATGTAAAGTAGGTTTCGTCGCCGCGCATGCGCAGTGTCTGCGGCACGCCCTCGTCCTCTGTACTTGACAACATGTTAGCGGTAGGGACACCGAGGATAGGCCGAGACCATCCCTGACGACGATATTTGGGTTTAATCTCATGAAGTTAACACTCAGCTCTGTTTCAGACACACTTTTACACCAACCTGCTCGAGTATTTAGTATTTAACGGGAACTGTCAACATGTTTCCTTCGTCTAACAACAGGGTCAAACTCAACCGAGTCGCGTTAAAAGATGTAAACCTGGTGCCGCGGCGTAGAATACTCCCCAAAGTCACAGCTGACTCCAAAAAGCGAGACTCCACGTCTGAGCTTGAATCAGAGAAAGACGCTGCCTCGGTTCCTAGCAGCAGCAAACTCGGGCGTGTTTCTTTAACCCCCCGAAAGGGCCCGGAAATTTCGACAGGTGCGGCCAGTAGCACCTGTGAGGCAGAGCCGGAGGAGAACTGCGCAGAGACGCACGTAGTACAGAGAAGAAGTTATCTCCCGCCATGCAGAGGAGATGATATGGAAGTTAAACAGGACGGGCCGATCACTAGAGGCAAGTATCACAAAAGCAAACCCAACACCAGGACCAGGAGCCGGCTGGAGCAGCTCAGAAAGCTCTTCAGTCCCGGGTGTGTCGTTTGCGCTCATTCAAACCGCGCTTTACTCGAAGAAGTCCACCGCAGAGTTGAACAGTCCAAGGCTAAAAGAAAACATAAACGTACACTAGGGCTTATTAATCGTACCAGTAGTTTGACCCACGTCTCCCAAAGTGTCAGGGCCAGTTGCAGAGCGGGACAGAGCTCAGCCAAGCCCGCTGCGTGTGATCCTGGACTAGTAGGAACCGGACCACCGTCAGTCCCCGGCAGGCTATCAAGTAAGATGGACTGTAGCTGCTGTATCTATAAAAGTTTTAAGTTTCTTTAACGTCGGTATTTATATACCACAGGTAGAATTGGACTCAAACTAGCATTTTCAGTCAGCTATTTGTGCAATCTTTCAACTAACTGTTTGCTAACTTGCTGCTTTTTCGCAGTTTGTGTTATCGTGTCTGTTGCTAAGCTAATGGTGCGGCTAAACGTTTAGTCTGTGGTTCACTATGCTAGCCAAATTGTTTTTCTATTAGTCATTATGGTGCAGATGAGGTTTACGTTGAAGCTCAAGGAGATGTTAAGTAGCAGCAAGCATGTCTAGATGTTATGAAATGTTTTTAGTTCAGCACAAACTAGCTGGCTGCTAGTTAGCAGTCAGGTAACCATTCAGGTGAACTCACACCAGCTGCCATGTTTTGCAGAATGTTTGCAGCGACCTCTGGTTTGATTTTGGGCGGCCACTGTGCCAAACTGTTGGCTGGATGTGGCTCATTATGACTGAGCAGGTTTGACTAGCTGAATAAAGTGGATTTGTTGGCAAAATTTGCATATTCCCATTGGGGCTATGTAATCTTCTCCATTCATCAGTGTTCAGTTGAAGCGATAAAACTCAGTGTACTTGTTTAAGGTATGCTTTGGTGGACCTCAGCTGGAGGACTGTCTTTATCCACAACGTGGGGGAAGGTCCCAGATGGCTCCAATTGAAAAACTTGGTGAAGCATCTCCTCTTTATTGGAAGTAGGAAAGTTAACCAGATGTACATTTGCCAAATCAAACAGTTGGTCCTCTGAAACTTTCTCTCTTGTAAAACCAGACCACTTTTAACAACACCTCCAACAAAGCATAAGCTTCACCTGTATGTGTTTTGAGGTGTGAAATCGCCTCATTGCTGCCCTTTGTGGCTGCTTAGGGAATAAAGAAAAACAGACAGTGTAGAGCCCATTTTGACTTAATAGGAAGACACTGCTATGGAAAATCTGTTTTGACAAGTGACACAATTGTTTTTTTTTTATTTAAAGAAGATGTAAAGAATGAATGCTCACTGGTTTCTTTGACAAATGCATGTCTGGTTAAAAGTGTTTCCTCTAGGACTTTATTTCAGCAGCGGGGGCAGGTTTTCTGGGGAACTGTGGCGACGTAAACAGATGACATTTGACTGCAGATTTTGCTTTTATTACATATTTGTTGAATGGCCTGTTGAAAATGTTTTTTTAAAATGGCTGAATGTAAAAATAAAAACTAAACTATAAAATTAAATAATTAAAAATTAAAGCAATAAATAATAATTTCTTGATGGGCTGTAGAATCAGTGGCAAAATTTGCACCCAGGCTCAGAACAATTTTTTAATTTTTTTTTTTTTTTTTTTTTATAGAAGAGCTCTGTTGTACGGAAATTCACAGCCTGAAAGCCTGAGCTTCCCTTTCGGTTTTTCTCCTCTACTCTCATCACTTTGCTCTCCTTCGCTTTGTTCCACTGCTCCTCCCTGTCTACTGTTACTTGTCTTATATGATTACGTAAAACACTGATGTTAGATAATTTACACTCACATTACATCTGATTACAAGTGTGAACATAATTTTTTACCGAATCGTCATCATTTGAGTCAGTAAAAAGCTAATGATACCTGACCTGTGTCATCTCCATCAGGTGTCTTTCTCTTCTTAGAGGGATATTTAAACAAGTTCATGCGAGAGCAGTCAGCAGTTACATCATTGCATAGATATTAGCTTAATGTTATCAATAGTTTACTCACGTTAATGACACTGACTTGGCACCAGGCCCAATTAACTTCAGCTACCGATATGCTACATAACGTTAGCTGGCCATCAATATTTTGTGAATGTCTGTTTAACTTGTCGAATTTATTATGAGTTATCTTAAGCTAGTGAGTCTACCTTCTCTCCGGTACGTCGCTGCCCTATTTTCCAAGATGACACTCCTCTGACTGTCTGACCTGCTGCCTGGGTGCTAGGTGTGACGTCACTTTCAAGGCTGCACGCCATCCTAGTGAATATTTCCGTTTTGCGCCATTTGACAGCCTTTTGTTTCCATTTGCAGACTTCGATAGAGATTCAGGCACAGAAGCGTGTTTGAAAAGATCTGTTGGAGTCTCCCACTGGGATCACTGTGGGGACTTTAACAGCGCTTCTCCTCGATTGAAGACAGCGGATAAGCAAAGGCCGAAAAGCTCTAACTCTGGATCAGATCCATCTGCAGCAGAGTTTATCATCAAGAAAGAAAACGCAGCCAACAAGGCCTCTAAGAAGGTTATTGTATGGCTAAACCAGTATCCAAAAGTGACTCTTTGTGACATAGCCAAAAAATGTGATTTTGGCTGTTACAACTATGGCTATGTGTTACCAGATTTTCTCAAGAGCAACGTTGTGCATTGCTTCAAACAAGACATGAGAGATGGTTTTCGGTGTGGACCGAGTTGCTTAGGAGATGACAAACACAAAAGTGGAGAAAGTTCTCTAGTTGAAAATGGTGCGTGTTGTCCACACTGTGGAAAGAGCATCTGTCAGTGTCAAAGTCTGACTGAACACCGGAACCACTCGGACGACGGTACAGATGCACAGACATTATCCAGTCACATTGCATGTCGCTTCCATGAGAGTTTGACAGGGGAAGACTGTGCAACTCTTTCTGCTTCTGTCTTTGTAGGTAAACAGACAAACAAGGGGTTGTGCAGGACTGACATGTGGGACAAAGGTGCTGAGGAGGACCATGAGTCCAGGTGTGACCCGAGAGGAGGACAGATATGCAGAGACAAAAGAAGACAAAAGCTTGGAAACGGTGTTGGGTGTAGCAACACCTTTGGCTCAGATAACTCCATGACCAAGATACCCAGTGATCAGAGAGGCACTAACAGAAAAAAACATGGACCCCAGGTGACATCAGAACTGTTCTGTCATGAGAATGAGGCGGGCATGGATGAACCAGAGTCATTCACTTGCCAAAGAGTGAGACCCTATGTCAGGAAAATGCATTTTTCATGTGCACGCACATACATGCCCTGGCCCTTCTTAAACAGTGGCCTGAATCTTAGAACACACACTGCCACCACAGCCTGTTCAACACAGCCTATTGATCCATCAGCAAGAGATAACAGTGACTCTGTAACGGTGAATAAAAATCCGCCAGGTTCATCCAACAACCGAGTCAAGGACATGCTCTCAAGTGCACCTACAGAGATGCAAGAGGAGGACAGAGCAAGCATTTTAGCAGAGAGAAATTTAAAAAGATACGGTAATGTGTCTTCGTGCTCGGATAGAAAACACACCAAGATTTCGCAGCATTTAGTGCAGGCTGAAGAATCACCAGCCAGTCTTCACTCAGATACAGCTTCATTTTCCACCCCACGACAGCATGGAAGAAAGCCTGGCACTGTCTCAGAGTCATCTCTGCTACTTAATGGACCAGAAACCAACAGCTCCATATCTTCCCCTTCCCCCTCCACATTTGGTCTGAGTGACTGGGAATCTGCCACTACTGTCTCCCCCATGTCATCTCCATTCACACCGGGTGGTTCAAGCAACCTCTCAGCCACACCATCTTCCCTCCACCTTTCATCCTCTCTACTTAAGAAAGTCAAAGATGTTGATTTGGAAGCTGTAGAAAAAACACTGGTGCACTGTGAAGAAGCCCAAATGACTTCATGTGTACCTGTTTCCTCTGCTCCTCCACTCAACTCTGACTCCTGTCATTCCTGTGAGTCCTCCCTCCTCCTCCCTCAAGACGATGGCAAGAGTGATGAAGAACATCTCGAAGGCAGAAGCCCACCAATATTGGAGCCATATTGTCATACAAGCCCCTATAAGCAGGATGTTGCACTTAGTTGTGCTAAAGAGAGTTCACAATTGTCTGACAATCTTAAGGAATATTGTGTTGAGTTTGACTCAAATGAGTTTATGCTTCCACCAGTGCTGTCTCCTGTCACTTCACCACAAGGGTCCTTCTGGAGGAGAAGCTTCTCACAACAAAGCTCAGTCTGTTCAGATGAAGAAAAGGAGGAAGAAATAAGCATGATGCGCGCACGTCACATGCCACCAATTGTTAATGGAAGTATGGAAGGCTCCAAGGATTATCTTGAACACAGTACTGAAGGATTGGAGGGAGTCAGAGCAAGCTTCAGAACTCTTACTGACAGTCCTCCAAGGGGATCTCATTCTTCTCCCAGCCGTAATGACAGTGTGGATGATAGCAGTGAAAATGGGGTTGATGGTAGTAAAGATGTGTTTGACAATAAAGAAGAGGAAAGCCAAGATGAAACTGATTGCGAAGATAATGAAGAACTGGGTAGCAGAAGCTCTGAACAAGTTGCCTTAGATCCTCAAGTAAAGACAGCCCTCAGCTTAGGTTTTCTGACAGAGCCCCGCTCTTCTCCCAGCAGTGAAGAGGTCGACAGTGCAGGTTTCAGCAATGAGGGATGGCAGCGTCCAGGGAGCGAGAATGGATCAAGTTGCTCTGAAATAGCAGCCAGTGAAAGGGAAAAAACTAAAGCAGAGGCGGCTGGTGATTGTCAGCCCAGCATTTTGGATGAGTTCACAGCTTATGAACAGGATATCCTGCTCGTCGACGTGATCCAGGATGACCCAGCGCTGTTTGACAACCTGCCCAAGCAAAGTTTACTGAAACTGGGTCCTACCAGAGTTACTGAAACCCCTAAAAGAACGCCTCCTGCAGTGGTTAAAATGCTGTCGTCAAGGATGGGTGGAGCCACACCAGAGTTTAAGCAAAGGTCAGGTTTCGTATTTGATATTACCTCCTTACAGTCATAATCGAACAGTGTTGCCTTTTATAAATACAAGTACAATGTTATTGTGTTTCAGATTGACACCAGTTATTGGAGATTTTTGCTGCGTCAGTCCTGATATCACAGGTATGACCAATGCACAGGGGGTTGCTTGGAACAAATTACTTCAAATTCTGTTTTCAGACTGAGGTCATCACTTTCACAGCTGATGTGCAAGCACTTCCTTATTTTCTTGTGTAGCAATCTGATGTGTCCTGTTGAGTAATGATGTCCATCTACTGTGGAATTTGCCTTATTGTCATGTATTTTCTCCTGTGAAGTTATTTTTGTGTGTGTGTTTTGTTTTTTTGTTTTTTTACAGAGGAGCATGTCAGCAGGCCATGGAGACCCCAGTGCAGCACCAACCCTACAGAAACCCAAGATAACACATGTCCTGCCATAAACAAGAAAACCAGAAATGTGGTAATGTAATGGGTCTACAGTAACTTTGCATTGTCATGCAGCGGACAAGGACCTTGTTTCCCAGGAAGTTTTTCAGCATTTCACTGGAAGGCACCAGACAGCATAATTTCCCTGCAGTTTCAAAGAAACAAAGCATTAACAGGGTTCCTCCTGCATAAATGCTCTCTGTGCCTTTCCTACTAAAAGTAAGGTCTGAAAAGACAGAAGAAAAGTGCTTTGACAACCGCCAAATAACAAAATGATAACAAAAATAATCATAAAATGTGGAACAAGAGATGCTAGCATGCACATTTCTAAATAGAAGTGTGCTTAATGCATGAAGGAGTCAGGTTTCATAATGTAAGGCTGCAGAAAATTTAGAGTTCATGTATAAAATAATACATGATAATAGTGTTTAGTGCATAATATTGGTCGAACAGCTGCAGTTATAGTGCTGTAAGAAGTGCAATGTAAGTTGAATCTGTTTTGTGTTTTTCACCAGGGTCAGTCCAATGCCAACAGCAATCATGTAAATTGTGGCCTGGAAAGGTACGTGTTTGCACATTTCACATGATTAAATATTTCTCATGACTGGTCAGTCTTTCAGTGTTAAGATAATCAGACTGTTTATATTCTCTAACAGGAGCCAACCCATCCAGACAGTGAGCTCCTCTCACACTCTCCAGCTCATCCCCCCACTTATGAGTGTAGGAACTGGTGAGAAGAAAATGAAAAATGTCTCAGACAGTGAAGTTTTAATTGTTGTCACTTGTATCTTGTTTTCACTGATAAGTCCTCATTTTGTGAATGTTCAGTCAAGTGTTCCTTTGGTAGAATAAACCCTGAACTGATTTGACTGCTCCTCTGCTCCCTGCATAGGGTCATGGATAACACCTTCAACAAACCTCACAGATTTTCTTCGCAAGAAGTCAAATTCAGTAAGTATTCCATTCCATGCAGAACGGTCACCATCCTCCCTCAGAACAAATACGTCTCTGATGCTTGTTTATTAACCACGCCCGACGGGTACGTCGGCGAGGTTATTGCATTCGGTGCGGTAGCTGGCTGGGTAAGTATCTATGTGGCTATGTCCGGTCCGATATCTCTGCAACCGCTGAAGTCAGGATAATCAAACTTGGCACTAAAGATCAGTCTAAGGTCCCCTGCTCAGTTGTGGAGTTACAGGTCAGCAGATCAAGTAGGGAGGGAGATGCGTACGATGATCAAAATTGATACACATTGCATCAGTTGTATAAGGAGGACAGGGTTTTCGCCAGCAGAGGGCGTGGTTCTGCCCTCTACTGAGGGCTCATCTGGTTGGCTTTTGCATGGATTCTAGTTCTTTCAAAGAATCTGACTGAAAAGAATTAGGACTAGGCAAGCTATATTTCAAAAGAAATGTGGTGTTTAATGGTGTGGATGAATTATTGTTTAAAAGATTGAGTGCCAGGTCTAATATGGACAGACATAGAACAGCACAGTCTGCCTAATATATTTTAATACCAGGTATCATTCTGTTCTGTTGGATATGAAATTGTTGCAGGACCATACAGTATGCAGGTCAGCTCTGCTGCTGAGTATTTAGTACTGATTATAAATTGCTTTAATTCATGAACTTTCATACCTCTTTTGTTGTCTGTATCACAGACATGGTAATTTTGCCATGGGTGCATCTGTATAATGCAGCAAATCCTCTCTAAACCCTCAGTACTGCAGACAGTACTTCAGTGATTCGCCGTCCTGCGGGTTCAAGTTGTGTCGCTTCCAACATCTGCCTGTGGAGGGGGATGAGAAGGTAGGAAATTATTCATACTTTACTTGCAAACTGCCCACCAAACTATGGAGACACTGTTTCACTTTAGAAGTCTAGTATCTGTCTGAGAAGTTTTTGAATATACCAGTAAAGTTTAGTCCTTTAGTATAGAATTGTGAATCTCATACAACTTGTGCTTGAATTAGGAGACTGGATTGGTGGCGAAGCTTTCAGATGGTTGTTGATCACAAAAGCAACATCACCCTCTGCTGTGCCATAGCTGTAGCTGCACACTTCCACACCACTGATCACTGCTATTCATTTTTGTCTCTGGTAGTTCTGTGTTGATACTGTGGCAAGGTTTGTGAAAAATCCAAAGTGTCTCCAGAAAGCAAGTAAGTCTTTTTTTTATTATTATTATTCAGGTGTGTCTTCCTCACATCTATTAAACTGTCACAATTCCTACAGTTTTTGTGGTTCAGTTTACCCTTGTGTTGTCCTACGGGTCAAAATTGACCTGTTTTAAAGTTTGAAAATGTGGAAAATAAAAATTATTTTCACAGTGAAACTTCTGATGTTCACATTTTCAATATTTTTGGGAGATTTTTTAAAAATTTTTTGGTGGAAAAAATATTAAATGTTAAAAATGCTTCTTAAGAACATTAACAAAAAAATCAACCAAAATCCAGTGGAATTTGCTGAATTTTGGTTGATTTGTTTTGTGAATGTTCTTAAAGAAAATATTAGAAGTTTATATATGTAATCACTTTAGATATTTTTAGGATTTTTTTAGAAGATTTTTACTAATTTTTTGAAAATATTTACATGAATTTTCTTGCAAAATTTGGGGATTTTTTTTAAAGTACTTTTAAGGAATTATTGGAGGTTTTTCAAAAAATTTGGGGAATGTTTTTTGCAATTTTTAAAAACAATTTCAGACAAGGAAGCAATATATTTTTTTGTGCCCGTAAATGAGGACAACAGGAGGGTTAATGTAAGGTTAAATGTTAGTGTTCCACCTCCCCACCTCAATGCTGCAAGTCAGGTTCTAAAACAAGGTAACTCTGCATGACTGTCCTTACTTTTTAGCCCTTGAACTGATTGTCCTTCTCTATCATTCTGCCGTATCAGTGGTTTGCATTGTTTCTCTGCGTTTTTGTACAGGAGCTGTGTTTACAGGATACTACCAGAGCAACACACCAGGAGTGTATTTCTCAAAGCCAGTGTTTCTCACCCTTCTCTGGGCTCTGCTCAAAGCTTGCATGGTGTCTGATGTCCTCTCAGTCCTCAGAGTCAGCCTGGCCCACAACATAGTGGTCAGTGTGGCTATCAGCTATCTGGTAACCCTGTGAATGTCAAACAGTTCCTGGGTGTTCTTTGTTTTGTTTATTTTTTTTGCTACTGTCCCATCTTTACTCACCATTTTACTCCACAATATAAAGTTTTGCCCCTTCATAGAATGAACATAGCCAAAGCTGGAAAGACAGAAGTCTAACATGTATTTTGTGCAGTACAACAAAGTTATCATCCCATATATTTCCATAAAAGAAACAGAATTTTCTTTGATTATTTTACACATTTAAAAAAAAGAAAAGCAAAATAATCAATTTGTACTTCATTTTTCCAAGTGCCCATATTTGTTACCGTTTTTTAAAAGTTCTTATCCATACTGTAGTTGTTTACTATTTAGATTTTTATTTGGTTTCTGAACTGGTATACTATCTGTTATGTGTAAACAGCCTGCATTTTATCTTTACAAGTCCTTAAATTTGTATCTTGTGACTGTTGATTACAGCGGAGTCACTAATGACTCCATGGGGGTTGTACCAAGAACCACAGAGTCATTATTTTTCAATTTCCAAACCTGTGTAGTCCGAACAGTTTCTTTTTGGTGGATATTTAAACGTGTAATTTAAATTCAGCACATGACTAGTCAAAGTACTGTCAGAAAGTTGAAAATACAGTTCTTTCTGTTTTTACAGTTTCTGGCTCTGATAAATGGTGTAATTTGGGCTTTCATGATTTGAAAATGTGCCTTTCAAGGCTCACAGCAGGTTTTGTTTCAGATGTTTAATAGTAATAGAATGCTGCACTTTGTACTCATGTGGGGGATGGAGCATGTTCTATGGGACATGATGACTGACTTCATTGGTAAATTTAATTTTACTGGTCACCTTTTGTGGACTTACAAAAACATGTTGAACTTGTTGTTCTTTGTAGCCCGACTGTGAGTTCCTGCTGGCCCTTTATAACTTTGTGAGAGAACGGGGTCTCATCGGCTCTGTACCTGAACTCATGCAGCTCACATACAAGGTATCTCGGTTCCTCCGCACTTAACTTACTATAATTCCATGAGATCTGCATTTTGTAGGTGTTTGTAGAAAATGCATTGTGCGTGTGTGTTGACAGATGGCCAGCAGTGGTCTAGAGCTGAGTCTAGATTGCCTGGACTGTGTAAAAAACGCCCCTGTGCTCCAGCAATCACTTCATCCAGACTCAACTATTGCACTTTCTGGCAACCACAAGTAAGTGGTGCCATGGCTGTGTCACAAACGGGCTTTGTTATGTCAGTGTTATTTATTAGTCTGATTTCTAAATTGTTTATTTAACATTGTAATACAAGCGACTGATTAACGCCATCTTTATTCTAAAAGGTTAACCAACAATGTCACCGTTGTGGAGTCCCTGAATTTATCCCATGCCATTGTGGAAATAGAAGTTAGTTCTTTCTTTCTTTGTCCAGTTTATCCATATCAGTGGAATGGTTTTGCATTCATATGTGTATTTATATATATGTTCTGTCTGTCAGCTTTCTACCAAGCAAGAAGACTGGAAGCGGATGGGCGAGGCGTTCAGGTACATCTGCCAGTCCAGCCAGCACTCCGGCCAACTGGAGCGGATCAGCGGTCGCATTGCCATCACACTCCTGTCTGAGAGCAAAGACAAGCTGTCACTGCCCTTTGCTGCCTTTGCTGAGACCGGTAAAACCTTTGAGTAGAGATAAAATGTTGTTATTTGTGTTGTAAAAATGATTCTGTGTACTACTGCTGATTTCACATTAAAGAGTACCATAATTAGTGAAAATGTGATTCTTCTGTTTTTATAGTGTGTCAGAATGAAAATGACGCCATCCTGCTAAAGACGTTTGTAGGCAGAATTGGAGTCTCTCTGATGTTAAGATATCACAAAACACAGCAGTGGGCTAAGGTACTTTCACTCATTTGCTTATCTCCTGCTTGTATCGAGAAGTGAGAACAGTCCTGTGCATTATTGCTTCAATATCAAATGATTCAAAACCATTTCGTCTCTGGAATTTAGATACAGATAGAACAATACAGAGGCACCACAGTAGGAACTCAATGCAACAGAAGTCATTAGATTTAAATCATTTATTTTTTCAGTACTTTATAGTGAATGTTCATTTTTATTTTTGATGACAGACTCAATAAATTTCTAAACAGATGGTTTTCCACTCTTTAGACTATTACTTTTTTGGGTACAAGTCAGACTATAGGTCATATTTTCCCCTGTTTATTTTACTTTACTTTTTATTTTTCAAACTTGTGATTTTGGCATTTCAGTTGACTGTCTTCTTGTCAACCAGTATTTTGGTACACCTACAGGCATTCATGGTTTCATCTATAAATGGTATCTCCCCAGACCCTTTTACGTTTGTGTAGCCTTGTATCATCACACTCCCACCTTTGTGCTTCACTGTCAGTAGGATCATTCACCGTTATTTATGAGCAGGTTCATGCCAAACATGCTGGACACCATCTGAGATGAACACATTTTTCTTGCTATCATCTGACCAAGGAATGTGCTTCAAATATTTATCATTTTTCTTTTAATGTTCTTTCCCACAATTTAATCTTGCAGTTTTGATCAAACAAGATTTTCTTCTTTGACAGCGTCCATAGAGTTACAGAGTAACCCCCACTGTCTTCACTGTCACAGAAACTCTGATTTACATTGCACAACTAGATTCTGTTGTGTCACTTTAGAAATATAACCACTGCGGCTCTGATTAGTGGTGCTATGGCTCATATTTAACCTCCTGATTACCGCTGTGACTTAGTCTGACATTTACTTGATCACTGATCTACCTTTGGAAAGTCTTACAATCAGATTTTTCAAATCCTCTGGCAATTTTTTTCCAGATGGAGCAATCATGTAAACATACAGATAGACACAGCCCATAGGTCCAAAACTGAGAATGCTTTGGTGTACACAGATAATTTCATAACCATGAACCACAACCAGAATTTCATAATCGTAGAGTCAGATTTTCTAACCTTTGTGTCAATGATCACAGGCGTATTCACTTTAGACGCATTTTCTACTATGGAGCCGGTAGTTTTAATGCAGTCTTTGTCTAGTATTTGCTTTTGATTGTTCATGAGAGGAAATACTCAGCTTATAAACAAAATTATGCAAATACTGAGAGACAATTAAATTTTGAATCATCTGATATTTAGGTGTTATTGTACAGTGTTGTACTTACTTTCTTTGTTTTCTGTACATCTCATCTAAGTAATCTTGGCAACCAGATATTGCTCTGTATTGTGTGCATGTACAAATGTAGGGTCGTAAGGTGGTGGAAATGCTGTCCATGTCAAAAGTCGACTATGCTACGCTGAAGGGTTTGTTTGGGAATGAGGACGGAGCATCACGCTGCTGCCTGGTCACTGTGGCTACAGAGCTCTTCCTCCTGACTGGCAGTGTGGAGGGAGCTCTACACACACTTCGAGGTGACAGCTCTGACACGCATGTCTTTGTGCATCAAAACGCAAGTCTGTTTTGATATGATTATGTTAACAATACACTCGACTACCAAAAAAATGAAAAGCAATTACATCAACTTAACAGACTGTACAGAAACTGTTTTGTCTTAACATGCATTGTTGGCAACAAGCCTGGAATAGCTGTCATTGTAAACCACAAAAACTGAATTGGATGCAGTATTTTATGTAAGTAAACACAAGGTACTCTCCGTTTTCTCCTGTGATGCATCACAATTTTTATTTTTCCATCAGTGGAATACTTGACAGAGGAAGAAGGCTTTTCAAAAATCCTGTTGGCAGTAAATTTCTAATCTGTTCCAGACGAAATAAAACGGTCCAAAATTTGGATGGTGATATAGAGGTTGATGCTGATGTTGGTTCATCTCATAGTAACGTTACAATAAACTAAAGTGTCACGATACTAAATACTGTTCATCAACCTGGAGCAGTGTGCATAGAACAGCCTTTTGTAGCCTTTGTTTCTTGTGGATACTTCTGTAGAACGGAGACTTTGGCAACTACCACTTTTGTTTGTGCAACTGTTATTTCAGAAAACAACTGGTTCCTGAGTTCGTGCTCTTGGCCGTGCGTGCCTGCTGATCTGGAAGGTAGGACCCGTGTGCTGATACGTCTGGCTGAGAAAACCTCTCACCGAGACACACTGGAGGTGCTCCGCAATCTCCCTGGAATTAAAGAATCAAACGGTGAGCGACAACAAAAAAAACATTTCATTCACCAGTAAATTTTTCTTTTTTCGCCTTACTGACAGGATAGGAGAGAGAGGAGGAATTGGGGAATCTGATTCTAGCTTTCAACAGATGTTCAGTGAGATGTGTATTTACATTGTCAAGACCTTCATTAACTAGATTTGTTTGTCAGTGCTTTTAGCTCGTAGGTAGTAGGAAAATAAGGCATTTTTCATATACCTACAGTTGTGAACAAAAGTTTACTTACCCCTGTAAAGTCCATGTGTATCATAGTAGTCTTGAGTTGCCAGTGATTCCTGCAGTTTTTCATTTTCTTTGATGGAAGTGATTGAAATGCATTCATCTTTGTCACAAGAATGATCATGCATTTAATGTAGGTCTTCTGGAAATCTGACAAAATACATACAGCAGCTTGAATTAGCGGTTACAGTGATGTAGAAAGTTGAGGGTGATCGCATTTTTAGTGGCATGGTTTCTTACTTTCTTGGAAGTGATTATGATTGACTAAAGTTGCTGACCCATTTTATACACACAGACTAAGCCACAAACATGACAGTGGAAAAGTCGAGGGAGCTTAGCACCTCAGCCTCTTGAGATGCTCTGCAATCCTCACTATATGAGATAGACAGTCTTTACAAGTCTGTAAACTTTTGTTCATGACTGTATAGCTTAGTTGACTTAAGACCGGTGTATGATCTCTAATGATTTTATTGGCTCACATTTAATCCGAATCAACTGTGCCACATCGGCGAGCTGACTGTATGAGATATTCTCTGAATTGGACAAAAATGAGAACTGGATTGCTGACTTTAGTTTGCATGTATATATTATAAGTATGATGGCTTGACTTGGTTAAGGTGCTAGCTGTGTGTGTTTATAGTGAGGAAGTATGATTAATATAATGTTCTTTTTTTCCCCCTCCAGACTTGATAGATATCTCCAGTTACAGTCCTTTGTTTAACTCTCACCTGCAAGTGTGTGTGGACAGACAGATGCTTCCTGTAGCTTCAGACACGGTGGACTTCATGCTCTCTAAAAACGTGGCTGTCAACCACACCGTGCTGCAGACACTTTTGCACAAACTGGGCAAGCAAAACCTGTGGCTCCGAGCACGGGAAGTCTTCAGACGTAAGTGTTACCATCTGATTATTTAATGCTCTGCTTATGAAAGCGTCTGCACTTCAACTTGCAGTGCTGACTCTGAAGCAACTGATCAGTTTTAACCAAAGTTTATAGAAGAATGTGATCATTTGATTTAACCCTCTGAACCTCATGCAGTTTCAGGGTGTTTTGTTTTTTGCTCTTTTTATTATATTTCACTGCAACGTAAAGCCCTGCACCTCTATGGAAAGAGCACAACTGTGGCTAAAAGTAGAGAGGACTCAAATATGTATGCTATACAGTGTGACAGTTATATCATGAAATTTAGAAACACAAAAAATGAAAGTTGAATTTATTTGATAATTGATTTTACAGGAAGTGAAAAAACTTGGAATCGGTATGTCGTCACAGGTCTTAGCAACAATGGGAAAAACACTAGTGGCTGTACATATTGTTGATTATATACAACCTTTAAATTTGCTTCTGTACTTGCCTCCCATTTACTCTGTGTAAACACCAACAACAATATGGTTATTGTAAGCGGTTGATTTTCTGCAAATTTTTAAACTACACTCTTAGAATAAAGTGGTTCTGATTAAATGTTTTCGGCTTAGATTTGTTTAAATTTTTAGATAAAATCACACACGGTTCAGAAGGTCCGAGTAGAACAGAACAACTTACATTTGAACATTATAATGTGTATGATTTGTATAACCACTAGACTCTTTGAGCGTGGGGTACTACCCTGGGGTATCTGCTCCCCCTGGTTCGCGGTCACTGATCGTCCCCTCTGGCCTTGGAGAGGTGGAGCTGGCTCTCACCTTTGAAATGTTCATCACTGTAAATGCAAACGCCATTCTCCAGCTTCCAGAAAACACTGCTTCTTCTCTCAGCATCACTCTCAAAAGGTAAATAATGTGTTTGTGTGCGAGAACCTGGGCTGCGTTATGTGGTCTGTATGTACATGATGGTGTTGCTTCCTTTTTTTCCAGGACTCAGAGCTGTGAGAGCAAGTACCTCTCTGCTGGCAGCTGCCTCCTCTCTGCAGCTTCTATCCCTCAGCCCAAACTAATCGTCCACTACATAGCAGTTAATTCCTCACAAGAGCAAGTGTTCACAATTGACGTTTCCTCTGCTCGGCGCTGGCTCCGCCACAATCATTTGTGGGCCAACGAAGTATGGACGAACGCTTGTGTCCCTCATGCCCCTTCTGCTACTTAACTTTTCGCTCTGCTTTTGTTCAGCGTCAGCTCAGTATCACTTGACTTTGGGAAAATAACCAATGAAATATGGAACGCAGATGCATTTCTGTTGCCCCATGTTTGAATTTAGCCTTTGACTGAGAAGCAGAAAATACAAACCAAAGACTGACACCATAACTTTACACTTTGTTTTATGTTAAAATAAGTTTTAAGATATGTTAAGAGGTTATTTCTTCGATCTAAATTGTCATTGTTTGTGTGTTTTTTCTATTTGAAACCAGAAGTCTTTTTGGATAATAATCCTGCATCATTTTGTGGGGTTGTTTACAAGATCGTGTTTACGTAACTGTAAATAAAATGAGTGTAAATAGGTATATATTTAGTGTTTAGTCTTCTAAGTGTTGGTCTTTGACAGTATTATTCTACTGTATCATATTAATCATTTTCAAAATCTTAATTGTTGCCAGTTAAAGAGCTGTGATTTACATTTTCTTTGTATGAAGTTTTTATATATAAAAAAGCTGTTCTGCTCCAAAAATCTGAAACTCTGACTCTGTTGTGTTTGTCTCCACAGTAGGAAAACGGTCTGTCAGCATCAATGATAGTCATACCTATCGATCTAGCACCCTAACATCGTTATTTCTCTAATGGAAATGAATTTTACTTACTTTCTTTGCAAGATATGCTCCTTCATCTTATTTCATCCCAAGCAGATTTAAAAAAAAAAAACTTTGCTAGATTTGCAACAATGAATCAAATATTTGTCAACTTTAAAATAAGTCACTGGCTGTATAGCAAATCAATTAGTAATTTAAGTAAAATAGTCAGAATTGAGTTTGCAGCCTTATAAATGTGAATATTAACACCTGGAGGTTTGAAAGGCAAGTTATCTTTAAAATGATCACCAAAATGACAATTTATATCAGCCAAAAACTGTAAAAACAATCAAATGTTCAACTTTGCAAAAGTCCTTGAACTAATCTTCTGTGACAACTTCATTTAATCTGAGAAATGTACCAAATCTTGAGTTTAAAATTGTGATATTTAATAAAAATTCCCTTATTCTGTCATGTTTTAGTTCAAATTCATCTAAAAATAAACTGTATAGACAGGTTTGTATACACCTCCATTCACAGCAGCTACCCTCTTGTGCGTTGTTTAAAACAGAAATTGTTGCATGATCCCTGTTGTAGCAGCCGAAGTTTCCTAATTTTTCTGAAGAAGAATCCGATTATCTGTGGCTGGAACAGGTCTGAGAGGCTTAATTATAAGGGGTGAGGCATTTAGCTCAGTGTCTCAATAAAAAGCATGACGATGACTGATCAGCAGCCTGATATTTAAAATCTGATTGAACAATTGCGTCTGTAACAGCTGAACGAATGATGCTTGCTGGTTAAATAGCAATAATACACACGTGGACAAAATTGTTGGTACCCCTCAGTTAAAGAAGGAAAAACCCACAATTCTCACTGAAATCACTTGAAACTCACAAAAGTAACAATAAATAAAAATTTATTGAAAATTAAATAATCAAAAACAGCCATTACTTTTGAATTGTTGATTAACATAATTATTTAAAAAAACAAACTAATGAAACAGGCCTGGACAAAAATGATGGTACCTCTATAAAAGATTGAAAACTATTTGACCAGAGTGACATGATTAACTCAGGTGTGTCATTTAATTGACATCACAGGTGTCCACAAATAAACCTTGACAAGGAACACCTGTGAAGTGAAAACCATGTCAAGTGACTACCTCATGAAGCTTATCCAGCGAATGCCAAGAGTGTGGAAAGCAGTAATCAAATCAAAGGGTGGCTACTTTGAGGAATCTAAAATATAAAACATGTTTTGACTTTTCACTTTTTGTTTGCTACATAATTCCATACGTATTCATTCATAGATTTGATGCCTTCGGAGAGAATTTACAATGGAATTGATATGAAAATAAAGACAAACCATTTATTTTATTTATTTATTTATTTAAAAAGGATCCCCATTAGCTGATGCCAGTGGCACCAGCTAGTCTTCCTGGGGTCCTAAAAAACAACTTTACATGAAAAGATCAAGCATCTAGATCACATCTATCAAAATACACATTTGATGTACATCTGTTTACGGTGACAAGTTGATGTTAGACCAGTCATTCAGACAACAGGAACAAACAGAACAAGAAACAACAAAGAAATAGGACATAGTACTTGTCAGACTGGATTACTGCTCAGCCATTAAGTAGTGCATTCTAAGATGGTATTTGAATGAGGCCTTACTATTAGATTGTCGTATGTGGAGGGGGCAGCTATTCCAAAGTTTGATGGCATGATAAATAACTGCCTTTTTCAAAGCGTTGGATTTTGGACATGGTAATGTAGTTTGACCATCATCTGCTAATCTAGTGGAATGACTATGAATCTGACTACATCTGATAATTTGATTATGTAAAAACTCAGGTTTGGTGGAATAAACAGAATTGCCAAAGAATATGACTGTACTTAAAGACAGCCTTTTTTCTACTTTTAACCATGAGAGTTTACGATGCATACCTTCTGTATTTGCTCTGATGGAGCAATGTAAAACAAGTCTGGCGGCTCTAATCTGCGCAATTTGTAATTTATTTAGCAGGGTCTTTTATGGCTCTTTGATGCCGAGGACCAAATGTGTGAGCATTAAATGAGAAGTTGTGTCCAAACTTTTGACTACTAGTGTATATTCAAATAACTTCTTCAGCCAGATATTAAGGTTTCTAACAAATATACACATCTTTTAAGGTCTTTCAGTGAAGTTGTTGCTGCTGTAACCCTATAATCCTTTGGTTTAAAACGTACCTTTTTCAGGTTGGGAAGGTCTTTCATGTATAAAAAGGAACATCGAGGAGAAAGTTTGGTTGCTATACAAACGGACATTTTCACTTTCAAATAATCAAAATAGCTTAGTTGGTCCTCAGCATTTTCTTAGTTTGTCGGCTGCATCTCTGTATCTTTTGGGTACGGTGTATGATAACCAAGTGTAAAGGTGTTACAGAGCGGCTTAACCACCAGGGGGAGGTACTTGACTGCAGGGAGAAGACTGATGTGAACATGGCCAGTTGCTAATGTGGATGTTAGGCAAATCAGTCAACTGTGAATAAAGTGAAAATGTTGCAGAAGTGCAGTACAAACTTCCCTGATGACTAGTTTCACATCTGACTGTTTTACAACGTGTGGTGGTGAGATCAGTTTTCAGCTCATAACCTTCTGCACCTTTCTAGAGAAGTTCTTTGGGCTTATTTTCTGGAACAGCAGTTGAAAATTTGTGGTGACCAGAAAGAAATGAGAGAGACGCTAATAAGGTCTGACTCCATGGGTGTCTATAGAGATGTTATCTGTGATAATACTGTCAAAGCCCCGTGCAGTCAGATGATACGCTCGTAGGCAAACAGGCGCTGATGTATGTGTCATTCAGGAATAGAAATAATCCAAACAGGGTTGTTTGTGTTGAGCAGTGCTGTCTTAATCATGACACAGTTAGAATGAAAGAACTGATTCTGCAGCCAGAACCACAGGGACGCCACATGCACTCTTGTCTGCAGACGCTTTTTCAAGTGTGCCTTTGTGTAAATGCTTTATGGACTGTCGGGAGGAACTGCTCTCTTGCTTTGACAAATCGTCATAACCTCTGTCATGTTTTTAAGCCATTCATCCTTTTATGTGCCCTTGCTTACTTTGATCACTTTGCGAGGTCAATATAAATCAACCGCCGTCTTCCCTCTCTGCCCGAGTCACTGTTGTTCTTTCCTTTAACCCCCCCCCCCCGAGACAAATGGAGTAACATTTGTGACCTGTGTCAAATTAAGTGTCTCATATGATCCTGCTTAGATAAAAAGCCACACTTTAGACTCCTTTGTATTTTCTGCTCCACATACTGCTTTATTCTTATCTAACCAGCTTCAATTCTGCCTCCAGCAAGGATCATAAGCTGTATTCGTGGCCTCAAATGAACAACTTGTGTCTTTCACCTTGGCACTTATTATCTTTTCCACTCTTTTCATTCACTGTGAGTGAAACAAAAAGGAGTGAAAGAGACTATTAGAAACTGAATAAGCAACCAGTCTGCTTGTCATAATGGCATCGCTGCTCTGTTTGGTCAGAAAATGAGAGTTAACCGAAAATCTTTGTGTTTTGGGCTGCTGGTCAGGTCGTAAGATCAGTCAGATGATAATTGTATGCATTTCAAACAGATGACTTGTTACCTTTTTTGTATTTTTCTGTATTGGAACCCTAAATCAGCTGTGTGCTCTTTCAAAGCACAGAGACGGAAACAGATGTGAACATAAGAGAAGGATTTAGTCTATTCATTAGTCAGTGTACCTACAAAATCTGTTCAAATGTGTAAAAAAAAAAAAGTTTGTCAGTAATTCGAACAATGTTTGTTAATGTTTAAACTTCTACAAATGTTCCTATGTTGTGTATTTATTCATTTATTATTATATTATTCTGAAGAAAACAAAAAACCCCACAGATAAATGTCTGGCCAACCCACACAAACCACAGTTAATTCTGTTATTCTGTATGGTTCTGTATAATCCTATCTGGCTACGCACATACTCATAGAACTGGAGTTACATCCAGTAACTGCTATTCTTTTGGCAGAACTAATTTTGGGACCATTTTGCTGTGGTTGTTGCCCCCATATCGATGCATTTTAACAGTACAACCGCCCCAATTCAAACACTTCCAGCCAAGCAGTTCTGACCAAGTGCAAAATGTGACGTTGTAGCAACTCAAAAATTGACTAGTATTATCATTATACCAACTAATGCCAACCAATACACACTTTTAATCAGTTAAGGAGGATATTAAGAAAAAAAATAAATGTATTAAATGAGTCCTCATGGTGTACTTCTATGTTGGAGAACTGACATGGAAGGAATTGTGGCTAGAAGAGCCGAATAATAAAATGTCAGTAAAAATGAAGTGTTTCATTGGTAGTAACTTGTTTTAACCACCTACATAATGATATGACTCTTAAAGGTTTACTCAAAATATTCTTTTCCTTTCTTCTGACGAATTATCAAAAGACACATCCAGGGTACCAGTGCTTGTTTCTATTACTGTATGTCATAAACTGGTACAGCTTTTCTACTGAAGAATGATATCTTCCATGATATTGATGACCTGGAATGAATATAGAACTGATTTGGTTAAAATTTTAAGAGAGCTAATATCTATTTTTCATTTTTGAAATTGTATTGTGGCTATCTTCTGTACTTTGTGCTGGAAATAGTAAAAAGTGTGAAAAAATCCCACCTATATGTACCTCAATGGCCTGTATCTCGAAAATATTAATAGAGTGATGGTACAAGCTTTCATTAAATATATTTAAGTTAGGGTGCAAGGAAATTTGGCTGATCCCGAGGGGGCAAAGTCAGAAATGCTTTCAGATTTATTTTTATACTGAATATCACAGCTGCTAAAGCAGTCATGTAACTTCAGTGGCCATTAGTTGGTTTAAGCTCCTCCAGTCCAGCAGCTACAGAGCCCAGGTTAAACTCTGTACCTCCTGAACATCCATCATAATTATCTTTATGTGCTGCATATCCCTGGAGAAGACCAAATTTAATAAAATAAACGACTCCTGTCTTTTCCCCTTCATTTCATTTCCTTTAACTTTTCCATGCCGTTACAGCCATAGTTTTCAAAATGGCGCGCACGCCTTGTCACTCATAGCTGAGAGCTCAATGAGCGTCGCGCTTGCGCACGAACGCACGCACGTAGGCACGCAACCGCACTTCCAGAGCCTCAGGAGCGAGCGCCCGGTGCACGCCCCCCTCTCCTCCCCGGGCGGAAGCGGGTCCATTTTTTCTCAGTCGGATAAGAGCGGCTCGAGGAGCTGCAGCCCGAGCTACACGCGCCCACCGGAGCGCACAACCTGTGTTTACGTGACTGAAATTCAACCGAGAGCGAACCACGGCAACAACAACCGAGCAAGGGACGTGGTTAGGATGCATATGTCGGTTGGACCGAGTTTTCTCCGGTTGTAAGGCGCCGTGTTTCCCACCCTGCCGGGAGAAAAACCAGCGCATTCCTCCACGCAGAGAGCCAGAGAGGGGTGCCACCGACAGACGGACCGGGGAGCTGGAAGCGGCCTCTTCAGCGGTGAATTCAGCCACACGGACGGGGAATAGGCGTCCCGTCTGATGCGTTGGCTGTACCAGAGCCCCGCTGCGGTCGTGTGTGATACCTCGGTGACTCAGGCCACACTGTGAGATCGGTGCTTTGATGAGTGATTTAAGGACTCTCGGTCTGAGGCTGCGACTACCAAACGACTGTTGCTGAGCCCAACGCCGCCTGACCGGAACCCGATGGTGGACTAGAGGAGAGACCACAACACACACGGGCCTGAATTGGAGAGCAGAAAAAACGACAAAAGTATAAATTGTGTGGTTCTCGACTGTGTGCTGCTTCTTAGCGCTAAGCTGTTTAGTCATGTTACCGAGTCGGTGGGGGAGGAGAGACGGAGCCCCCAGTACTTCGACGCCGATTTAGTGTCACTTCACTTTCGGGTTTATTTTATGAGCTACAACGAAACACCATCGGACACGTTCTGTCCACAGGAAAAAACAACATCTGCCATTTGCTACCTTGATGATCTTATCTGAAAAAGGACGATCCACCCTAAAACGCCTTACTGAGCTGATCCTAAATATTTTTCTTAAATGAGAAACCGAATAACTGTTTTGAAGAATTATCTACCTCCTTGTGTTGCATTCGGATAGAACTATAAAGTACAGAGAAAAATTGAAGTCTATTAGCACTGTTGAACTGACTTCAAACACCTCATGAATCTACCTCAGCCACCACATTATCTTCTGTACATTACAACGGGCCGATGTATCCCCAAATGAATACCTCAACCTCGCCGCTGCTCGTCTTGTAAACTCAGCCTTGTTTAGCTGCAGATGGCTTCGTTTCCAGACTCGGACCTGCAGACGTGTCCGCTCTGTAAGGAGTTGTGCGGCTCCTCTGCTCCCATCTCCTCCAGCTCTTCTACCTCATCATCTTCCTCGCAAACCTCGTCCTCCTCCAGCCAGACCACCAAAAGGCTCCACGTCCTGCCCTGCCTGCATGCTTTCTGCAGGCAGTGTCTGGAGGGACAGCGCAGTCCCGGAGACCCGCTGAAGCTGCGGTGTCCCACCTGTGACCAGAAGGTGTCCATCTCTGAGGCTGGAGTGGACTCCCTGCCTTCTTCCAACTTCCTCTTCAGCAACCTCCTGGATGTGGTGGTGAGCTCAGAGGAGCAGATCCAGAACAAGAATGGCCACCACCACCGTGGAGGCCTAGGCGGAGGCTCCTCTGCCTTCCATCACCCCCATGGAGGCCTGTTGCACCCACACCACCTTGGAGAACCTCAGTGCAACTCCTGTGATGAGGAGAACCCAGCTACATCCCACTGCCTTGACTGCCAGGAGTATCTCTGTGACAACTGTGTGCGGGCACACCAGCGGGTGCGCCTGACCAAGGACCACTTCATTGAACGCCAGGGAGAGAACCTCCACCTCAGCCGGGTCAACGCTAACAGCAACTCAGGCCAGCCTGGGGTGTCCGTGTCCCTCGCGCAGTCCCTGCAGAACAACTTTGCCCTGCTGTCCCTGTTCCAGGATCGCATGAGCTTCTGCCAACATCATGACAGCGAGGTGAGTAGAGCACAAGTGCAAAACTGCATCTGGAAATGTTCATTCGTATAAATAAGAAATGAGTCATAAATATATGCATGTCATTCACAAACACTTATTTTACATGTTTTTGGTGTCTTGACATCTAAACTTTCACTCACAATCGCAAATCTATAGTGTAATAGCGTTATGTGTGTTGTGTAGAAGCGTATTGGGGGCCATATGGCCCTAGGTTCAAAGGGAGCTGAGTTGCTCTTCACCTAGTTCCCTGGAGATGAAGAGGCACGTGTGTTGAGCTGGATTTTCACACACACAGACCCTGCATGCACACACACACTTATAGGCATAGACAGATGCAGAGTCTGGTTAATCTGTACCACACCATCCTTTCAGTGCAGAGAGAGGCCCCTGTAGCAACTGCACACATGTTTCTATGACTGTTAGAAGTCCTGCCCATGGACATATAGTAGAAATCTACCCTTTTCTCTGATAATGGGAAAGACAAGTTGGAATTCTACAGTTTTTTATGTGTGTGCGCCATGTGATCTGGGCAGAGTAAACTACAAAGGGCCGTAAAACAGGAAACCACCTTTTCTTGGTTTAGTCATATGGTCAGGAAGAATAACAAATAGGATTAGTAGGAGGGCCTGGAATGTCTTTTCTGCACCACTTCTGGTTTCTGTTGAGGAGCTCAAAGAAATTCTCCCTACTGCCAGAAATTGCACTTTTTTATTACAGGAGCAGGAATGAATAATCATTTTGTCTAAGTAGTTCATCAAAAAGGTCACCAAGTGTGGTCAACAAATGTGCATTTTAGTAAGTCCGTTATTCAAACACTGTAATCTACTGCAAAAGTTGAAGCAGTGTTGACTATTTCACATAACTAATAACAGACATGGGTTACACATCAATCTTTTAAGTTACAGTAGCATGTGCATACATTACTGCCTGTCCCAGCAGTTAAACCCTGCAGACGCTGCAGGATGCCATTCATTGTTCACAGAACCTCACAAAACATACTGGTGCTGCCCACCAAGATTTAAAGACTTGCAGTGTGCCCTGAAGAACAACATGGGGGAGTTGAGAGGCATTAAAAATTGTTCTCAATGCAGAATGCATAACAAAAGCTGCTACTATATGAAATAATTTAATAAACCTTAATAGGGGAAATAAACCTGTGCTTGTATATGAGAAGCAGGCATAACATTTTTTTTCCAAATGCCATCAGTCAAATTCTTCTTTAACTCAGTTTGTTGTGCATAATGCATCCTTTTTGGTAAATGAATTTCACACAAAATACAAGTGTATGAAAGTGGAGGGTCTGTAACCAGAACTGTCATGTGTGTTTCATCAACATGCAATACTTGGTTTTTTTAATTGTCACATATTTTGCAAATAGCAGATCTTGGCACCAGTGAACACGCTTTCAGGTTAAAACACAAGTAATATAGCTTATATTGAAACCCTGTTAACCTTACAATCTAAAGACATGCACCAATGAAGTCTCCCCATTTTCTTCTTTGTTTTGTGATGTTGTTATATAGCATGTATTTCTTTTAAGTATCAGAGAGATGTTTTTTTTTTTTGGTTTAAGTCTAGTTGACAATTATTAAGTATGCTGAATCTCAATAAAATGCAGCAAAATCAATAAATGAATAACTGTACAGTTTTCAACACAATAATGAAGCACCTAATCACAAAAGCCCAGTTCAGATTTCCAATTTAGTTTTTTTTTTGCCCTCCACATAAACACCCCCATCCACTGCCAGTAAATAGGTGGGTTTGGTTTTCCAGTAAGAGCTTCATTTCCCACTCACTCACCGTGCTTTAGCCCTGGGGGAGGGAACGACATAGGAGAAGGCTACTCTTTCTTTACCTATGTACACTGAAAAAACAGAGCTATTGTCCATCATCCAGCTCTGTGTCCATCATATGTTACGATCTTCATTTGCCTAGTCGTTCTTTTGGAAGGACCAGTTTGGCCTGTTTTTCATGCTTTCAAATTTTAATTTATGGTACTTACATGTCAAGTTGAAATCCACCTAATTACAGTTTTGAGGGTTTTTTTTTTTGGTTCTGTTAGTCCGGGTTCTGTTTTTTTAGTCTTTGTACGAGTCTCTGTTACAATCGTTAATTCAGAAACCAATGGTTTTCTCAAATTTGACTATACTCAAAGATTTGATACTGTGTTAGTTTTTGTTTTCTCAAACACAGAATGTTTATATTGATGGAAAACGTAACAGCTCCATAGAAGTGAAACCAAAATATTTTGGTTTCCCAGAAATGTGTACTGAGGTCCTGTGCTGGTATCATTATTTGCAACAAACACAGTAGTGCATGGGGGTGGGGACGTGGTATTGAGGTGTTGTCTCCTACTCAACCTTGAATACCAAGCTTAGAGCACAATCGGTGTATCAGGAAAAGTTGTGATATATATACATATATATTTTTTATATATACGAGAGGAAATTCTGATTTTCGCATATAGAATATATTTGAATGTCAGTCTATGCTGGAAAAAGCATCGGAAATAAAAGGACCCCATCTGGGGTCCCCTGCCTTTTAGTGCAGGGTCAGCCACGGTACGGCGTCCCTGGAGCACACATTCACACACTGATGGCGGGAGCTGCCATGCAAGGTGCTAACCACGCCCCATCAGGAGCAATTAGGTGTCTTGCTCAGGGACACCTCGACATGAGCACGACAGGCCGGGAGATCGAACCGCAACCCTCCGGTTGCGACGGCCACTCTACCTACTGCCCATATCAATTTTCCAGATAAAGATGAGCACCCAACGAGTGTCCAAGACAGTTCGCAATGGTCTACATTGCAGTGGCTGGTAGGGCTGGACCCGAATATTCGTTCGCTACGGCGGTATCCGGATATTAATTTTGGTATCCAAATGTTTTATTTTTGATTGTCATTTTTACAATCCGGGCTGCACAGTGACTTGGTGGTTAGCACTTTCGCCTTGCAGCTAGAAGATCCCCGGTTCATGTCCCTGCCTTCCCAGGATCTTTCTGCATTTAGTTTGCATGTTTGGCTTCCTCCCACTGGGAGTATGCTTGTTTGTCTGTATATGTGGCCCTCTGATAGACTGATGACCTGTCCAGGGTGTCCCCTGCTTTCGCCCTAAGTCAGATAGGATAGACTCCAGCCCCCCCGCAATCCTAATGAGGATTAAGCAGTGTATAGATAATGGATGGATGGATTTTTGCAATCCTGTCAGCCTATCTAATTTGCAGTACTGCAGTTTGCAGTTCGTTATTCTTTCTGTAATGTTGTCTTTCTTTGGAATGTAACCTACTGGCTGATTATTTCCTCTCACGCAAACCCAGAGTTTACTTGCAGGTCTGGCAGTCAGCTGGCTATCAGCTGTAGCCTTCTCTATTTTCAACCATTGACAGAAGACGGGAGATTCTGTGTCTGCTTTTATCTGGGCTTGAAATTGCTTTGGTATGTCTGGGCGCTCATAGCATTATGAACAGACTGTGGTGTGATTGGGAACCAAATTTATTCCAGAAGCTAGGGTCTGTCCTCTCTGTAATGCTATGTAAGCCTGACAAAGAATTTCTCTGCTCCCTGGGAATCAGTAAGGACGATGGTAACTGCTCAAACATGTATAAGAAAGGCGGATTTTGTCAATGCTACTTTGTAAGGATAAATGCTCTGTCTGTTTTGTCTGATAGATAGTACCAAAATAAATTCAGTGAAGTGTCAATGAAAAGGCAAATCCTTACAAAAAGTGGTCAGAGAGGTTGATCCAGATTTGGAAAAGGTGCAACAGGGAAAAAAATTGGGACATGTATAAGTAAGTATACTGACAGTCAATAGAAACTTTGAGGTAGAAATGTATGCAGAATTCTACTTGTAGGGGGGTTGTAATTATTCATTGTGGATTTACTGATGATCTAGTGCCCTGGTAGTTGAGATAATGATGAGTTGTCATTTTGTCATGATTCATTGCACATGGGTTGGTCCCTTTGCAAAAGTGAACCAAATACACACGTGGACAAAATTGTTGGTACCCCTCAGTTAAAGAAGGAAAAACCCACAATTCTCACTGAAATCACTTGAAACTCACAAAAGTAACAATAAATAAAAATTTATTGAAAATTAAATAATCAAAATCAGCCATCACTTTTGAATTGTTGATTAACATAATTATTTAAAAAAAACAAACTAATGAAATAGGGCTGGACAAAAATGATGGTACCCATAACTTCATATTTTGTTGCACAACCTTTTGAGGCAATCACTGCAATTAAACGATTTCTGTATTTGTCAATGAGCGTTCTGCAGCTGTCAACAGGTATTTTGGCCCACTCCTCATGAGCAAACAGCTCCAGTTGTCTCAGGTTTGATGGGTGTCTTCTCCAAATGGCATGTTTCAGCTCCTTCCACATATGTTCAATGGGATTCAGATCTGGGCTCATAGAAGGCCACTTTCGAATAGTCCAACGCTTTTCTCTCAGCCATTCTTGGGTGTTTTTGGCTGTGTGTTTTGGATCGTTGTCCTGTTGCAAGACCCATGACCTGCGACTGAGACCAAGCTTTCTGACACTAGGCAGCACATTTCTCTCCAGAATGCCTCGATAGTCTTCAGATTTCATCGTACCTTGCACACTTTCAAGACACCCTGTGCCAGATGCAGCAAAGCAGCCCCAAAACATTACTGAGCCTCCTCCATGTTTCACCGTAGGGACAGTGTTCTTTTCTTCGTATGCTTGGTTTTTGAGTCTATGAACATAGAGTTGATGTGCCTTACCAAAAAACTCCAGTTTGGTCTCATCTGTCCAAAGGACATTCTCCCAGAAGCTTTGTGGCTTGTCAACATGCATTTTTGCAAATTCCAGTCTGGCTTTTTTATGAGTTTTTTCAGCAGTGGTGTCCTCCTTGGTCGTCTCCCATGAAGTCCACTTTGGCTCAAACAACGACGAATGGTGCGATCTGACACTGATGTACCTTGGCCTTGGAGTTCACCTTTAATTTCTTTGGAGGTTGCTCTGGGCTCTTTGGATACAATTCCAACGATCCGTCTCTTCAATTTGTCATCAATTTTCCTCTTGCGGCCACGTCCAGGGAGGTTGGCTACTGTCCCGTGGGTCTTGAACTTCTGAATAATATGAGCCACTGTTGTCACAGGAACTTCAAGCTGTTTAGAGATGGTCTTATAGCCTTTACCTTTAAGATGTTTGTCTATAATTTTTTTTCGGATGTCCTGGGACAATTCTCTCCTTCGCTTTCTGTTGTCCATGTTCAGTGTGGTACACACCTTTTCACCAAACAGCAGGGTGACTACTTGTCTCCCTTTAAATAGGCAGACTGACTGATTATGAGTTTGGAAACACCTGTGATGTCAATTAAATGACACACCTGAGTTAATCATGTCACTCTGGTCAAATAGTTTTCAATCTTTTATAGAGGTACCATCATTTTTGTCCAGCCCTATTTCATTAGTTTGTTTTTTTAAATAATTATGTTAATCAACAATTCAAAAGTAATGGCTGTTTTTGATTATTTAATTTTCAATAAATTTTTATTTATTGTTACTTTTGTGAGTTTCAAGTGATTTCAGTGAGAATTGTGGGTTTTTCCTTCTTTAACTGAGGGGTACCAACAATTTTGTCCACGTGTGTACACGCCAAGCAATACTCAGTGAGTATCTGCACAATTTGAGAATGGGTTTTGAAAAAAGGCCACCATTGTTAGTCCAGTGAACAGCATCATGCCGCGTCTATCACATGAACAACGTCTCCGGGTATGGTGGAGGCCGGTTTGAGCTACAGTGATGTAGCCAGACGTATGGGCTGTTCCCAACCCACAATCAGAAGCCTGGTCCAAAGCATGCGCCGACGGATTGCTGCCTGCATCGAAGCAAATGGAGGCCATACCCAGTATTGACTGTTGTGACTTTGTGTTTGGCAGGTGCCGTTTTCTTTTGTGAAATTCTTTATTTTGAAGTCATTCTTGAAACTTTAGATTTTTGTTTCTGTATGCCAATACGCTAAACAAATGATTCATATGAAGAAAATCCAATTTCGGTCTTCAAAATAAAAATTATGTTGAAAAATATGGTCTCAAAGTTTTTAATGACTGTCAGTGTACATTAACAACGGCTGTATTCCATTTAGAGACTCCAGTTTCTGATGCCTGCTATTGTGTGCATGTTTGTTGAATGCATAGTGGACCCCTAATTAATGTTATCAGCAAAACCTGCATTTGTCCAGCTCTGTAGATAATATATAGTCATGCTCGACAATGTAAAACAACATTTAATATCTGACTAATTTTTTCAATATTACGTCATCTAGCTCTGAACTGTAGCAGCCTGAGCAAACATTCAGAATTTAACTGATATGATAGGCTGCATCGCAGCACCCATTCAATGCAAAGTATTTATTTCAGATGCTCATTATCCATTAGTTGGTGGCCATTTGAACCATACTGTGGCCATGGTCAGTTTAAATACAGCAAAGGAAATAACTGTGCTACTCTGTGACCAGGGATGGCAATTTTCCGCGGATTTAATTTCAAATATGAACACTTTATTGTCGCTGATGTTAACGTCGTTACGTCGACTTTCACTGAAGCTATCATTTGATTGTAAACGGCACAGCGATTTGATAGTATATATAGTATATATATATATATATATATATATATATATATATATATAGTATAGTACTTGTATATAGTGTATGTAGTGTATTTTGAACTGAAGATAGTGAGAAAAGGTTGAAAAACATGTAAGTGAAGTTTTCATTAAATTTGCTGACTTAAACGAGTCTAGTATTATTATGTTTTTGCTCACCCCCCCCCCCAACCCCAACCCCCTCCCCCTCCCTCAACAACTTTCAGCTAAAATCAGACTTTGCTGTTGCCATCACTGTGTGACAGAAATCTATCAATTTTCCTTTTATTTCTGGTGCTTTGTCCAGCATAGACTGACATTCAGATATATTCTGTCTACAGAATATGCAAGGCAGACTGAAATGGAAATCCTTAAAACACAATGTGAACATCTGCAGCCGGTGTGAAGCATTAGTGTTTATTGACTACCACTGATCAAATATAAGTCGCAGATATTTCATTTATTGGTATTGACAACTGCTGACTAACAATAAAAAGCCCGTCCACACATGCATAGTACTTAATACAGTTCTTCGAAAGCCACCTTGAAAAGAAATCGTCTCAGAAAAAAAAGGGACAATGAAGTTTTGCAGCAAAGAGCGAAACGTACAGAATCCCCCAGTTCATGTTTAACTTCATCAGCTGGAACCGAAAGAGAGAGGTTCCGTTTTTTTTTTTTTTTCTCTATAGAGGCTATAGAATGACCATCACATTTATTTACTTTGGCTTGAGTTTTCCCCCATAGCCATGCACGCACATGCATCAGTAATTTTGGACTTAACCTACTCTTAATTCAATTGAAGGTCATTTGGGCATAAAAAAAATAAAGAAATTGTAGAACCTGATCGATTCCCAAGCGATTGAAATTTAAAAAAAAAACTGCCAGAGGAGCAAAGATTTTCAGGCGGAAAACAAGGCTGCGCAGGGAGTCGGCTACACAATGATAAAAATATGTAGGGTATGTGCACACATGAGTGAATATGTTGACCCGCTTAGGCAGCATAAATGTCAGTTGTTACTCATCTGTGGTGCAAGCGGTCAGAGTGTCCCACGCTGTGTGTGAAGTGGAAATGGAAAATTGGATTACATCAAAGCAGCGCCCTGTGCTTGCTGTGATGTCACCCTCCAACATACGGAGCCCCATCTGAGAGAGAGCTAATGATATGATAATCCTACAAAATGTCACTCTATTCTTTAGATTAAATTGTTGTCTCCATGACGACGTGCCTGGCTGTACACATGCATGACTTTTCAGCAACACACACACGTGCGTGCGCACACACACAATCTTTATATAGTAGGGGTGGGGGTTACTGGAGCAGCCCGAGAGTGGGCGGAAAGTGGTTGCTGGGCAATGAGTGCCTAAAATGTGTTGTTCTATAAGGATGAGGTGAAGTTGAATTAATCAGTTTGACGGCCTACTAATGCTCTTGTATCTCCTCGGGGACCAGTTTTGTCTAGTGTTAAAGTAAGGAAGACAGTGGGATGTTCAGTTGTACTGGGAGGTCCGGGAATGTTATTGTAATTTGTCACACATCTCCATGATTCCACTTTTGTTTGTAAAATTTTACTGCTCTATTATCTAGCTCCACAGAGAAAGATTATCACATAAAACACAGCCTGCTTGGCTCCATGATCTCTCAGTTTTCATCCTCTTCTCTGGAGCTCACTAGCAGAGAATGTTTGTAAGGAAACCTAACCCAACACTGACGCTGATACAAGGCCAGAGGAATTCCTGTAACTTGAGTTTCTACCTCCTGGGTTCTCTTTTCCTCTTCTCTCTCTCTCTCTCACATACACACCGGGTATTTCCTCTGGTATCAGTGCTCTGTCTGTTCAGTGTCAGAGACAATGGACATTATAGATACAGAAAGTCTCCTCCACATGATTTAGCAGCTGCTGTTGTTGAGGGGCGAGTGATTACATTTCATTACTCCTGGTAGTATCAGTGTGAGTGTGTGGCAGCAGCGTTTTCTTTTCCAAGAGCATCTCCCATCTGTAGGTAGTTATCCTCTGAAGAGGATTTTGGTGTATGCGTTTCCACACAGCCAGCAGAGTTGGATTATATGAAGTTGGACTTCCAGGGTTTTAATGCGCAACATGTGCCCAGTAATTAGAGAGCATTCCCTGTTTCCTGTGTGTTGTGAATGTGTTTCATGTAGGTTAAAGGGAAGTGTACATGTGTGTGTGTGTGTCCCTGCTTTGATGTCCATTTGAGGACTTTGGGCCATATAAATTTAATGGATAGAAAGGAAGGCATTTATCACATTCTCTTTGACAACAGGATTTAAAACCCATTCAAAGCTGGAACCTGCCACTTCCTACTCGGGGGTTGAGCCCAAATGGGGTTTTAATTGGCCATTATTTGACCTCACTCAACGGGATTGTGCTGTTAACACATTTAACTTTAAAGCTCTCGGCTCTATTTGGGGGATACTGCACAGCTTCAAGTCATGATTTGTTCATCTCATGTTTTTTAAATATCAGCCACGGTAAATTTTTACTACAGCTTACATGTGCTGTGCTCATTCATACAAGTCAAATCGTTATGGTCATGATGGAGCTCTATGTTGTTGCTGAGTATTTTTGAATGTTGCAGTCCAGTTTTAGATTTATGATGTACACAAATCGATAATGCTCCTACAAGCTAGGCTGCTTTGTGTAAGTAAATGAGCGAAGCTATGCTTTTACCGATGACGGGGCTGAGTAAGAGAACACGGCTGCTTTAAATTTTTGAACGAAAATGCTGCAATAACACACTGAGGGTGCTAATGTCAAAAAACAATACAGACCCCGTGGGTGTCTGTACTGTGGTACCTCTACTTACGAACATCTCTACATACGGAATTTTCAGGTTACGACACGACTCAACTAGAAAATATTGCCTCTTGTTACGAAAGAAATTTCAGGATAAGAAAGGCAAAAACACAGTACGCGCTTGCTACTCGCAGCTCCCAGAGTTTACCGAATGTAAACATACTTGTAGCTGCTCTGCCATTGGCTATCGCCTAGCATCTTCCTGGCATCCCATTGGCTAGGAGGGACCTCTATGTGTATGTGTGTATCCCAGCATCCTCTTCGTTTTCCCGTCGGGCCACGAAGTGTTCGGACAGTTTTATGTGTGTGTATTAACTTTAATTCACTGTGGACCCCAAGAAAGTGATGAAGAAAAGTGGAAAAGAAGAAGACACACGGCAGTGCAGGAGGAGTTCAGAGAGGAGGAGGAGGCAGCCATTATTCCATCAGCCCGAATAAAAGACATTTTAGGAAAATTCCATGAAGTTTAGGAATTTGTTGAAAAGAATCACCCAGAAAAAGTGTTCACTAGTCAGGCTATCGCTCACTATGATGATGTTTGCCTTGCACGTTTTCGAAGGATTGTTAAAAGCAGACAAAAGCAAAGGTCCTTGGATCGGTTCTTTACAAAACGTCAGGCAAAAACCACTGCTGAGAGAGAACATGAACCAAAGAAGGCAAAAGGTGACGACGATAGCAGTTAAAGGGTAAATGAACATAATTTTTTATTCTTTACTTTATTCTTTGTTTTTTACATTATGTACAACTCTCATGTTATGTTTATTGTAATCTAATTGTAGCATGTATTTGTTACATGTTTTGATGCATTTTTATGATTTATAAAAAATGTATGTCCGAATTTTGGGGGGCTTGGAACGGATTAGGGTATTTACATGGAAAATGTGTCTCTACTTGCGGAATTTTCAGGTTATGAAACTACTTCCAGAACCAGTTAATTTCATAAGTAGAGGTACCACTGTATTTGCAATCCCAGTGACTCGCCAAGCCCAAGTTGACTCCAGCTGAGCATAAGCATAGAGGAAGAAGATTTACAACTACAGTTACAGTGTGGCGGTACTGCTGGAAACAGATACAAGGATCGAGAAGCTTCCCAGTGACAACCATAGTATCTCCAAGTAAACAGTGTTAGCCGAGCCTCAAGTCGACTGAGCACGCCCAGTGAGTTATCACAGAGACTATTGGAGCCAACCTTTATGGTGCTATTAGTCAGTCACTGGCCTGCAGGAGCTTCCCATCAAAATGGCGCTTGGTCGCAGTGGTGGCCACTTCATTGGTGAACTAGTACACCATCAATAAATCTACAATTTTTTTTTTTTTTTTTTTTAAATCTGTCTCCTAACCGGTCCTCTCTGTGTTTCTGTCATTTGGGCTGTGCATTACAGTTTCCTGGTCCCAGCTGCTGCATTATACATTTCAACAAAAATGCTAAAAAGCTTGCTATTGGAAATTACAGACAGACACACATATACGTATATTACTAAAGTGCACAATTCACATCTTGAATATAGTTGGTCTTCTTCCCTAACAAAATTAAAAGCTGATATGTTACAACTACTCTTGGGCAATTTTGAAATTCATAATCCAAATGGTCGATGATTTGGTATAGATTGTTTGACTACCAGTAAACTGTTGATAGTTGCTCTCCTACATGAAAGCGAGCTGTACCAAAATCAGAAGGGAACCACTGATGGGGCTGTGACATCAACATAACCAAAATTTTTCAGTGCTAAATAGTCTGATTATGAGGGCTGGCCCGAATAGTGGTTTCTGGCCTCCAAATATCCGGGCCCTTTTAAAGACTAATATCCGAATATTCGCTCCGCCCCTTAACGTCCGACGGGGGGCAGGGGAGGGGGGGATTATTTGGATACCAAAATTAATATCCGGATACCGCCATAGCGAACGAATATTCGGGTATTCGGGATATTTGGGTCCAGCCCTACTGATTATGCAAGTGAATATGTCTAAGATGGGAGGCTAGAGGAGTGTATCCAAAATCTTAAACAAAAACATCAGACAAAGTCATACAAAAAAAACAAACAAATGAAATGTATCAAGTCTGCTCCTTCTTTGAACATCCAAAACAAAAATGTACTCAGATGCAAAACATAAATGTGAATTCTTTTTCAATGAAGGAGCTGATGAGGTACACGGTACAGACCAATCGTAGCTAATCTGGAAGCGTCCTGAATTGCAGCATCATCCAGCAAAGAAGTTGAACCTGGCTCAGTTTTTATCACATTGCAATATGGTGTCATCAGGTAAAGTGCTGCGTTGACCAGTCGGATATGATATAATCTATTAAATAGAACATCAAATCTATGCATTTCTAGTAGATTGCCGGGCTGCACAGTGACGTAGTGGTTAGCACTTTTGCCTTGAATGTGAGTGTGACTGTTTGTCTGTATATGTAGCCCTGCGACAGACTGGTGACCTGTCCAGGGTGTCCCCTGCCTTCGCCCGAGTCAGCTGGGATAGGCTCCAGTGACCCTAGTGAGGATAAAGCGGTGTATAGAGAATGGATGGATGCTTTGTAGCCTGAACGCATTATCGCTGCTGTTTACCTCATGAGAGCAGATGGAGATAAAACTAGTGTTCTTGTGATAACCTTTCAGCAGATACTCTTTTACGACAACAGTGTAAACTTTATGTGAGAGTGTGACAGAAAGAGAGTAAGGAGAAGTTTTGTTGGTATGTATTGATGATGATTAAACATGTAGGTTGTTCCTTAAGCTCTCTGTCACAATAGCCAACTGTGTTTGTCTTTGCACACAGATGGGCACATTTGTTTCAGCTCCGCTGCTCCACATTTCACTCAGTCTCATCTCCATTTGACTGATTCATTCATATTTTCTCGAAGCTGCGATTCCCTCTGGTGTTTATAATTCCTTCTCTCCTTTCTTATTGTTTTTAAACTCTTTTCTGTATCTCTGCCATCGCTCCCACCCTGGCTTAGTTTGCTCCTTTTTTTTTCTTTTACTGATGTAGCATTAAACACAGGACATCACATGCTTGCTGGGTAAAGGGGCCAGCTGACTGTGGTTTTTCTTCCTCTGCTGTGGTGTGTCCAATCAGATCGTCAGCTTACAGCCACCGCCCCCCCATGTTGTATCTGGCAGAGTTTCAAAACATCGGCATGCGTTTCCGTGCGCATGTGTCCGTGGCAAGAAGCCAAGTGGGGTTGCCACAAGAGGGCGGAGCAGTAGCCGAGGACGAGAAAGAGGAAAAAAAAAAAAAAAAAAAGCAATGAGAGAAGAAAGGGAGTGATAGAGGTAACTAAGTAGGAGGAGAAAAACGATGCAAACAAGATATGAGTTGTCTGGAAAAGATAAGTAGTCTGCAATTTCTGTAGAAGGAGCTTTGTCTGGCAGATGGTTTTCTTGGGATTGCTGGGAATGTTGGGATCCACAGATTATCCAGCTTCAACATACCAGACTGGCTTAGGACTGTCTGTTTAGCCTTCATAGGTCGAGTAACTTGACGGATCTTCCCCCAATTCCCCAGTTTAACAGTAATGCATGCAGCAGCGTGTTTCCTCACAGACGGATAACTCATAGAGGAAAGTTGGTTGGTTTAAAAAATCTCCTTTCGTCTGAGTGATTTTTTTTTTTTTTTTTTTTTTTTTTTTTTGCTAAGCTGAAAAATATGTCCTGCAGTTGGTGTAGTGTTTTGTTGTTTTTTTTCCCCTCCTCAAGGATCTGGAAACTGAATATTAAAGGTTTTGTGCATACATGCTTAACTTAAGCCTTATAACACCTGCTTCTGCCAGAACTGTTGAAATGGGGTGTGTCTGAGTTAGGCATTTGTCATCAAATGCTTGGCGGTTTTACCCGACATTGCTCTTACTTGTCATGTAATAAATCTTCAATTCTCAAACAAGAAAAATGACATTTAATGTTTTTAATAGTGACGTTCATTATTGTTTAGCTAAGTATTATGGAAAACGTGAATTCTGTAGAATAAGCCTCAGTATTTGGATTCTTATGTAACAAAAATTCATTTTACTTGCAAAGATGTCATGAAAGTCATCCTATTCTCTTATGTTAACCATTAGAAATTACACAGTATGAAAATAGAAAAAATCTGCAGCCACTTCGTCCATTCTGATCTGGAATATTTCCAAGCAATTCCATGTTAAGCACAGAGTTGTAAAAGTGCATTCAGGCTCAGTGAACACACTCTAACGCATACATAGCAAAGGTTTTTTTGAGGAGACAGAAAGTCTCTAATAATAGTAAACTTGCTAGTGGTTTCTTCAAGCATGATTTTTCCCTTGTCATTACCACCTTTGACGAACCTATTTTACTAAAACAGTCAAACACACTGACATGTTACATCAGTGTCTGGGAATGTCACTTTTGTACATGTTTGTTTGCATCCTTTCCTTTCTGATCTCTCTAGTTTCTGTGTGTTCACAATTAGTTAAAGAGCACACAGACACTGACACATAGTGAAAAACAGTCCAAACATTTAATACCCATGCTTTATAAAAACATGGTCTTATATACTTAAGGATCCAAGAAGAGGTTGAGTTAGTTAGTTGAATGGCTGCGTAGCCTTCGGCCAAGTTCTGTCAATGTAAATAATTTGTAAGATCTCTCTCGGCACCGATTGATCGGCCAAACCAATTGACTGGTTGGCCTCTTGGTTCAAGCAAATAATTAAAAATGTTATTGTGTTACTTTTTAAATTTTACAACACAGCTCCCTTTCAAAAAACGTTTTAAATTCATTTACTGGAAGACATTTTTTCCATCAGTCTCGCTTCGGCTGTTGTTGGAAACACACCATTTCAGAGTTGATGCCTTTTCTTGGCCTATTTGAATTTTGACAGCTAAAGAACTGACTCTTGGCCAAGAAAACTGGCTCGACAGAGACACTTTGCTGATGTAGAATCAAAGCACTGAAACAGGATTATTGTGAACAACAAGATTAACACAAACTTTAGGACTACCATTTTTAATAAAAAGTGTTGCATCGACAGCAACCCCAACAAACCGCATAAATGTGTCGGACCAGCCATATTTAGATGTCAATTTTGGTTCACAAAATCAGGAGGGACAACTGTAGGGAAATGCTGTATCCCACCTTTGCTGTTGTTGTCCTTGGCACTAGTGTTGCTGTGAAAGTAAAGGTGTATACAGTGATGTGATGATGAGGTTTCTACAGAGGGTTATAGCCAGTGGAAAAAAACAGTTATTAGAAGGTTTGCAAGTCGAACCAACTCTGAACCAGCACCAGCCCAGAACTAGCCTCGGTTAATAGGTATGGTCAGAGGCTGCCAGAGTCAGATCTCCTCTCAAAAAATGCACTCACATTTCCCATTTCAGAATGAATAATAAAATGTATTGTCTGTCTAAAGTGACACATTCAGTTCTTGGTGCAGGTGAATTTATGATCAGTGTGCGTTTCATTATGAAGAGAATTTCACTTGCTATCTGTCAGAATAATCTGGTAGAGTAGCTAAATGATGCTTAACAGATGAATGACTGGAAATAACTTTCAAGAATACTTCTGTCTGGATTGAAAATAGGCTTGTTGTAATTTCAAAGTAGCTTTGAGAAGAATGTGTGCATGCTAAATGGGAACTGTTAAGAAATTTAATTTCGATATCACCATTGTAGATGTCCAAGCGTCTCACTGTCAGTGAAAACTGTTTTAGTCTTTTGTGAGAACGTCCTTTCACAGTTCCCAGAGCAGCCCTGGTTTTTCTGACACCACAGTGTGACATTACATGGCCCTCGTCCCTTCCCCCCCGCTCGGCTGTGCATGCAGCCAGCGAATGCTGCATGGAGTGATTTTACTGGCTAGTTGAGTTGGTGCCCTCTCCCCCAGTTCGCAGTACCTCTGAGTGGAGGGAGGGAGGAAAATGGGCTGATCTGATGCAGGCTGCTGCTGTGTAAACACAAAGCCAGGCAGCTCACAGCCATCATGCATTAACGTTATTTCCCTCAGGATTTCAGTATTTTGTGTTTGTCATGCTAGACTGAGTTGCCACACTGTCATTTATATTTATAAATTAAAATGGGAATCTTTACCAACATGCTTCTTGCAGAAATCACTAGAATATTTTTAGAATCCAGCATTTTGTTGTTATTGATATTATAATTGTACTTGGGGCATTTTCTATCATGTATTGCCTATTTGCATATATGACAGCTACTAGTTTGAATTATTTTTGATAAATGTATTGATTGTTTTTAGGTTATTGGTTGCATGTTTATTCTTTCAAATGATTGAAGATTTTAAAAGGCCAGTGTCAAAAAATGGTGGAAATCCCCATCATTGTTTCGTAGTGCCTAAGGGGATGTCTTTGAGGTCCTTTGGACCCGCACAATAAAACCCAAAGGCATTCCGTTTTTGATGATCTAAAACAGAGATCATCAGTGTTGAAGTGGATTATCAATGCTGTGTTGCTGATTGTGTTTCAGTGAATACAGTATGCTCACAAAAATAGTTCCTAAATGATTTCAGAGGTGTCCCTTTGGTTTTGGTTGTGCTCGTGTGGGTGTCTCCAAGTGTGATCATAATGGAGTAGTGTAATGGGTAGAGAAGGTAAAGGAGAAGCATCCGGTGCACTAATGAAATACAATAACTCACTTCCCCCAATGTACCCGAGCCCTGCTGTTCCAAGCTTTATAGCTGGTGATGGCGTGTTGTTCGAGCCTCTCCAACATCAAAAACACTCAGCTCACATCAAGCTCGCATTTCACTTTGCATGCTTTAATCTGTGTTTAGCTGTGAAATACCAGCATGAACCTCTGCTCGTAGATTTTGAGTGTGCTGCATGTTAAAGTGTGATAGAAATATATTTTGTGGGTGAGTCACCTTTGCCTGAAGGCCCCACCTTCAGGGTGTTCTGTGTGGAATTTACAACTTTGTTAGCATGACACCACACCTATTTCACATTCTTGTTAAATTGTTTTTCACATTTGTGCATCACATGTGTGCTGTGAACGTTTGGTGTGTCTTTGCAGTGAACTAGTTTGTCTGTTTTAGTAGCACATGTGTAGAAGAGCAGCTGTGTTTTTCATCCTTTACTGCTAAAAAATGTTGTTTTTTTCTCTGTATAGGTAGAGTAAAATTTGTTGCCAAATTCTTAAAGCTGTTGAATGATGAGTTTGAGAGGGAGGAAGGAGATGTTGTGGAAGTGAATTCACAAAGAGTGAGTGTCCATTAGAGGTATTTATTGCAATAAACCATATGCATGCATATGGAACTCATGTCTTCCAAAGAGAACGAGAACCAAAGGCAAGAACCTCAGAAAGAGGTTTGTCGCTCAGAGCCATCACAGTGAAGGATGTAGACCATCATCCACTAATGAGGTAGTCCAAGGCCTCCACAGAATTTTTTGTGTGAGCCTGTCGCCCTCTCATGAAACTAGGCACTCTGATTTACCCCTGCAAGAGACAAGAAAAGGCCTGATGTTCATGTCAAGGCCTCATAATCAAGCTGTCCAACAGGCACAAACAAGAAGATGAGACAAACACTCACATGTAAGACCACACAGTTTATTTTGAAAAAAGATTTACATATCAAATGTCAGGAGTAAAATCTAGTATTAATATAGTGAACCAGTAAAATATAGAAGATTTCCATCTCAAAAGACTGGCAAACACAGAGGCAGGGAGAGGGAAGAGGACGCTTCCATGAAGACCTCTGGGAAGAGCCTGTGTCCTGTGCCAATCAATAGTATTGACTAAAGTTCCAAGAGGCCGGTGTGTTATGTAATCTTCAACCTTCTGTGTATGAGTGAGCGTGTTTCACCTCGAGGACTGTTGAGCTGCTGATGACACATAAGCAGCAGATGGTGTTAAAGATAGCTTAAATTTCTTGCAGCTATTTGTCATAGGATTCAGTTCCATGAAACAGAACTCTGGTGTTTTCTTGAGCAGGCTTCTGGTCATCCTGTTGTTTCTTCCAGATAATGAAATGGGGAGGCTAAATGTGAGATAATACAATCATAAGATATTATTGATTTCAGAATGGTCCTTTTAATAATTCATAAATAGTATGGCTGTTAAAATAAAGGTAGTGTCTACAGATACGGACCCGTACCCGTAGCCTGTGGGCTACGGATACGGCACTTTCCATTTGCCAGACAGATACGGACCCGTACGCGAGTCTCACGAGTCAGAAGCTGCTAACCACTGCAAACTGTTGAAAGGTAAGCAAAATTTCAGTGTACCGCCGGTGGTACACTTACTAATTTGCATAGGAATTTCAAGAATGTCCGACGGCTGCAAACGCGATTATACAAACACTATACGCCGATGGAAAGCTTAGATTCTCATGAATCCGCCGGTATAAACCACTTTCAGATGCGATTACCACAGCGGGTGAGAAAAACACATTTGTCCGACAAAAACGAATATTCATCCATCCGTTCTCTATACACGGCTTCAACGCACACAGCGCGACTCACATTTCTGGGTTCATTATTACACCCAGATGAAAATATTCCACAAAAACGGCCATAAGCCAACCTTTACATCCAGACGACACAAGCCAGTAAACTATTTTGTCCAAAACATGTCCTGAAGTCGGTATAAAATCCACGAATCGGTCGTTTTCAAGGAAATGCACCTCGCAATGCGCGTCCAATATTCCCTGTATTTTTCGTCATTTTTTTATTTAAAAATAGAAGATTAGCGACTTTTTTGTACTGAAAATGGCTGGAATTGACTGAAGCTTAAAGGGTTAAGGTTAGGGTTAGTGTTAGGGTCAGGTTTAGGGTCCGTACCTGTAGTACCGATGCTACGGGTCCGTACCGCTAGCATCTACCGGGACCAGATCTCGTGTATCTGTCTGCCAAATGGCAAGTGCCGTATCCGTAGTCCACAGGCTACGGGTACGGGTCCGTACCTCTAGCAACAACCTAAAATAAATTGAGATATTTTTTACTGTCAGTTGTTCTACTGAATTCAGTTCAGTTCAAAAAACTTTATTTGTCCCCAAGGGGCAATTAAAAAGGGCATACAAGCAGTAAAGAAGGACAACCAAGCAAGGCGCATATTGCACACAAGAAGACAAAAGAACATTAAAAAGAACATTGTAATTTTAAAGTGCTTTACATGTATGGGACAATATAGTGCTTCTTAATACTACAATAAAAGAATGTGGGTGCCAAAAATAAATAAAAAAGTCTACTCTTAAATATTATGTGTGTGTTAAATAAAATAAAAGGTCTACTCTTAAATACTATGTTAAAAGAATGTGTGTTAAAATAACTAAAAAAAAAAGTCTACTGAACTGAATTAAGAAGCATTACAGGTCTATTGAATGTTTTGCTTTCTGTATATATGGTTTTGATATTTTATATTGCTTTACTGTCTTACTTGCAATAATAAGTTAGTATGTAACCAGAACCTCAAGAATAGTAGGTGTTTCTAGGGTAAAGGGGTTAAAACAAATTCCCAACTCTAGACTGACGATAGTTCACCATGTGATTCATCTTTACTGAAACAATAATGACACACACAATGAATGTAATTACAATTTTTATGTCAGCAGCTGGTTTTCCTGCCTGAAAGGGACTAGTTGAATAAGTCACTCGTCATATAATCGCCACTGAAAAGGCTTCATTTGATAAAAGGTGATCTCAGTCTTGTAGCTATTGAGTCAGTCCTTCATCAGAATCAATCCTGTTCTTGCGCCATCAATCTGCATGTCCCTCAGCCTTGTGTCCATCATCTTCCTCCTCCGCTCCGACCCAGCTGCATTCCTCGCTTTTGTGTGTTCCGTCCCCCTGGAATTTTCGGAGACGTCGGGGGAGGGATGGGACAGGAAGGCAGAGAAGAGGAGGGCATTGAGTGACATAGTGGTGCCGAGGCTGTAATGGAAGACAAAGCTCAGCAGAAGGAGAGACAGTAAGAAAAGCACAAGAATAAAAGGACCCAGAAGGACGTTGAGCTCCAAGGCAGAAAGGAGGAGGAAATCAGTTAAAGGGGGAAGGGGGTGTGTGTCTCATTAGATTATGCTGCTCCCCAGGGGAACAGCCAATATTGATGGATTGATTGGGGGCCCCTCCCCATCCACTCAGGTCTCCTGCTTTTGGAAGCCATTGATCTGGTGTCTCTTTGGGATATGACGCCCAGTGCATATTTAATTTACCTTCCATTACAACCAATCAGCATTTAGACAAGGGGTTTAAAGCAAAGCTCAATTTTTAGCACCAAAGGTTAAATGACATTTTCCCTTCTTATCCCGAGAGACAGATGTTTTTTACAACCATGATCAAAGCTGATTTACTTTACCTGCCATGTATGTACCAGATATCATTGCATATATAGGAGTATAAAATTACATTTTTTAAACCAGTACTGACCTTTCAGTTAGAAGTAAAACCTCTCAAATCTCAACAAGCGTGAAACTATTGCCAACCTGGTTCCTGTAGTAAGAGATTTGAAAAATGTGAAGTGGGAGTACAATCCCTTTACGACCCTCATCCTCAAATGTTAGAGGAATTCTCTTTAATGGGTATTGATCTAGTTTTGGTGGCCTTTATAGTTGTTTCTGCTTCTTGTGGCGCTTTGTTTTGGAAGAGAAATGCTCTCTGGGGTGCTGAGCTCTGTGTGAGCCTCCCTGGTAACCCATGCATATGGATGAGTTGTTTATCATTCATGGCCTTTTCACTTTAATTAGCTTTGTGTGACTCACAACAATAAAGCACATCAGCTTTCGAAGAGCTGAGTTGTTCTGCTTTGTCACAAGAAGAAGCGGAAACGTGGCAGATTTCTCATTTGCTTAGCCACATTGCTACAGGTCAATATGCTAACGGTAACTGTTGTCTCTAGGAGTGTGAGAAACAGGATCCTGTTTTACTGCTGTTTTGCATTTGGTATTCCTTTTTAAAATGTGGATCCATATGAGCCTCACCACAACAGATGCTAATCTACTTGAAGTCAAATGTTTTTGGCACCATGCTGGATTTTAAATGCTGCAGTTTGTCACCTAAGACAGAGGCTCTTGAACTGTCCATGTGCGTCAATTTAAGGCTTCAAACATTTATATATGATTCGACCACTTTCATTTGAAGAAATCTAAATAATCAGTCAGTTGTAGATGCATTGGACATCTTGATTATGAATTTCTTTGTCATTATGTGAGAAAATATTGAATTTTATGTCCATTTCGATCCATCTACTCTGTACCCTGATTTCTGTTTTTCTCTCCAAACCAGCAGGTGCTATTTCGGTTTTCACTGTTCTGAACACAAAACTAATGAGTCCATATGTGTCTGTTTTCTCAGGTGTTTCTGTTCTTCTGTGAAACCTGCTCCGTGCCTATCTGCAGGGAGTGCAGCGTGGGGCGTCATATGGGCCACACTTTTGTTTACCTGCAAGATGCTGTACAGGACTGCAGGGCCATCACCATCCAACTGCTGTCAGAGGCACAACAAGGACGACACTCAGTGCAGGTGAGACAGGAAGCTGAACAGGCACAATTACAAGGAATAAAGGGGAAAAAGACTTGCTCATTTTTACATTGTGTTTGTGTCCCTTCACCCAGGGAGCAGTATTGTGACAAATATAAAACCTGCATTGCACTCAGTGTTGTGTTTTGGTATAATACTGGGTGTTGCATGGCGTCTGTAATTAGGAGACAATCGATTCAAGGGAACAAGGCCAGATGTTGTTTATGACTGCATCAAAAGAAGATGCCCTTGTTTTACTCCACAGGACTCAAATAGGCCAAAATGATTTAAGTCTAAACTCAACAAAGCCAACGATTCCTGTTCAAGATTCCCCTACTTATGACAAAAAGACAGTCCTTGTGAAGATTAAAGTATGCAAATCCACCCTCATCCATCTCCTAGAAAGGCTGAGTATGAAGCTAAGGAGAGCAGCTGTGGCTCTCCATTCCCCCTCAGCACAGAGCGAACAGCTATTTAAATATGTTTGAGAGTGACCAGTCCTGCTGGGAAGCTAGAGGTTAGAGGTGTCCAGCTGGCCCTAAAAGGGGGTGGGTCGCATGGGATGAGCTCTGGCAGGGGCAGGGCTGAAGGTCAAAGGGGAGGAGGACTGGAGAGGAGGGTGGGGGAGGGTAGATGAGGTATTTAAAGGATTTCAGAGAAAGGAAAACTCCCCTTGTCTTTCTAAGAAGTGGAATACTTCGCCCTCCCCCTATTCACTCCCCCATTCATTCACTCACTTCCCCCACTTCTTACTCTCACTCCCGCAAACACCAACACATACACACATACACTCTGCCTCTCTTCATTTACACAATTATAGATTGGGTGGCAGCTTCCTACACCCCTTTAGATTCCTTTTTATCTTGTGACACATTTATGAATGAAAGAAGGATTAGTGGCTTCTCTCTGCGTGAAAACTGCATGAAGAGCCTCGTTCAGGACCAGATACATTGCATTTGGTGTCACTAGGGCTGGGTAATAGAACTGAAAAGTTTAGCACAATGAAATGTTTAACTGATTATTAATGACCATTTTTAATCACCTATTTTTGTGAAAGCCCAGGGAGCAGACCACCAAGAGTGCATAGCTTAAGTTGAGGTGGTGGGGACACAGAGATGTGGGCAACTTTAGTGTACAGGTTTGGAGGGAGGATACCATAGAGGCTCAGAAGGCCATGGGGAGAATGATGGAGGGCGTAGGGGCTTCATCGTCAAAGAATATGAAAAGTTGTACGTGGTCATGTTGAGAGCGCATGTTTAATCCACACTAGTTGAGTGCAGCCTTAGTCATGGTTAGCAGAGGAGTGTAGGAAGTTGACAAACCTTCTGCGTCATTTAAGTTTCCTGTATGGGAGCATTTTGGCTTCCTGTAAAATACAGTGATGATGGAAGAAAGGTGGTGGACAAAACTATAAAGGTGTGTAGGCACTGTGGCACGAGAAAGCCGTATGAGAGTGGAAATACATCGAGCATAGCCACCCACATGAAGCGACATCACCTGGATGTGTCAGTGACAGGAGCCAAGACGGAGGCTGCTCAACAACTGCTTATCACCGCGGCATTTTAACAACTGATCCAAAAATTGATCCGATTCGTGACTCAAAACCGTGATACGATCTGAAGCGTGAGTTTTGTGATCCTTTGCACCCCTAAAAGCAACAGCAATAAGCAGTTACATTTATTAATGTTGTCGTAAAATGCCAAACAGCAGAATAAAGCTTCTTTAATGGGAAGACTTCCTGGATTTCTCTGTTGTAACACTTTCAGGACTGTCACATTTAAGTCCTTTGACTGGGTCTTTCAGAGGGAAGTATTTGTAGTAAATGCTTCTAATCAACCAGTGGTTGTTATTTTTGCCAAAAAAAGCAAAATAAATAAAACTAGTGAAAGTATGATTTCTACCACATAACTTTGGATCAAACCACATGGGCAGTGTTAAAATTAACTTAAACCTAAGCAATTTCAAGCAATTGATTTGTTAAGTCCAAAGACCGTTCTAATCATTGTATAGTCTTGAGTTCTGGTAAATTGCAATCAGTATATCCCTCTTCTGATATTTTAGAAACCAAACAATTCAGCCAGTAAAAAAATTTAATTTGCAGAAAGACAAATGTATCGATTAGCTGTAAGTTTTACATCAACTACAGATAACGGCAATCGGTCAGACACACCAGTGTTATCTAATTTGCCTTGAAGGTGGGGCAATGTTGTGACCTTGGTAAATACTCACCCAAAACATGAAACACTAGCTGTTTTGCCGAGGTCATATGACATGCTGGCCTGTACTATCTCCTAGGCAGAGCATGTGCCTCTCCTATCCATTTCTCAGCTTAACCTTTGTTTGACTGGGTCACACTTTGTACCTTAATGAATAGCTGCTTATATCACTCTGGGTGTTCTTAAAATTCCAAGATATCCCCACGCAGATCCGCTCAACTCCCAGCCACGTTTAGCAAGGTTTGAATTTTGGTTCAACTGGACACATTGGGAATCATATAAACGGGTATATACTTAATGAAAAGCACCAGGAAGCATGCAGCTGAGTCATAGGATACACCGCCTACCAGCTGGCAGTATCTTGTGCTGTTTGGCGTGTGTTCATGCGCTTTGGTGTAGGTCACCATGGGAGTAAATGCTGACGCCAGATAATATGTAAACACACACACACACACACACACACACACACACACACACACACACACACACACACACACACACACACGCTCCTGTCCCCTGAGGTAGGAAATTTCCGCTCACTCTACCCCCATTATCTTCCCTGACCCCCGACCCTGGACTTGTGACCTCCTGGTTGGCCAGAGCCCCCTGCCTCTACTGTTTGATTGGCTAGTTTGACTCTCTTTGTGTTGCAAGCTGTGCTCCTCTGGGAATGTGGGAGAGAAATGTGGAAGGTGATGGAGACGCAGTGACTGGATGGGAGGGACAAGTTGTGAGACCTGGAGGAAGAAGACAGAAAATTAGAAGTATGAACAGTCGACAGAAATAAATTACGTGAAATAACTGTCAAACAATTAAAATGTCCATTTTGTAGAAATTCCCAGAGACAGCTGTAAGATGTTTTAAATCCACAATGGCTTCCTACTAACTGTATTTGATAAAGGTCCTGGCCTGATTCCTCTAGAATTCCCTGCCTGCTGTTCTGATTTAGTTGACCCTTTAGCTGGCCAACTAAAATGGCCAGGCCTAAGAGAAAAGAATCCTGCTTCAAGGCTTTGTTCCTGCAGGCGTGAGTCGGGGTGGGCGGTATGTATCTTAAGACGGGGGCAGCAGAATACGACCTGTAGAGGTTTAGCTGACCTTTGATCTTTGCAGCCGTAATCACAAAGGAAGCCTTATCCCACCTCCCCTTTGTCCCTGTGAGGTCCGGTTTATCCTGCGACCTCCTCCCAGAAAGTGCCAGAGGAAAAGCCAGATAAAGCTCGTGGAGGGGCGGGGACAGACAAAAAAAAAGTGCATTCAGTCCAAATTCAGTTGTTAAATGCCAAAATGGCGACACCTTTATTTGGCACATTTGCTTTTCAGTGCCAGAATTTAAAAAAATAATAATTAGTGTCTTTATTTAATCTTACAGTTAATACCATCCTATTCCGTACATAAATGTATTTTTACATGTAGTGGTATAATGCTGTTTTATTTTTAAAAAATCTTGATAATGCAATTCTGGAGATTTGGTAGCGGTGCAGAATTTTTTCAGTAATGTAAAAAAAATTTCAAATATAAAAAAAAAAGTCTGCCTTAATAAAATGTAGTGTGAAGATATGAATAGTTTAGTGGTTAAAATAATGGCATTAAAAGATAAATGAACACGACTAAGGTTCTAACTGGCCATGAAGTGGCAGCTTGACATGTTCCTGCACTCAGTTTTATGGACACTTGTATGGAGGTTTTAGTCCTGCACAGCAAAATAAATAAGCGATTCACGTGCTTCTAAATGTTCAGTTACACACATGGAATAAGAGAAGTGAAACATAGTCCCCTCCAACAGAACGTTGCATCATTTTGTTCAGTGTGAAGTGACTTCCTATTCCTCCTGACCCTTGTTTCTTTTGTGCCTCTAAATGAGCGTTACCAAATGTGACAAAGGAATCGCTCACAAAAACCAAACAGGTGTTTCTGCATTGACTTGCCAGGAAGATGTCGCATACACTGTCCTTTGTTTTAATGTTTCCTGAACCTCTGCATCCTGTTTCTGGGCGTCATCAGAATCCCATCTGAGCAATAAAACAGACCAGGAGATGGTGGTTTTTTTTAGCATTTAGACATTCTGGTTGGTCTTTTGTCACACAGCAGAGTGAGAGTTGTGTGTAAATGTTCCTTGTCCACATATGAGTTTTTATTGCCAGTGTTTTTTTTTTAATGTATCCTCGCACATGAATAAGATCACATTATTTTGTTTTGTGTCCCCAGCTGAGCATGGAAAAGGTCCAGACCATGGCAGAGCAGGTGGAGATCAAGGCTAAGGTGGTGCAGACTGAAGTGAAGGCTCTAGTCCTGAGACACAAGAAAGCGTTGGAGGAAAGAGAATGTGAACTACTGTGGAAGGTGAGCTGCTGCCTTCATATTCATCAATGTCCAGCCAGTTTGTACAAAGGGGCGTGTTGACTTTACCAACCAATTTCAGGTTTGTTTGTGTCTGAGGCTGCTAGCATTCCAGTCAGTTTGGCACCACTGACCAACCAGAGCCGTTTTTCTATGCAGCTTTACAGCGATTTTGAAGCAAATGTTTGACAATGCAAGTTAGGCATATTTTCATTTTGACTTGAATAAAGTAGGCTGTGTCGTATCAGAAGGTAACGGTATAGACTGCATTATACACGGCTGTAATAGAGTTTCATGGCATTGGTCATGTTTTAGACAGTAAAAGAAACGGCAACAGCTGCTCAGCAATGTGAGGTAAATATTTACTACATCAGAAGTTATTCAAAAAAGACATTTTTGTCACCCATAAAGTGCATTAACTCTTTTTTTTTAAAGTCAGAAACACTGCAAGTGGGTGTAAAAATATGTTTGCGAAATTGCTGATGTTTTTAATGCATTTTGCCAATTTCATTAACCTTTTCTAATGCAATACTTCAAAATCAATGTAAAACCAGAATACTGTTGGTGTCCTCATCTTGGACAATTTCTGAATATACAAATGATAGTGTATATGTTAAATGTATTACGGTCAGTGACGGAATGAAAATTTTAAATTAACCATCATGAAGTAGGCATGCTGGCTTGTTGATTAGATTTAATTTAAGGTATAAATCAAGATGAATGGTTTTATAGCAGAGCAAATAGTGTACATGTCATGATTGGTTAATGAAACTTGTTTAAATTAAACAAAATCAAGTAGGCAGCTGTTAACTTGGCAGTCTGGCTTAAGGCATAGACTTCAGGAAAGGCTTCCCAGATTTAAGGTTACCCACAGAAGGAGATGGTTTCTGGGCAAAAGAACCCTCATCCCAGAAACCCATCAGCCCTGGATAACTGTACTTTCCATTTACTAATAATGCTTGGGGAAACATATTGCTTAGTAGCTTAAAATGGCAAAAAACAACTAAGACTGTTTTATGTGCATGGAATTGTTCCATGAAAACACACACGCTCCATATGTAGCAAGTAAAGCACATATGACTGCAACCTGATGCATAGCATATTTGATGTTTTGGCCAGATGACTCTTAATTTAGTCAAACACACCCAAGCATTAAACTCTTATATCTGCCCTCACAGCAGGCTCAGTGATACTGTAAAAGCTGATCTGTGCCTTAAGATCTTACAGTTAGTTTGTGTGTGCAGGTCGAAGTGTCACAAAAAAAGGTTTCACTTACTAGTGTTTCCTCTTTAGTGCTGCTTAGAACCCAGCATGACGAACCCTTTTTTTTTTAAAATTTCTTGTGAAGCCCTCACCGTCACACCTGTTTCATGAATACAAATGCTGGAGGTATATGAAAGTATGTTGATATATTGTGAGGGAGGCAGTATGAGGTTGTCTACTATTGTCTTTTTGTTGATTACTATGGCGACTACTGCTCTTATGATCTGACATATTGTGGAGAAAATGAATTCATGAAATAAGCCATTAACTGTTGATTAGTCATTATTAGATTACTATAGCGTTTTGATCCTCTGAAATCTAGATATTTGCTGCTCTTGTTTTTCTTACATTTTAACAAGATGGCATACTGGACTATTTGTTACTCCTTTTCAGGCCTGCAATAATTATGAATTGGATAATGACAGCAACTGTTAATCACAGTTACATGTAGCCCTCAAGTTAGTAATTCCCAAAAGTGACAATCTTTAGAAACCCATTTAATCTATGAAGCCCCTTCACCGCTATGCACATATGACCATTTCAGTTTCATAGAAGTGCTGCATTGGTGATTTGCTTTATCAATCCACTGACTTTGTTTACCTGCCACCTTCTCCATTTCCATCTGCTCCTCTGCTGTCTTCAACTCGGGTGTAGAAAGCTTGTAAGTTGAGCTCAGCAACTTCTGAGTCATACAAGATATTGAAAATGACTCCGCTAGTGTTTCCTGTACTGCTAGCCGATGCGATGGTCACCTTTGGTGACAGAAGTGTCAGGAAAACAGAAACTGACTCCAGGAAGGTGTTCCACAGTGACTCAGCATTGCATCATGGAATGAGCTACAGATTCTGAGATGACAGAAAAGTGACTTTCATGTGATTCATAGGCGTTTTTGTTTGTGCTATTGTGTGAAAATGTAGGGCATGTGAAGGTTGTAACTTTTAAGTAGTGGTTATATTGCAGAAAACCAAGGTCTCACTCTTTTTCTATCTTTACTTGGTAACCCTGTGAAACAAAACCAACTCAGCCCTTTTTCTCTTCACTCTGTTCTTTAGCTAAGAATCTAAAGTAGGTTGTTAGCGTCCATTAAAAAGCCCAACTTGAGTCTTTGTCCTCAGTGACTATAAAGTGTAATTCTAGTCTCACAGATGCAAATGGCCGTTTCTCCTAGGCCAAGGATCAACAAAAGATCACTCTCTTTGTTTCGTTCTGGGTCCCTCCCTACTATCAGAAGTTCCTCTAAGCATAGAGGCAGTCAGGCTATTGTGTTATACTCTTTTTGTTAGGTGACGGTAAATAAGAGCCCAATCTCTGCTTCTCAGGTTCTACCATTCTCTTTAATCCATTAGACTCTGTGACTGTATTGTAACTTGATCTGCCTTCTCACAGTAACAGAAATGTGTTATGGTCAAGTGATTTTTTTTATTTTTACGATTGGGTGAATAATTAAACTAAGTAACATAGAGGCACACCTTTTTTAGCACGAGCCCAGATGTCTTTTTGAGTGTATTTTGTATAGAATTAGAGATGTTAGCAGCAAATGGCTTCCCAAAACATACAAAATATACATAAATGAGACTCTTGTTTTTCATGAATATTGCATTAAAGAAATCATCCCCATTTACAGTTAAAATTATAAATATGGACAATTTCTTTAACTAGAGTTATAATTACATTTCTGCTCAAAGTAAGCTACATAAATAATCTGAAACAAGAGCAAACCTTGTTCTTTTACTTGTGAAGTAAACTCCCCCCAAAAGTTTAATAAACACATGATGCTTATGATATTGAATTGGTACCTGATGGTTAACTTTTTGCTAGGTGCCTACCGTTCGAAGCCAACACCTCAGGAAGGAGATGCATATGATGTTGTAATATAGTAATGTTAGGGAATGTTTTCTGTTAACTTTACTTCTCTTCACACTGTGAGAAACACTGACCTCGGCTTTCGTAGACTTTTTGATACCTGAGGTTCCAACAGACTTAATGTCAGTCGTTGTCAACATTTATATTTGTGCACAGATGTCTAAACCAGGGCAAGCATTGCAATTGTGTTACAGCCACGTTTTAAGGTAGTCATTAGTTTTATTTCATGAGGAGCTATACGTTAGATTTTGAACATGCAGTGGTAACATCATGCAATGCATGTTTTGGCTAACAACTTTGCCTTTGGTCTTGAAATATCCTAATTTCCAATTGTGGATCAAAGAGTTGCCATTGTCATGTGTTGTATCTGCATTAATTAAACAAAACCCCTCCCTAAATGATGTTCAGCATGTGCTCTGCTTTTTGTCCTACTCAGCCATATTCTTTCTCTGCTTTCAGGTGGAGAAGATCCGTCAGGTAAAAGCCAAGTCTCTGTACCTGCAAGTGGAGAAGCTCCACCAGAGTCTGACCAAGCTGGACAGCACCATCGCTGCAGTCAGCCAGGTGCTGGATGAGGGCCACCACCTTGACGTGCTGCTGGCCAGGGAGCGGATGTTGACTCAGATCCATGAGCTGAAGGCCCTCAGGGGCTTGCTGCAGCCGCAAGAGGATGACCGCTTCATGTTCACTCCTCCAGACCAGGTTAGTACTGGAACTATGGTGACAGTTCATACACTAGTGGCCTTATTAATAGTCTTTGTGTTGTGTCCGATGCCCGTAAAACTTCTGAATATATTTTGTCTATACACAAATATTCTTGATATGTCAAAGAAACTTAACTTATTTCATAATTGTTCCAACAGGCTTTGTACATAGCTATCCAGTCCATGGGCCTGATCAGCAGTGGAGCCTTTGCCCCAGTCACCAAAGCCCACGGGGAAGGCCTGAAAACTGCGTTATGTGGCAAGCCTGCCTCCTTTACTGTGGTTGGATACGATCATGATGGCGAGCCGCGTCTTTCTGGTGGGGACACAGTGTCAGCAGTAGTCATGGCAGTTACAGACGGTAACCTGTCTGCAGCGGAGGTAACGGATCACCAAAACGGCTCATACACCATCAGCTACCTGCCCAAATGTGAGGGAGAGCATCTTGTGTCTGTGTTGGTGTGCAACCAGCACATCCAGGGCAGTCCCTTCAAGGTGATCGTGAAGTCAGGGCGAAGCTATGGGTCCCTTGGCTCCCACGTGTCATCGTTTGGATGTGAAGGCGAGGGAGATGGTCAGCTGTGTCGTCCCTGGGGCATCAGTGTTGATAAGGAGGGGTACGTGGTGGTGGCTGATCGTAGCAACAACCGCATACAGGTAGAGCACAACCTTCAATCTTTGTCTCTTTACAGTCACTTTGTAGAAAAAGTATGGTCACTGAGTTTGGTGTCACAAACCTTTCTTTTGTATAATGGAGAAGTTAAGTGTTTTTTAATCTTACGTATTTATGGATAATTTAAGTCAGTAAGTGTGATGAAAGCTACTGTATTTTTTAAGAATTTAAGGCTAAGTAACTGTCTCCCTACCTCAATGTGACTAATAAACATCATAGAAATATGTGTTTTGTTTGCATTTACAGTGGGCGCATTCATCTTAATGCAGCAGAGTCTGATGAATGTTGAAAAGTGTGAGAAACTTATTTTTTCGTTCCACACACTTGTAAATACCATAATCAGTGTGCGATAATGTCAGTAAAAGTTTTTTCAAGATAAAACAAAGAAAATGGAAAAACTTGAAGTAGCACTTGTTTTAATGGAACAGTCAGCATCAATTTTAGGTTTACAATATATAGACGGCCCTAACAGCTTGCCAAATACACTCATGTACACCCCCTGTCAAAAGTTTTAGGACACTGTCTCATTCAAATAAAGTAGACCCTTTCCTACAACTTTTGACAGGGGGTGTATTTCATCATATGGATGTGATCAGGGCAGGACTCTGATCATACATGTAAAGTTTCAGGCAGATTGGAGCACGTTCAGGGCATTTACACAGCATTTGAAATTTCATGGCGAAGGATCAAAATTCCAGAGGCCGCCACGGACACGCCCTTTGACTTTGGAAAAAAGATTTTAATAACTTTGGATCATTAAGGCCTCCTGTATGTACTGGCCGAATTTGAGGTGAATTGGAGTTTCCCCCTAGGAGGAGTTCACTCTAGAAAAAAAATGAAAAATGGGCAAAATCTGACATTCAACACAAAATAGCTCACTTCCTGTTGGGTTTGGAATGTGGCTGTCACTGACTTTTTTGTTCAGCCTGATGTGCTGCATATGTGTACCAAATTTGGTAGATACACCCCCTGTCAAAAGTTGTAGGACAGGTTCTACTTTATTTGAATAAGAAAGTGTCCTAAAACTTTTGACAGGGGGTGTACTTGAGTGGTGCTCAACATATGTAATACGTTCCTTGGTGAAAACATTAGCTGTGTTTACATTAGAGTGTGTGCAGCAAGCACGACAGAAGTCTGCAGTGTGGAGTATTCTGAAGAAACGACACCAAAGTACAGCTTAGTTTGACCTTTGACCCAAGTGAAATCAATAAGCAGCGTTTGTTTCCTCAGATATTCAAGCCTTGTGGTGCCTTCCACCATAAGTTTGGCTCTCTGGGCTCTCGGCCTGGTCAGTTTGATCGTCCTGCTGGGGTTGCATGTGACAGTCAGAGACGAATTGTTGTGGCTGATAAGGACAATCACCGTGTGCAGGTATGAAAACCCGCCTAGACATGGTCAACACTGTACTTCTGTTATGTACATTAGAAAGTCACAGGAAAATTGCATGGAAAAAATGTCTAAATTCCAAAAGCTTGACAAAAGTTGGCTTCTGAAAACCCATATATATGTTCCAGGCCAAATTAGAATCCAGGCAGATTTTAAATCCGCCTAGGCAGAATTAGAATTTTGATTTCGCCTAGGCTAGATTGAAATTTGAAGGGTTTTGAATATGATATGCTCTGTTAATGTAATTATTTGTTTTCCCTAACATTATGTACCTTGAAATTTGGTTTTAGATACAAGGTAAATAACTATTTTAGAAGTAATGTCAACTTTTGTCCTCAACACTTGGCAAAATAAACAGGGAAAAAATTATTTTGTCAAAACAGTTTCTGGGTTTTTTTTAATATACTTTATACCAAAATCCTGTTAGAGGGTTACGGTTAGGGTTATTCTTTCTAATATACAGGCTATTGATATATCAAGATTGAAATCCGTACAACAACTATGGTAGGATTTTGATTTCGCCTAGGCGAAATCAAAATCCTAATTCCGCCTAGGCGGATTTAAAATCTGCCTGGATTCTAATTTGGCCTGCGACATATTCATTTGGAAATGCATGTCTCCTCATGCTTATTCTACTTCTACTCCACATGTAAACATGTCAGGCACTAAGACATTTGCTTTGTCTGACAGGTGTTTACTTTTGAGGGCCAGTTCCTGCTGAAGTTTGGGGAAAAGGGTACCAAGAATGGGCAGTTCAACTATCCCTGGGATGTGGCTGTCAACTCTGAGGGTAAGATCCTCGTCTCAGACACCAGGAACCACAGAGTTCAGCTTTTCACCCCTGACGGCTCTTTTCTCAATAAGTACGGCTTTGAAGGGGCCCTTTGGAAACACTTTGACTCTCCCAGAGGAGTAGCCTTTAACCACGAAGACCACCTGGTGGTGACCGACTTCAACAACCATCGGCTTCTGGTTATCCGGCCTGACTGTCAGTCAGCTCGCTTTCTGGGCTCGGAGGGCACGGGGAATGGGCAGTTTCTGCGGCCTCAGGGCGTCGCTGTGGACCAAGAGAACCGCATCATCGTGGCCGACTCCCGCAACCACAGAGTCCAAGTATTCGAGACCAATGGAAACTTCTTATGCAAATTTGGCACACAGGGGAGTGGCTTTGGACAGATGGATCGCCCCTCCGGTGTGGCTGTGATGCCTGATGGAGTCATTGTGGTCGTTGACTTTGGAAATAATCGCATTCTCAAGTTCTAAAAAGTCTATTTTTGCATTCTCTCCCTCCATTTGTCCTTTTTGCAGTATTTCAGTGAAGGAAATGGAGGCTAGAGAATGAATCAGCAGAAAGGAGGAGAGCTCAGGGATGATTGAGAGCATGTTAAAATGAAGGGAAATTAAAACTATAATTTTTTTTCTCATTTTCATGATTATTCTCTAAATCAGTTAGCTGTGGTATATATAACAAAGGGGACCTCTACAAATTGATAATCAGTAGAAAAAGAGCCATATTTCCCTTCCTTGGTGCTCTTAATTGTCTCTGTCAGCTCTCCTTCAGTATACATCTCAGGGAATTTCTCACTTCTTGAAATCTTGTACGCTCTGCTCCATACCTACCTCATTTAGCTCTTTATGAATGTACTCATAGTGACTGAGCAGAGGTTTTAGTCCGTGAAGTTCTACAAAGAAGAAAAGTCTACCTCTATACTTTGTTATTTAAGAGAGACAAAAAAAGAATAGACGCTTCAGTTAATATTTGCACAGGATTGATGGAATTCTTGCTGTGCATTTTGATATATAAGTGAACCTCCTGAATGTTGTTGCTGAGACAATACTCAGATCGCTGTAGAGGCTGCATGATTTATTCCCATTAGAGGGCTTCGCTCAGAGAGGAAACTGCGATACAGTAGTATCCTTTCATGTTTTAAGGCTCGTCAGTTTTTTCGCTTATGCATCAATCCTCGTCTCTTTGTGGTTCTGTGGAGTCCGTAGTGTCATGATAGCCTAAGAAGACTGTGTGAAACGATGCCAAACTTGATAGAATCAAAAGTAGCTCAGGTCACTGAAGAACTGATTAGAATTAGCAGTACTTTGCAGGTTCCCCCTCTAGCTTTACTGGCTAATGCCGGTGTAATGAATTATTCGAGAAGTACAAATATAAAGTTCATGAAATAAGCTCTAAAATGGTCCCTGAAATGATTCCCAAGATAAGTTCTGTAATAGAATTATCCAGAGTATTTGATTGACCACACACCCCAGCCCCTAAATTCATCTTTTAAGACTGGATAAAATAATTTTTTTTCTTTGCTATCCGGTCAGTTATGCAGAGAGAGCAGCGTCTTCTCCAAACAAGAGGACTCACCAAAGGATTTTGGAGTTGAATATTCTGAAATCTTGATCTATTAGTCATCATAACATAGAGACTTAATCATATAATTGAATGACACCTTTTTGATGAGGCCTGCTGTGTGACAAAAGCCTCAGAAGTAGACATCTGATTTGGCCGTCCAGAGGACATTAATGACATCAAATTAAAGGCCTATCATTGCAATCCTTTGGATTTAAATTGTGGTTGAAAGCCACTCCCTTTAGGCTCCTGGGGCCTAGGATTTAGTCCAGTCCATTGAGAGGGCAATATCACGAAGCCCTGCCCTATTTATTGATCCTTGGAGTTGAAGAGTCACCTCCAGATTGAGCGCTAGTAGACCTCTGAAGATGGACATCTACAGAGCAGTTACTAGAGTCAACCAAAGTTAGAATTTCTGCACAATGGCCAACTATAGATTTGGCAATTAAAGAAACTAGAAATACCCTTTAAAATATTTTCTTTAAGAATCATTGTCATCGAGAATTCTAAGTTCCTTAAACTCACAGACTTGAGTTCATACCTCTGTCTCTGTTAGGGTTTGAAGAGGAATGTGTGCTTTGGTCACAGGTTTTTGACCAAAGGCTGAAGCCATGGCTGTGTGAGTGAATTTTGAAAATGGATCCTCTTCGTAGAGATGTTTGTGTAGAGAACAGAGGATACCTGCACCAAAGAGAAACCCTTTCTCCCCCTCACATTAATCGCCTCAACTTGTCAAACAATGCCACAATTTTATCAATATTAGGTGGCCCATAGGCTTAAAATAGCATCTCAGATTGGCCTTTCTTGTACCCAAATCTAATTTCCATAGAAAGTGATAGATACTGATTCTTTGTGGTGAAAGCATAATGGGGTTTTGAATCCCCTTGCCCTTTGTTCAATCTGTGTCCCACTGGAAGCACTAAGACAATTAAGGTTCTGTTCGCCTCTTCCTTAGCATGGCACAGGATCATGAGACCTATGAAAATATTCACCGACAGGCTCTCAACTCTGAGGCGAGGGCTGTCTGCACATGATCGAGGTTTACATCCTCATATCTCAGATCCCTCTACCTCTTCTCTTATATACCTCAACTCCCGAATACCTCAAATATTTCATTCATAGCTACTGTGCATGTAAACATTCAAATACCTCAACATGTTTTTCATTCTGAGTACCTTATTTTTGCTGTTTTTATTTAAGCATACCTCATAAAATATTTATACCTTACACATATACCTCCTCTTGTGTTACAGTACAGTGCATGTCCCATAGCTCTAGGACCAAAGATCATGGTACTATTTTGAGTTGAAATGAAATTTGTATTATGGTCATTGCTCCATTTTTCAACCCTGAACTGGCAACTTGGCTTGTTTTCTCTACTGTAAGCTGCCTGGTAAGTTATGCCTTTTTATCACCAAAAACCAAATATTTCAGATGAAAGCATTGTGCCGAAATGATCTGTGAGAGTTCTGTGCCAAACAGAGTTGGCCTTTGGACCATGCTGTTGTAGACAAAAAATGTCACTGGACCATTATATCATAGAAATGTTAAATCAGAGCAGCTGAGGATAAATCCTTGTCTTCTGATTGGATGCACTTAAGTGGGCTGGGCCCCGTTTATCTATACCTCATGATGATGATGAACATGCAGATTCCACTTTGTTACTGTGCGCCAGGGGTGATGGGGAAGAGGAGGCAGCCTCTTTTGAAGAGTTAAGGACTTCACATGTCCACCTTTAAGTGCACATAAATTACCTCTAATTTCAGCACAATTTACCAATATTTCAGTGTGGATTTTGGGATTCTTGATGCTGGTTGTGAAGGACTTTGAGAGAAGTCTAAACTCAAACATCCGGAGTGTGGTTTAAACAAACACATCGGAGGATCACGTCTGATGTGTGACGACAGGCTTGTATGTTATTTAAGTGGAGCTGTTAGCACAAGGACGGTGAGCCGGTTTGAGTCCACAGACCCTGCTGCTTTGACCGCAACTCTTAGTTTCAACCAATAAGATTGTTTTTGCTTTTCAGTATTACGCTATGAAATGTTCATTCATGTTGCATCAGGTTTTTTTAATTAAGATTGCAGAATTCTATCTTTAAGATCGTTAGGTCTTCACTCTTCAAGAGGAAAAACGTATTTTAAACCTTTTTTTGTTTGTTTGTTTTTAATTTTGTTGCATGCTTTAAAAAGTCCTTGTATTATACTAATTTCTCCCAGATAGGTGTTGGAAAAACTCAAAAGGGGTGGGTAGCTGATTGTTGGGATGGTTTTACCAAAATATGTACCCAAAGATATGTATGTGTGTTGTAGGATTGTGTTGGATGGAATTAACCTTTGACCTTTGCGATTGTATTTCCTGTTCTGTAGAGGCTCTGCAGACCACAGCCTGTTCAGTCGGCCGCACTTCGGTTCTTGAGGCACAAGGCTGGCGTGGCCCTTGACCATTAGTGCTCAATTTTCTTTAACTCCCTCTAAAATTCATAAAATGTTAGACATATAAACACCCTGTTCTTTCACACTGAAGCCCTGTAACTTTAGGAGGTAACAGCTTACTGATAGACATTGATTTCCAACAATGATGAATCCATAAGGCGGCCATTTTGCGTTTTGAATTGTAATGGAAAGCCAGGGCTGCATTCCAGATCGCATACTTTGTCTTTTTACGTTAAGTATGTACAATAGCTGCCTTAACAGAGTACGTACGGTTTACTTCAGTATACATACAATAGAACTGGACATAGTACTTTACTGTAGTATTGTGCCTTATGGCCATCACAGTCTGTAATGCAAAGTCAGGACAGCTGATATTTTTGGCATACTACATTGGACAATACTATGTGTTGGGGCGAACTAAATCGTTTTCTGGCACGCTATTTAGTTTGGAAGTATGGATGTTGGAATGCTCCCGAGGTTTCTTCAGCACAAACTACCAATCATCTCCCCTCCTTGAATCCAGGAAGTGTGGCGATGGCTGCTAAATACGTGATCAGTTGACTGCACTCCTGTTCGGCGGGCTTTTTTCTTGTGTGTTTTTTAAAAAAAATCTTTTATTGGGCCCCTGTGGTTTTGTCCACCATTTTATTTCTGGCCTCTCACGACTTTAAGAGAGAGAAAAAAGCAAAGCTGCACGAGGCGACATGTGCAAGGTCATAGACCTCCTTTTAAATGATTGTATACTCGAAAGAAAGAAGAAAAAAAGGTGGGGAAATTTAGAAAGGAAAAAACAAAACTCAGGTAGTTCTCAGCAGCGCTGTGCTGCAGGTGTCTCATTGAAACTTGTCTCGTAGTGATGATGTAGTGACTTTTTCCCCTGTTATGACCTCTCAGTACTAGTCTGATTCTTTTGTGTGTCCATTTACATATTATAAAACTAATTATTTCTCAATCTGAAAAATTCGATTAGATTAGTTTCCCCTGATTTATCTTGTAGTTGTGGGTTTTTTTTTGCCAAGTTTTGGTTTTTCTTTAACAAAAAAGTACAAATACTTAACACCACTTGATGCTCATTGGCCCTTTTAGAATGTATTTTGTGAAGAAAAGGGTTAAATGGGATCTTGTTGATGCTCACTCACTATCAATAGCTGCTGCAAGCATTACAAAACAGAACAGAGACCACGGACATTTGACGCTCCACAGCAGTGATACTACATAAGAGTTTTAGGTGGAAACACACAGCTGTGGTGGAACATGTAGTATTTGTTTATAAACCAGTTTTAACAGAACGGAACGGAAGGTGTTTGGCCTGAGCTAGCTCATCTAGTCTCTGTGTCCTGTTCTACTGGCAGCAGGTTGTGTAGAGAGTGGGCGTTGTGTTTGTGCGCTGCATCTCTGTCGTCTAAGCAGAAATCCACTGAATGTATCCTCGCAGTCCAAGAGGCAGGGCGAGTCGGCGTGGCCAGCTGAGTTTAGATGGCTGCTGCTGGTACTTCCTCATCCAAGCCGCTGTGTGTGTGTGTGTGTGGGTGTTTATCACTCAAGCCTTCTGTGTGTGTGTCTGTGTGATTGTGTGTGCTTGCATTTGCCAGCACACCTTCCCGCCCTCTTCACACACACTCACACATTGTGCTGAATGGAAGTACAGATGTCAGGTCTTCAGTCTAAATAAGGCAGAGGAGACTATAATATATTGGCCACTTGCTGCTCTCTCTGTACTCTGTGGACTTTAAACATTTCCTATGCATTTTTTTGTTTGTTTTTTTGTTCACACTTGAATAAAGTTGTATTTCTTTGACTTCAAATCCTGCGACTCTTCCTTTTCTCTTGCATCAAACAAATACTGGAAAACATTTTCAGGAGTGTTGGGTGACAGGTGACAAGGTAAATGGAAAAACTTGAATAAATGCAGGGAGAAACACAATGAATGCAGACGCTTCTACCCAGATGCACTGCATTGTGCAATTATCCAATAAACAGCTGGTCATGCTGTGCTGAATGTACAGTATAAAAGTGATGTGTAGACCCGGCTGATTCTGATTTGTACCATGCTGACATGAGGAAAAGATCAAAGTGGCTTTGAAGAAGGGTTCATTGTTGGGGGAAAGATGGCAGGAGCTTCAGTCACAAAGATTGCTCAGCTGGCTTATGTCTTAGTAGATACAAGAGAGCATACAAACAGATGCATACATGGAACATAGATGTGGAACCATTTTTTACCATGTTCTGAACAAGTGGGTGTCTGCATGTGTAGTGTACAGCAAGAGATCGAACCCTTGACCCCCACAGTGAGGAGCTCTGGGGGAAGCTCAATCCAGCTTTTTAAAAAGATGGTGTTCATCGTTCCAGTCGAGTTTCAGAGTTTTAGAGAATCACTGCCCAGGAGCACTGAAGCCGTTTTGACTTAGGTAATCCAACACTTTTTGTATGCACACACACAAATAAAACCTGTGTTTATCCAAATACAAAGAGTGATATGTCTTTTTTTTTTTCCACGGGTTTTCATTTAACAGTGATATGCTTCTTATTCTGGTTGGTTGTTTCCTTATCTAGAGGGCACCTTTTTTCTTTTTCTTTGACACAGTTCGAGCTCCCAGAGTTGACACAATGAACAGCAAACCTGCTCCAGGCACAAAAATGCATCTGGTGTTGCCTCATAACTGGTTTGGACAGTCACTGGTTTCACTGGGGGATGGATGTGAGCACTTCTGTCCTGTGCTTAAGAAACAGCACTTAACGCTTTGGCTCCACTGCTGCAATAAACCCCTTCTGCTCACGCAGAACTTCATGGAGCAGTTTAGAGGCAATTTTTGCAGTCTTCAGGAAGTGCGAGCAGACTGTTTCTGTTGCAACGGAAATGAAAAGTTCAGCAATTAGTGCAAAAATCCTCTTTCATATCATTTTACAAAACTAAAGAGAAGACTTGATGAACACATAGACCAATGCATCATGAGCTGCTGTCTCCCTCTCGTGGAGACGACAGGAAGAACCCTATTTTGTGTTCCGTGGCTGTCATCAGCGAAGTCAAAGGTCAGCTTGTAGCCTGAGGATGTTCAGCTTGTTTCTCAACCTTATGTCAAAATATTCTGTGCAGGATTAAGTCTGTGTTGATTTTAATGCTATTAGTGGCTGTACCTTCTTCTTCAGTCAGTTTTCCAGAAAGAATTTTACGCATTGTGGGCATGTAGGTGGAGAACTGACTGTCAGTTTTTGTGTTTGTTTGTTTGTTTATTGTCATACTGTATTATAAAACAGTAGGGGGCACGCACATTTGCAATTCTGGTTCCAGTGTCTTTCCATCAGGGAATATCATGAATAAGTTTGATGCTGTGTAACTGTTGACGGTTGGTTCTAAGATGACCACAGCAGAATGAAAAAGCCTTAAACCTCTGTTGTAGTTGCTGAAGTATTTCAATCACACAGCTACGAGATCTGTATTTGACCAGTGATCCCTGATAAAAATTAGATCAAACTACAAAAATCTCAAACCTTTTTGTCATTATTTTTTCCTCCATGCATAACATTAAAGCCACAGACGGGTAAAGGAATAACCTAGACATCTAAATATTGTTACAGACCAAGTATACTACCCCATGCGCCCCATCACAGTACAAAAACTGCTCAGGAACAACTCAAGGAATATGCCAAAGAAGCCAAACTGTTAACCCAGCCTCCAGACTCCCCCAATCAAACATCCACTAGATGTGCCAGAACAAGTCTGATCCTCCGTGGCCCCATCCTGCAACCCAAAGGATCCACTGCCAAGCTTCAGTTCCAGACGGTTTATTTTGGCGGCACGAAAGAGACTTATTAACTGTTATGTTGATGGACATACAGGGTATTAACTGTACCCTGTATGTCCATCCCAGCAGTACAACATTTCCACATACATCTTCATCCATGCATGACCTCGACACAGTTTAGCCCAGAGGTGAATCCCAGGTCGAGCCCTTTTTGCTGAAAAATGTAAATAGAGTGAATATCGAATACATCTTACTATGACGATCTGGAAACATGACACAGTAGGAATAAACCATTTTATATAAAGAGGGCCCACCACTATTTAGCAAACAATACAATGAATAGACATTATTACACCTGAGTAAATCAAAATGGTAGCTGATAATGAATAGGTTGAACAGAAAAAGGCTACAGAAACAACATGGTCACCGCATGAAATGATTAGACCCACAAATGATTCTTTGTCATTTGCTGGAACCATTTTAATTTAAAGATGACAGTGTTATCTTCTAGTATGTAAAGCCCATTGTGATTCAAGACAAGAAGCCCCAGTTTGTCCTACTGGTACCCCTTTTCAACCAAAATGAACCAGGTGCTAGTTAAGTGCTGGTGCTTAGTTGGTGTAAATCTCGTGCTACCTAAGGAGCCAAGTTAGAGCCACGTCATTGCGTCACCGTAAAACGTCAGTACGACACTGCATGTGCACACACAACAACGTTCGCGCACCGTAACCGTGGAAGTGCCGTTCCTGACTTTGCTAGTCTACATTGCGATCCAGAAACAAATAATCAAACTGTTAGTAGCTTCCTGTCTTAATCGTAGTCACAAGCAACGGCGACTACGTTTCTTTTGGCCGACCACTACTGCGTCCCAGCTCCCTTTTTTGGTCCGTGTAGTCATTTTTGAGCTTTTTAAGTTTATTGAGGAGGTAGTCGGGGCTCTGCTCGTACCCGGCTGCAGCCATCTCCTGTTGCATCCTGTTGCAGGCTCCCTCTGACTTTGACTGAATTTCAGTTGAAGACCACAGCACCAGGAAGCACTGGGTCTCCTCCTCAGACCACTGCTGCTTGGATTTTGCGTCCATATTTATACTGGTTTGAAAACACTGACACTGAACACTAGCACTGCTACTAGCTAGCCTGTATAAAAATAGTGGTTCTGCATTTCTGCCATTAATAGTTGGTCACTATAACCCCGCCCCCAGCCTGTCATGTACTTGGTTCTTAACTCTGGCCCAGCAAAGAGTTGGCGCCTGAAAAGCACCCGTTTTTGGAGCCTGGAGCCGGTGCTTAGTTGGTGGAAACACAAAGAACCGGTGCTAAGCCAGGCACTGGCTTCAAAGTAGAACTGGAACCAGCTTGGTCGAAAATTGGCCCCAGGATGATTAAAAAAAAATGCAGTCAGCTGTAGTTCCCTCCATCCACAACTTGATGTCAGCAGTGCTACATTTCACATTCACCCTGAAAGCATCACTGTGGGCTGATTGTGTTACAGTAGGTTTGTGGTACAATACACTGTGCTTAAATGTGATGATGAGTGTAATCAGACCAACGGGAGGACTGGCTAACAGTTCAAGCTGTGTGAAATGAATCGTGAAGCCAAAATGTGATGGAGCTCTCTGCCTGTGAAATGCACTCCTCAGGTAGAGAGAAGCAGCAGTGGAGGGGAGGATGAAGGGACTTTTTTGAAGAGAGATGAGTCATGAACAGAGTTTGGTCGTGAACTGCAAGTTTGCAAAATTACAATGACGAGATGACGAGACACGACACCGTCTCTGATCAAACACAGCAGCAGGCTGGTGGGACCTCAGGTGTCTCCTGAGCACACAGTTTGGAAAGCAGCAGCAGAGGAGCACCTGTATGTGAGAGCCCCCAGCAGATGGCAGGGAGGTCCTCGGTCTCTGTGTTGCTTTTGCGTGGATGTCTGCATCAGTTGTACGTGTCTGAGAGTCTGTACGTGGATCTCTGAGGAGCCAATTAGCTGCAGCAGACTGAGAAGGCGCCACAGAGCACACAGATCCAGATTGTTTCGCTTTGGTGGCGGCACAAACTCGACTGTTCTGCCAGAATTTAGCCGAGAGCGTCAGTCACCTTTAGTCACCAAAGAGCTGCATTATTGTTTCGACAGTTTTACGCTGTTTATTTGCACCATGAAGGGACACACAGTAAAGCACATTACCGATGGAGCACCAAAATGTTCAGCATTATACATATTACAGACATTTAAAAAGACATAAAAAATAGTTGGGCATATCTGAACCAATAAACTGTGAAACATTTGTTGAAGTCATAATAGACATCATTTTTTGATTACTGTCTTCACAGTAACCTGCCATATAATGTTTACTTTCAGAAAATTTTATTTCAAAATTCACTTTTAAAAAAAAATCTATCTAAATATTCAGCAATTCAAACAATTTAAACCAAATTAAACACAAACAACTGCACTGAAATATGATTTCATGACAATTTGCTGATTTTACATTAGCGTTCATTTTCAAGTCGAGTGTTTCTGGCAGCCTGGTGAATGTTCAGTCCAATATTTGATCTCTTTTGTCTTTTTGGTAAATTTGGCCAAGAAAAACCACACAGAGAGAGAGAACAGTGAGAGTGAAACAAAATTGTGAAGTTGCAGGCAGGACCGCTTAACAAGCTGAAAGTCTCTGTGAAGCTCCAAAAAATTGAAGAAAGCTGCAGATTTGACTGCTAATTCTGTGTGGTTTCACTACTCCGAGCACATTTTCACACTGTCATTTTACGTTGTTGTTATAAAACTATCAGTTTAAAGTAAAAAGCAATGAGAGGGTAGTTACTTTGCTTGTATTAATTTACAGCAACAGCCTGTGGTTTGTTGATTCAGAACTGGGCAACGATATAAACACTACATGTAATATTTTATTAGATTATATCTGTTCTTTTTAACATGAAGGAATAAGTATTTGTTGTTCGAACACATGGAGTCTCTATAACAGAACAGACGTTCTAAAACAGCCAAGTGCTCGCTATGTTGGAAATAATGAACAGACTGAGAGTGGGCTTAAAGACTGGAAATCACAAGCAGATGTAGTACAGATGTGGTACCTCACATCTGAGTCCAGGTTATCGATGCTGGCATGAGGAATGTTGTCCCACTCCTCCTGAAGGCCTTGGGGAAGTTGGCAGATATTTTGAAAAACAGGATCCCACTGTTGGACATCCAGAGCCGTCAGAATAACCCGTGGTAAAGTTGTGGCATTCAGACGCTCCACTACTGCCAGAAATACCAGAATAAAGCCAGCAGCCTGCTCACTTCTGTCTCTTGTCATGTGTGGCATCGTGACATTTCAATAAAACTGCATTTTTTATAATTAGTGGCTGTTTACTGGTCACTGTTCGATCACTGTCTTTGTGTGGATCAACTCAATGATCCAGAATTTGATGAATGAATGCTTTTTGTGGCTAAATTGAACTCTTTTCTGTTTGTAACATAAGAAATTTGATCTTAAGTTCAGTCAAAGAGACATTAGGTTCATTTGCATTTATTTTTTTGTTTATAATACTTTGACGTTGTATTTTCTTTAGCCTACAGGAGCTAATTGGCAAAATTTAGCGAGCAGTGATTGTGTTCACTTAGAAGAGAGAGGACACGTGTGAAAAATGAAAAAGACCACAAAAAACAGCAGCCTGTAAATAAATAATTATTTAACAATCCATTTTAAATAATAAAAGCAGGTAAAAAATTTTAAAAAGATGAAATAACATTTTATAATTTAGCTTTAGTTAGTTTTAAGTCGTCTTTCCATAAATTGTTCATGTTAATTTTATATTTTAAAACTTTGTCCGTATTATATAATTATTTACACTTTAATGCAGTTGAGGATAGATGAATTATTTTAACAGCCCTTTTCCTCCTTAACCTTTACATGCATAATTGAGTCAAACATTTCCCAGCGAGGTCGTTTTCTTGCAATAACTCTGCATTTAAATTTTTTATCATTTAATATTTCAACTATTCCTCAAAAGATGTTTTTGATATCATTCCATTTAAATTTTGATGTTAACTTTGATACTTTTATTGAAATTGTAATATTTGTTCTACTACCACAGGCTATTTATCACTGATAATATACAAGAGATGATGCACAAAGTTAGAAGGATGGAGAGCAGCAACAGCTGGAGGAAGAGTGGAAAAGTGTCTACAAAATGGATGTTGACATTTTTCTATTGCTGTTCTGTGTAATATTCCTCTTTTTCAATGATTAAAATGTTCAAAATCTGCTCTAAAATTAAATTTAAACATATTTTAAACATGAAATAATTTGTCTGTGAATAAAAATATAGCAAAAATAATAAAACTAATTATTATTCTTAACCAAAATGACAAAACAAATGGTACAAAAACATGTTGATTCTCATACAGGTAATCTCTGACCCTCTTATGGAGGAGTGTAAGTCCAATCACTCCTGGTTCTAAGGGTTAAGCAGCTTCCTTCTTTGTAAAACTGCTGCACTTCAGCACATCTGAATGAGAAATGGAGTAAATGTACCAACAATTTTTATTTTTTCAAAGTGTGGCTTCTCTAACTTTTAACTTGATGCCGAGACGTGGGCGGATGTGACCCAGCTCGCAGAGCTGCAGCTGACGCAGTCTTGACGTTTGGTTCGTGACGTACGTCGAGACGCCGAGAGAACGTGACCCTCCCCACCTCCAACCCCCACCCCGAGGGGCCTTCGTATCCAATTCAGCTCTGGTCCTGAGGAGATTCACTCCGCAGGGCTGAGGAGGCGTCAGGGAGGGAGGTAAAAAGGAGGAGGAGGAGGAGGAAGGGGGCAGATGTGTGGCAGCAGCAGAAACCAGAAAGAGAGAGATTGACTTTGTCTTGGATTTCACACTCTTCAAAGACTTTTCAAGCATGTTGACTCCAACTCACTGCCAAGAAATGTTTACGCTCTGCCTCGTTACCAGAAAACAGCCCTGCACATGAGATAATGATGCGTTTCACCCACAACGATAACAAGATACACAAAGTCATGGATGCTGTGCCTTTGACAAAAACAAATTATGCCTTGGCAGCAGTTTTTGTCTCACAACATACTACCGGCAGCTAGACCTCACCCCGTTACATTGTTGCTGAATTCCCCTCCATTGCTTAGTGTGTGTCTTGCCATGGCATATGTGTGGCACCATTTTTTGTGTTGTCGCACCATGAACAGAGCTGTGGATAGACACATACAGACAGATTTAGCTCGGCAAGGAGCTAAAAATAAGGTGTTAAAATCATCCTTATGTCTTGCAGGGACTGTTGTTGCTGCTGCTGTTGGGCCGATTAGCTGCAAGCCAAGAATTTCCCGCACCTCCTGCACATCCACCGTCACTTCGTCCACACAGACTCAGCTGTGTAGTTTTTCTTCTTAGCCGTCGGTTTGCTCTCATCAGCATAGCAACGCCTCACAATCATCTCGTATTACAATGGATTCTCCTTCATGAAGAGGCTGATACGAGCAGCCACTTCCAAGTCAATCCATTAGTCTCACTCAAAGAGACGAGACACATTCACACACAGTTACACTCAACATCCAGAATGCACATCCGTGCTTCTCTACACCAGCAACACCCGATGAAGGCTAAACTCAAAAGATGATGCCCACTTTTGCGGCGAGGCAGATCGAGGTGACACACTGAGTCATACTTTGGTTCATTTCCTCCTATCAGGGAGATGATAATTTTTGGTGGAACCCTCTGAAGGAGACAGGACAGACGACTGTGGATGACACTGTGTTGACGCAACCGCTGTGAGACATGTGGTTACTTATAGCCATTGTATTATACGATGTCCTCTGATTAATGTCTTCCACAGACGAATTGGATCATGACATCTTAATCTTCCTGTCTTCCTGTCAGGGAGTCATGGCAACCCCACTATAGCAGCGTCGTCAGGCAGAATGAGATTGAATGTGAATAATGTGGAGGGAACATAAACCAATGACAGGATCGTAGACTCGCTGCGGCCTTGTAACCCTAACTTTATTCTGGGCTGACCACTACTCTACCCAATCATCATGCATCAGGGAAGTTTATTGGACACACACACACCTGTGTGAGCCATTAGAGCAGGTAGTGGACTGACAACCATACAAAGCGACAGATGCAAGATGGAGCCATGGAAGAGCTCATTGACCTCTGCTCTGCTCTGGGCGTTGAGTCCGCTGGTGCAATTTACCCGTCCATCCATCCCATGCATCCTCGCAGCAAAATGAGACCGACTGTGGATCGCCACGTCTCCTGCACAGATACAGCTCGCTGCTGTGCAGAAATTCAACTTCTTTTATATGTGTGTGAGAGAAAGAAGCACAGAGGAAATGAGGGGGAGAAAATATGAGTGAAATCTCATAAAAGACAGCAAACTGAAGATGTGTCTGCTCAAGGAAATTCTATTACAAAAAGATGTACACTACCATTCAAAAGCTTGGGGTCACTTAGAAATGTCCTTATTTTTGAAAGAAAAGCATTTTTTTTCAATGAAGACAACATTAAATGAATCAGAAATGCAGTCTAGACATTGTTCATGTGGTAAATGATATTCTAGCTGGAAATGGCTGGTTTTTAATAGAATATCTACATAGGGGTACAGAGGAACATTTCCATCACTCCCGTGTTCTCATGCTGCATCGTGTTAGCTAGTCGTGTTGAAAGGCTAACTGATGATGATGAAACCTTTGTGCAATTATGTTAACACATGAGTAAAAGTGTCAGTTTTCATGGAAAACATGAAATTGTCTGGATGAACGGTAGTGTATTTTAAAAATGTAATAAAGTAGACATAAAGGGGCAACCACAAGTCCAAATTCTGATTCCCGGCAGACCTTACTGCTTATCTTTCCCTTGCTCTTTTTCCCCACAAACTCTGCCTCTCTTCACTATCACTGTGAGATAAACACATATTATATACACAAGTCCACCACAGCATTAGAACTACCTGCTTAATAATGTGTAGGTCTTCCTTGTGCTGCCAAACCTGCTCTGACCCATCGAGGCAGGTCTCCTGTGATATCAGACACTAAGACATCAGCAGCAGGTCCTTTAAGTCCTGAAGGTCTCGAGGTGGAGCCTCTATGGATCTGACTTGTTGATTGAGATCAATTCAACACAGAAAATGTGCTTCTTCAGACCAGCTGTGATGCCGTGTTCTGCTGTGTGAAGGAACCAAAGGAGCTCTTCTCACATCTGTTTCATGAAGCAGGTCTGTCCAGTGTATCCAAAAGTTTCAATCAGACTCCCACACACTTTCTAACTTGCAAAGATACATTTATTAGCACAACATTTCGGTGCTAGACCTTTGTCTGGCAAACAGTGAGAACTTTATGTTCTGACACCTTTCTGACAACTTTTAATAGTTACTAACCACTGAATACTAGAAACATCTCTAAAGACCTGCTGTTTTGGAGATGCTCTGACCCTAGTGATCACTATTTGGCTTTTGTGACAGTCTCTCAGATCCTCCTGCTCCCCATTTTTCCTGCTTCCAACACATCAGCTTCAAGAACTGTTTACTTGCTGCCTGATGTGTCCCACCCTTTGACAGGAAACAAGATAATTCAGTGTTATCCACTTCACCTGTGAGTAGTTTTAATGTGGTGGCTGACCGGTGTACATATACAGCATAACATCTGTTCAACCATAATGGAGCAAACTCTTAAAATTAGCAAAATTAGCCAAACATTTTAGCCAGTAAGTTAAAGGTAAAGACAAATCTAGTTAGAATGACAGAGTTCTTCTACCATCATATAATGTGGTCATTATCAGGGTCGACAACAGTAACACGCCTTTCTTTGTAGATGTATGTGACTTTATGTCTTTGACTGTTATAGTTTTATAGAAAAAAAGTTTGGACTTTGGAGCTCCACATGTTTGAAGTTACAGCAAAACGAGAGAAAAAGATGGAAAAAAAAGACACCAGCTTCTTTCCGAAAAACAGGCATCCCTGCATTTTAAGTAAAAATATTCCTCGATTGATTTGTTTGTTTCATATTGTTTTGCTTTAATAAAAGCTCTCAGTCTCTCCAGAGAGTCGTTTATTTCACCACGGGTCTGTTTTTCTTTCTCTACTCAGCCAATTTGTCATTTCCTAATGCCTCTTGTTCGCCACATCAACCTCCTCGAAGCCAGTCATTTATAAGCAGGTATTCTGCCGACTGTCAAAATGATAATCTGATTGTTTATTCATTCAACATGTTTGTTCGTCTCTCTTGTTCTGGTTTTCCCACGTGTGTCACGAATAGTAACATCCAGGAGAGGGGATGACCCTCTCTGAACGCTTCACAAACAGAGTTCCCATGTTGCCACAAACACACACATTCATACACGGACGCACAAGAACTCACAGGTCAATTCATGAAGACAAATTACACATCTGCAACATGCTCGTCCAAGATCCCCTCCTCCAGCAACACCTCCGTTTTCCGTGTTCTTTCTCTCTGTCTCCCACTCATCCATAGAGTTTTCTGTTTGAATGAAAAGACTTTTTTCTCTCTGACAACAGCAAAAAAAAAACAACAACTCAGCAGTGAAGTGCATCAAAGTTTCCTTCAGTTTGGGGTGCAGACGCCCGACTTTTTATTTTGAAGCTCTGACAGGCTTTAGAGGAATACACTAGGTATTTGGCCCTTTTTAGATAAATTACTTATTAAGAAATGAGAAGCCAGACTTTGGTCTTCAGCACTGTGATGGATGCATTGATCCAAAGAAACATTTGACAGAAGAACAGAATTTAAATGATTAAAACTGAAGTGCTGTGAAGTTACTGAGAACTGTGAATGGAATGAATGTGGACTGCTGATTTAAACTAAAATGGAAAAAATAAACATGGCATTCAGCTGTTGGATATAGATTCGTGGGACGCTATTTAAGGTTCAAAGTTCAAGGTTTCTTTATTCGTACCCGTGGGTAAATTTGTTTGCAAAAGGGAAAGCAGCAATCCCAAACAACCACAAGAATAAACAAGAAGTTTTACCAAACTTGGACCGCCCGGCGACAAAGATGACCCCTGTGACCTTGAAAATGAGGTCACGGTCACCAAATTCGAACTTGACCTGTGTCTTATTATGGTACACCTGTGTACCAAATATGGTGAGGCTATGTCAATATTTTATCGAGTTATCGTCCGGAAACCAAATTGTTACAGACAAACAAGCAAACAAGCAAGACCATGCAGCTGAAAACAATACCTTCCGGAAAACGCAGTTTTTCCGGGCGGTAGCAATAAAAACACTGAAAACACAGACACAAACATCGTCTACCTGGTGCAATATATCTACAGTCTTCATAAAAAGTCATGATACATGGAGGCCTCAGTTATTTAAGGTGAGCAGCAACAAACATGCAAACGAATGCAACACACAGTGGCACCAAAGTCAACAGGATTCATCTTATCAATCAATGAGAAATCAATAACTTTGTAATTATCTATTTTTCTGTAATAATAACATGTTTGTCCTCCTCCAGACTGACATTTGCTTCGTCTATTCTTTACTTAAGTTTATCATTTTGGCTCTATATTGGATGTTTTGACCTCTGACCTTGTAGAGAAATACCGACAGAACATCTGGACTAGAATCAATCATCAACATCTTATTAAAACTTAAAATTACAGATCTGACATATTTTTTTGGATAATAAGCATCACAAATTACAAGATCAAACAGTTCAGTGGAGCAAAAAGAAACAAAAAGCCAAATGTCAAGGTGAGAGAGCATAAATAAGAGGCAAAAGGATGTTTCAGAAACTGTAGTTAATCAATACTAAATGATTTGTTTACCAATAATTTAGCCACTGTTTAAAACTTATCAAGGCATTATTAAGGGTGTTCTATTAGAATGACAAACAAGTCCACTTTAAAGCTGCTTTGAATTTCTTTCTTTTGAGCAAATCAGAATTGGTCCATGATGACGTGTGGACATGGAGCAGCAGAGTTAATGATCCACAGCGAACACGTGGCTTCAGCTCCTCTCATACTGCTGTACCTAGAGCTAAACGATATGTGCTCAACATTTGAAAGTCATCTGATAATGAGATAAGTGACGGGAACAACAGAGCTGTTTCTTCTGGGATAATGATTTAGTCAATATCAGCCGAGTACAGCAAACACAGTGCTATTGGCTTAACAGATCACCGATCGATCAAGTGGTCGCCACCAGTTACTCATCTGAAATCAAACCGATTAATGATGCTGTGTGTATCCTTATGGAGGCATTTGTTTGGTGTGGATACAACAGAGTTAAAGCAGCAGTTAAAGGACATTATTTAGGTAGATAGTCTAATTTAGAATTTAAAAGCGCTGATTGTAGAGGCAAAATCACAGAGAAAGTTATCATCCAGTCTGCAGTTTCCCTCAGCTCTACGATGATTTTCAACTAATTCTTTGAAAAAAAAAGAAAAAATATTGCCCGCAAACATTACTATTTTTGTTTAGTCTCACACACATTGCATTTAAAATCTAGACGAAGCCATCATTAAGTCACCCTTTGGTTTGTGGGCTATTGTTTCAAAGACTTGAGTTAGGCTCTTTGTCCATGTTGTTTTTGACTGCATATAGAGATGGATAAACCCTCTGTGTGTCATTATAGAAAAACTATCTCTACAGTTGTCATTAATAGGACATTTACCTATAGAGACTAAAGCCATTTTTTTGTACCAGAATGTAAACATGTTTATTCCTGCTGTTCATTTTTAACATTAGTCTATTTCGGCCATTCAAGGAACTGCAGCTGTTGGAATCTCCATGTTGGGTTTATTGGTCAGCTGAGGTTGCCACACATGACTAGCAAAGGGCAGATCTTACTGTGAACCTGACGACGACACACACCCACACAGTAGTGATTTGACTCTCACAAAGCAGCCACGCACTAAATCATCCCATGCTTTATCGTCTAATTCACTCTAAATATGACCATAATTTGCTAAATGAACATCAAGCTGTATTGAAGGAGACTTGAAACTAGCCATTGAGACCATGAATTCATTAGGAGAATGTTTACTGAAATAGCACATCATGTAAGAAGTATGGTTATGTTTTCATAGCCTTGCATGCAGTTTGATTTCCTTCTTTTTTGCCCCCTGCTGGCAGTTAGAAAGAATACATGTTTAATGCACTTACATGTGCGTTCCATCTTTTATTTACAGTCTGTGATCTCACAGCTCTCATCAGACTAGTTTCTTGATGCAGCAGGTGACTGTTTTTGCTAAAGAAAATTAGCTGTATCTACAGCGCCCTCCATAATTATTTGCACCCCTGGTTAAAGATGTGTTCCTTAGCTTCTAATAAATTTATTTTTTTCTAAATAATATAGGACCACAATGAAAAAAAGAGGAAAATCCTACCTTTAATTCAAGTGCATTTATTCAGTGGGGGGGAAAAAATCACACATTAAGAAAGAATTTTTTTTTTTACATCAAATCATGTGTGCCACAATTATTAACACCCCTGATGTTAATACTTTGTACAACCCCCTTTTGCCAACAAACCAGCACCTAATCTTCTCCTATAATACATTTTTCAACCATTTCAGTGTGAGAGTATGCTTCTGCAATGAAAATTGAATTTATTTTAAGGTTTTCAACACATCTTAACCAGGGGTGCCAATAATTATGGAGGGCGCTGTATATCACCAAACAGCAGTTAACGATTAGCTGCTGAACACTGTGGAAAGTTATGTTATGAATGAATGCCATGTAAATGATTTGAACTGATTTTATTGTTATTTAAGAGTGCAAAAAGCTTGAGTTTTTGCTGATTTCTTAGGCCCACTGCTCTGTTTTCTTTTACAAGAAACTTTAGGGAGTGCTTTTTCTGGAAAGACCTCATTTGTGTATGTGGTCAGAGTGATTCAGAAACTACAACCATTTCATTTGTTTATGCCATTTTTGCTTTATGAGTTAATACTACATTGGTGTTAATGTTCAGTCATTATCCTCTCTTCCTGTGAAGGAACAAAGCTTTTCTAAAATTGAGATATATTTAACTTTTAAGCTCAGATATTTTCCCAAGATTTTAAAGCTAACATCTGTCAGCTGATGCCATAATATCCGCGAAGCCTCCTGGCCCATCAAATATTAAAACGGTGTGCATTAAAAATTCAAGAGGTTAACAATACTGTGTTGTTTCTCTGATCCTTGTGCTACTGATCATGTTTAAAGGGCCCCGACAAGCAGCGCTTACACTGACACACATCCATTAACATTCAAATGGCTTCCAGTCGCGTTTGATTCATTTCTGTTGTCTTGTATGTCCCCAGAAAAGCTCAGACTTATGTAGAACAAACAGACAGCAAAGGGGTTTAAAGCTTCTGTGTATTATTAGAGGAATATTTCTGCAGTCTGGCGCATCTTCCACTTTCCTGTACATCTTTACAACAGCTGACACTGTGACCATTTCTCTGTGATTATCAGTTCAAGTAGTGGAGATAATTATACACTGTTGACTTTCTGCATATTTGGACATTACCCTTCATTACATTAAACCAAAAGCTCCAGTTTTTCTGCGTTAAATGTGCCCACTGTTTAGCACAGTTAAACATGCTCAGTTCTTCTTTTATTTTATGCTGCATATAACAGTAGAGGAGAGTGACAGAAATGCATTTGAAGTGCAAATGTTCTCTCACTTCTAATGTCTCTCTCATCTCAACCATCTTCCCTTGTCCCCACCTCTGTCTTTTTTACTCTCAAGTCCATTTCCTTTTCCTTTATTCCCTTTTCTCTGTCTCTCTCACCCTGTGACAAAAGTTCTGAATAAAGGCTCTAATGAAGACCAGAGAGATTTGATAATTGCACGTCACCATAAAGGTCCGCAGGCAGAGATAAATAAAGATAGGGTGACAGGGAAAGATTCTCAGCTAAGAATAAACTTCATTATTATGATGATTACTCAACATAAGAAGCCCCTTTCAGAGTTGGAAATGCATTTGATGTTATTTGATGTAAAATAACTGGGGAAAGGACCCACATTTCAGCTGCAAGATCCCACAATGCAACTGTGGCAGAGTGATAACCTTCCTCCGCACACGGACCGTCTATCACACAGCAGCACAACCGTACGCTGTTGTTATTTGTCTGGAGGCTGCTGTGTTTTGACATGCGGTGATGGTGGATGAATCCGTGGAGCTGAACAGGACAGGGATTGAGAGATTAGAAGCTCTGCTGCTGTCCTCGCTGTCAGCCATAAGAACAAGCGATGTGACGCTGCTGGGTAACTGTAGTACATTTTTAAAGATGCTGTTATTAATGTGCGTTATTTGCATTCTCGAACACACTAAATCTTTCTGTAGTTCTCTCTGAGGGGCTCAGTGTGAAAATATAAACACTAATGATCAGTGACACTATGGTAACATGACCAGCACGGAAATGCTCTCGGGTAAAAGTTAAAAATTTAAATGTTGACACTTAAATGACTTTGAATGGAAAGCAAAGATTGGGCGTGTTTTTATCTGTGGCTTAAAGTCAAACCGATGCTTTGACTTGTACGACTGACTACAAGACTGCCAAAGGACAACAACAACTTTTTGGAATTTTTCAAGTATAAAGTTTGTAGAGAAGTATTTAAAAATCAGAAGCGGGTTCAAACTTAAGGCCTGCAGAGTGAAAGCATATATTTTTTATCATCACTGTTAAAATCAAACTTATACTCTTTTAAAAAAGCATATCTTTAAAGCCACTATATTACAAAACTGTCGATTTGGTGAAAAGGTTTCCAAGCAACCCTACATACAAAGCTCAGCAATAGCAGACTAATATTCACTCCAGTTTTAGCTGTGTTTCCCTTTTACAATAGTTTTTGTCAATTCTTGAGATGATTTTAGTTGCTCATTTTTCACTATGTTCAGCAGCTCATTGTTGTCTTTGCAAAGCTAACTTTGTCCCCCAGGCTTGATCCATCTTTGTCCGCTAACTTTGTTATGCTCCCTTGTTATGCAAACTTTATCTGGCAGCTCACTTTGTGTGCTACTTTTGTCTGACTAACTTTCAGTGTACAGCTAACTTGGTACCGCTAACGTTGTCTAATTTGATCTGGCTAATTCTACCTGGCCAGCTTCAATTTGTCAGATGTTCTCTTACTAACATTGTCATCACAATCCAGCTGACTTTGTCCACTAATTATGTCTGGCTAAGCTTACTCAGATAACTTGAATATATCTCAAGTTATGCTAACTTTGTCTCACTATTTCCCTTTTGGTACCCAGTATGTAGTGATCGGTGGGTTTATCAGCTGCCTCGGCTTCTTAGCACAGAGTCTTGAATGTCTTTATTTGGTATCTCCTTTGCTCCACAGAGCTAAGAGGATAATTTCACGTAAAAGCAATTGTGGGTTTAGTTGTCTAAAATAACAAATATTTTTAACTTGGCATCTGTTTTTTGATCCATTATGAATAAGGAAGAAATAAAATTATGTTGGTCAGCACGGCTTTGACAACAGAAACACACTGATCTAGCACTGCTGCCATTTGCTTGTGCATTGCTTTCACCAGATGCTTCTGTTTATCACTACACACCGCAAGTGCAAATGTTATTAGATTAACTCAATTGTCATGCTTGTCTGTGCAGAACATATGAGTCGAGCAAAACCACTACCAGCTCCACCTGTTGTCAAGCCCACAGAGCATCCTGAACTGGCTTTTCATTCTCCAAAGTGCCACAATAACAGAAGTTGTTTTCACTCATCAACTTCTTTTCGGAGTTGACAGAATAATTCATACCAGACACACAAACATGGTGGCCGATGTTGCTGATTTTCTTATATTTCTGATAAGATCAAAGACAGGACTAACTATAAAGTCTGTGTCTTATTACTGTGCTGCAGCTCCATCTGACAAACAGTAAAGGAGAAGAAAAACAGAACAGAACAATAGGTCAGGATGGAGGGACAGACGTTCTGCCAGAGATGTTATCATCTCCTCTTTCTAATTAGCCCCTCAGACAGACATCAGTGCACATTGAGCTCGGTCTCAAGTGCTTCGTTGTCAATTTCATCCACCTTGTCTTACACGGACAGATAATCAGCGCTGTTGAACATTACAGCAGAACGCTTCCACCAGGCTGTTAGTTACGGTCAGCGTTGATACATGCATTTCATTTTAGAGAAAAATCAGCCATTTCTGGAACAGGACATCTGGGTCAACGTGCAGGGTTTATTTTCCCAAGGAAAACAAATGAATGATCCAATAAATGTCGAAATAACTTCTAAAGGTCCAGCTGTTCACTAGAGCCACTAGGATTTGTACAAAATGAATTCCATAAAATTTTTAAGGGTAAAATTATATCTAATAATAATGTGATTTCAGCAGCTGGGTTTCTAGATCATTACTGTAGTATGAGTTAACCGAAAGGGTCAAAGTGGAGAGCATGCTGGGAAAACTGTGTTTGACTCTGCAGTCCTGGGATTCAGCATGTTGAGAACCTCTGCAATTTATGCAGCAAATACTTAATTATTGATTCATTTGCCAAAGATTTTGTCCGACAGCTGGTCAGGTCATCACTTAGGCTCAGGTTAAAATATCTCAGCAGCTCTTGGATAAGAGTTGGTGACATCTTTCCATCATCAAATCAAAAAATACAACAAAATGTAAGACCAAGCAAATGTTTTTTTTTTTATCTAGGCTTGATATAAAAAAAAGTTCCAAGTCTGCATCTATAAAAAGCAAAAACCTGCGCCTGATTTAAATTGAACTGCTATCCCTTTGAAAGTAATTTTCTTGTGCTGCAATACTCTGCTCCTAGCGCTCAAACCACAACTGTAAATCTCTGTAAGTCCCATTCTGTAAGCAAGTCAAACACCATCTGGCACTCTCTCTGGATCTCCTCCACTGTGTCAAAATGTGCCTTTTTAATCTGAATTTCATTTTGAGGAAGAGGAAGAAAGTGCTGGGAGGTAAATTTGTCAAGTTGGAAAAGTGAGACTAAAGAACTTCAACACACTGCGAGTGAGCTTGTAGTCATGATGGAGTACCCAATTATGATCGTGCCACGGGTCAGGCCGGTTGTGCTTAATGTTTTCTTTGAGACATCTCAAGACATTAGAGCAGAACTCCCTGCTGACAGTCGGATCCTGATGGTTCCAGGTGCACAATCCTGCGAATGCACAAGAAATCAATGAGCATGCTCTTGGTGTGTTCCTAGTTCAACACACTTTATGTGGCCTTGAAGGATTGCTGTTTGGTCCTCAGTTTAGAGTCGTAGACCCACCTCTGGTCACCACTGTTTCTGCGGGTCTGTGGTGAAATCGCAAATGAGCATCAACAAGTGGCCACAAAATGTGCATCACACAGGTCTGGCTGTTGATCATGTGATACTACTCTTGACTCATGACAGTTAATGTTCGCACCTGTGGCGTCCACATGACCATACCGTGTTTCATACATGCATAAGAGGAACAAGTTTTCATGTTTTTGATCACATCTTATACTTTCTGTTTGGTGCTAATTAGGTAATGTGAACATGCAAACACTCTGTACTAAAACGGTGAACATGCTAGACATTATACTGCATCAGCATGTTAGCATGTTAGCATCCTGATGTTATCATTTACCTCAAGGTATTGCTTTATTGTAAGTAAGGACTCACAGTTGCTAGCGTGGCTGTAAACTCTTGGTCTTCTTACTGCTTGGTTTTGAAGCTACTGACAAATCAGAAATTTGCTAACCCCCTAAGAGATTTATCTGAACTGTTGGTATTTGTTGTAATTATTATATTACATTATATTATATGATGAGTGATCAGTGGTTATTGATGTACAGTTTACATGTATATAGTTTTCATCTTATGTTTTTGTCCGTTTAGTTCGTAACGTGACTTTCATTATTCACTTATTCATTCACATTTCTGTCTTTGTTCCTTTGTGTCTCTCTGTGATCATTCTCTGTGTTTTTGTAGTTATTTGGTATATCGTAAAGGTTGCTTTGTGTCCATTTATGGTCCTTCTGCCCTTTTCTGTGGTTCTTTTGTATGTCTATGAGGTTGTTTTGCTTCTGTCTGTAGTTGTTTGGTGTCTTTTTGTGGTTGTTTTGTGTCTCTTTGGTCATTTTACATCTGTTTGTGATTATTTTCTATCTTTTTTGGTTATTTTTTACGTCTGTTTGTTATTGTTTTCTATCTTTACTGGTTATTTTTTACGTCTGTTTGTGATTGTTTTCTGTGTGTTTAGGTCAGTTTTGCATCTCTTTGTGGTCATTTTGTCTCTTTTTGTGTTTATTTCGCAGGTCACTTTGTGTCTCTTGTTGCATTTTGTCTCTCTGTAGTAATGTTGTCTCTCTTTGTAACTGTTCTGTCTCTTTATGTGCTTGTTTTATGTCTCTGATAATGTTATGCGTCTTTGTGCTTGTTTTGTTTCTGTGATCCTTTGGTTTATTTTTGTCGTTATTTATCTCTTGTGGTTACTTTGAGTCTCTTTGCTGTCTTTTTGTTTGTCTTTGCGGTTGATTCCAGTAGTTTTAGGGTCTTTTTTTTACTCTTTATGTGGTTATTTTGTGTCTCTGTTGTGTTTTTGCATCTCTTTGTGGTCATTCTGCGTCTTTTTCTGGTTATTTTGTGTGTCTTTTAGATTGCTTTGTGTCATGTCGTCTCCTCAGCTGGACCCAGAGAATGTCCAACTCATATATAAATAACTGACAATTCACTGATTATCAAAGCTAATCATTTCAATTATTTATTACAAAAGCACCATTATCAGCAGAGTCCTGAGCACTCAAGTCGTAAAAGCAAATGTCTGCATAGAATGGAAAATCGATCAAATCAAATTTGATCACTAGAAACCGGAGGTTAAAGAGAGCATTTTCAATTCAACAGTATTTAACTAAACTGAGCTGCTTTTCGAGCTCTCACAAACCTGATCATCATCACTTTAAAGAGGTTTTCTCACAGCGACAGAAGCTTCATTAGTTCTTCAAGGATTTTTGAAGCGTACACCCCCTAACTGCTTGTAGATGGAGCCATCTGGGAGATGGGCGGCTTGGCTCCTCTGAGATCGTCTGTCAAGCTTTCGCGCTGCCTCTCGCGTTTGGCTTCATCTCTGTGGGATTCTCTATAGATTCAGGTTGCTTTTTTCTTCTTGTTGTTTTCTTTTTGTTTTACTTACATTCTGTGGACCACATGGCTGACTAATGGGTTGCCTGCTGAATGGATAATGGTGACTCTGCATAAGAATAGGTCTGGTAACTGCCAGCCTGTGTGCACTGCATGAATACACAAATAGAAGCTTTAAAATTAAGGTTTGAGTTCTATTAGGCTGATGGTAAAAAAGGTGATTTTCTAAGTATGTGTCAGTACTTTAACATTATTACCACAACAATAAGGATTGTCTATAAGAGTTTTCTCTTATTGTCAGAAGGAAGACAAAAGGTCCTTCCAGGCTTGTTTCAGCTCAACCAACCAAAGTAGACGACCCATTTTTGATCCACAGACAACATGGAGAGTGGTATACCAGGAAATAAACATGAAAATGATCATTTGCAGTGGGCTAGATTTAATAATGGCTTCCACTTGTTTTTACAAAAGTGGAAACATACCGGCTGAAGCTCATCTTTTAGGATGGCTTCTACTTGGACCAGACAGTAATCAAAATGTGGTGGAAATCGGGAAGCAGTTGAGCAGCTGATCCCACATTGACAAGGCCAACTAATCACATCTGTGAGGTGAGCACATATCATGGTTTAGATAGAGCAAAAAAAAAGGAGACAGAGAGAGAGAGAGAGGTAGAGAGACATAAAGGAGGAGAAAGGTGAGAGAGGGTCCAGACATTCTAATGTGAGCAGGGTCCAGGTGTACAGGAGACAGACAGGAGAGGAACCATCTGCTTATCCAGACAAGGCATGCCAAATATGAAATATTCATTATGATTCATAGAAGCACACAAGCATACCATGCATACTGTATTTCAGTGGGACCTGAGGCTGTGCTACATCCATATGCAGTACGCTGGGAGCTGGATGTACCTGTCAGCATGTGTGTGTGTTTGTATTCTGGTAGCATGTGTGCCCACAGAAATGACTATCTGGATTTCAGTGTGGCTGTTCTCATGGCTCTGTGACTAATTCCTTCATGCCAGCCCCGCTTAGGATCATTTGTCGGACCGACGGTACGAGTGTGTGAATCCAGGGGGAAAAACATGTCCCATCATTCTGTTATAAATAGAGAAGTATTATTGTTTATTTCAATCTTCCTGTTGGGCCTTATCTTTACCATGTCTGTAATTTAATTTCTTAATGATATTCTAGGAGGATTTTTTATTTCAAGAAATCTCTAGAGACTATACAGCAGGTCAGCTCAACATAAAGTGAAACGTTTGTGTACAATTTAAAATATATTATGATTTAGCTTTCCATTATTAAAGAGAATTGGAGATTTTATTTTTATAATGTAACTAAATTCCATCTGTCTGAGAGCCATGTCTGTGCTATTGCTGTAATTAGTACTAAATTAGTCTGTAGCTTCCAGGTAAACTCCTTGAAATTTATTTGGACATTATTAGAAAATGATGAACCCAAAGAACAAAGTGTTTCTATTCAGTGTCGTAAGCTGATGCTGAGAGAAGCTGCTGAAGGACATGTTGCCCATGGCTAAATGTGGTCGCATCTTTAAACTATAAATTGCCAAAAAATTTGAAATGTTCATTTTTTTTTAAATCTCAGATGTTCCATCAGATATTACAACGATGAAAACAACAACTGAAAGTGGGAGGACAACGAAGGATGAAACTCAGTAAAGGTCCACACCTGGTCAGTGTGACTGAGGGTCAGTATGCTAAACAGACTGAGAGTGGAACGCAATACAACATAGCAAATTAAGGAGGAAAAGGTACATGTCTGCTTTTATTAGGCAATCAGAGTCATTGTAATTGTTATTTACTGAAATAGTCTTGCTATTTCAGTAAAATCTTTGGTGCTAACAGCACTTTAGAAGAGCGTTTCTGATCATTCACTGCTCAGCTCTGTCCTGTCAGTGATGCTTCTGTGCGTAGCGCTTTGTTAAGCCGAGGTGCTGCTCAGCTTTTTACCAAGTCCTTCAGTCCCTCTCTTTATTCCCTTTGAAGAAATAAAAGCAGATTTTTTTGGGTGCAAAGATCCACCAGAAAACAAATGTTATACAGCCAATTATTTATAATTTCACATAGATAGATAGATAGATACCGTAAGAGACATTGTAGTGTTGCAGCTATATCACAAACACAATTAAAAAAAATACAGATTAGATTAAAAAAAAATGCCATTATGAAATAGAATAATTAAAATGAGTTAGAATAAGATAAAATAAAAACACTCACAGTGCAAATTAAACTTGAATGTGAAAAATAAAGTTCAATGTGCAAAGTTCTCTGAAGACAAGTCTCCGGGCACAGAGGAGAGTCACTGTAAAGCATCACTGCACCGAGAGGGAATGACTCTCTGTAGCCGTCCCGACTACAGCAGAGTTGAAGAAAACTCCAACTAAAAACACTGTGCTGTTTGATTCATAGGTCATGCAGGGGGTGAGGAGTGGTGTCCATTGTCTTGAGCAGTTTGTGCAACATCCTTCTGTCAGCAAGCAACTCCAGTGGCTCACAGAGCAGCACAGAACCTTCTCCTCTATCAGCTTATTCTGTTTCTTAGTGTCACTGGCTCTGATGCTGCGGCCCCAACAGATGGCTGCAAAGAAAACTGCACTGGCGACAACAGACTGGTGAAAGATCTGTAACATGTTGCTGCACACGCTAAAGAAACAAGCTTAGTCAAGAAACAAGTCTGCTCTCTCCCTGAGACAGCCTCAGCGTTGCACTTCCAGTCCAGTCAGCTGTCAAAGCGGACTCCCAGGTGTTTGGAGCTCTACACTACCTCCATCTCATCTCCCAGGACGGAAATGGTGTTGAAATTAGCCCTGATCCTCCTGAAGTCTACAGCCAAAGCTCAGTCTCCACCGCTGACATAACTAGAGTTATTAATGAATTTCTGCAGATGACAAGTCTGAACTGTACCAGACGTCTGAGGAAGTACAGTGTAAAGAAGAGAGGTGAGAATATATTCCCCTGTAGTGCTACTGTGCTGCTGGCCACCAGCTCAGACATACATCCCTGTTGTCTCACAAGTCAATAATCCAGAAGGTCATGAAGATGTCTAGCTGCACATCCTGGAGCTTCTCTGAAAGCAGCAGAGGATTCTGTTGAAGGCACTGGGGAAATCAAAGAGCTTTGTCCAGGTGAGAGTTGGCTCTCTGAAGCAGGTAGATGATTGCATCCTTAACACAACCTCAAACTGCAGTGGGTCCAGGGAGGTGGATCTGAAGCCAGAGATGAGCCAACACCAGTTTGTCCTGGACACCGATGTTGTGAGATGTTAAGACAACTGGTCTGTAATCACTGAGGTCAGACGGAGAAGACTTTGGTGCCAATGCAGGATGTCTTCCATAGCATTGTAACCGTCTCTTGGCTCTGGTTAAGGTCTGCAGGAGTTTATTGTCCAGTTGTCCACGAAGATAGTGCTCATCCTGTTCATCCTGTTGAACCACCTCTCCTAGGTGCAGTGTGCATGTGGACAGGTGCTGCCAATCATGAGCAGGTGGGACTGATCATCAATCTGCATTCCTCTCCCATATAAGCCAGATGCTGTCGCTTCATTGTGAATTATCCCAGTAAGTACTGGCTCTGGTTCAGTCTAGCTCCTTGCTTATGCTCGTTCTCACCTGTACTCTCTTTGTTCCGGTTTAAATTCCTGCCTGCTCCCCCATCCTGCTCAGATCTCCTCTGAAACACCATGGACCACCACCACGGCCACCGCTGTCCAGAAACCAGATCTTCACCAGCCTCATGGCACCGCTCCTGCCCAGTCCTTGGACAGTTAGGTTTTCTGCCCGTCTCCGAGCCAGTTCAGTTTTGTGTACTCCCAGTTTCTAGTCAACCAAGTTATTTCCCATGTTTTCCCGTATTCTGGTAGCTTTAACTCTGTGCCAAACTACTTATTCTGTGATTAGTTCTCCTGCCTTGGTATCACCAAGTTCAAGTTAATTTTTGCTTAAACAATAGTTTTTGTGTACAAAGTTTTGTTCTTAGTACCCTCTGGTCCTTTAGGGGGCCTTGTTCAGCTATTGCCCCAAGCATCCTACCATTTTGCCCCATTGCCTCTTGTAAATTACATCCTGTTGTGTCTTGTGTATTTTTGTAATCAAATATCGTGAACTTTTATCTCCCAGTCAGCCATGTCTCTGTTGCGGCATCATATCAAAATATATAACTTTGATACACAGATGAGTTGTTTGAGGTTTGATCAATCGTTGGCGAGTGGCATTTTACGCTGTAAGTGGTCATCTCAATGAATCTAAGCGTGATCCCAGTTGAAATTGAAAGTTCACTGTTGGCCTTGCAAACGGGGCAAAGGAACATTTATTAAAATATTATGATCTTTATTTGTCCAGTTGTCCTTGCAAATCCTTTTAGGTGGATCTGTTTGTGGTGTAAAAATAATGAATTTGGATTTCCTGAAAGGTGCCCAGAAAATGAGATGACAACTGACCAACTCTGTCAGCTGAAAAGGATCATGTGGGGACAAAAGTAGTGTTTACGCATTTTAAGAGAGTCATTTACTTCTGTCATTACAAGCTGCAGACTAAAGGCCAGTCTGTAGTATTTCAGTGCCTGCAGCTTTAATTTTGAACAGTCTTCTTATAAAAGCTTTAAGGAAGTTCAGTAAAATCCCCCAAGAAACCATTTTAAAGGAGAAAAAAAAACCTCCATACAAATACTTGCCTGATCTGACATAAGCCCACCTGCATCTTTGCCTCCATACTAATTACTGTGTATCTAATGAACCTGCTTCTTCATGCAAAAGTCAACACATGCGTCCTGCTTCAGTTAGACCTTCAATATCTCCGAGCCCAGGGCTGAGCCTTGGGCTGTATCTGCCAAGTCCAGGTGTCACGCTGTGAAACTGGCCCACAGGCAAAAGAATCTTTTCCTGGCCTTCACCACAAAGTAGCACATTATCAAAAGTAAACACACTTTGTTTCTGTCTTCCGATAGAGCCAGGGTGACATTATGCATAAGCCCTGAATATCTTCCTGGTTCAAAAAGCGTCTGCTCCTACAACCACCCACCAAAATCTTTTGGACTGAGATGGTACTAGTTAGATATGCTAATTGATGGTTTCCAATTTTGAATTACTCAGCATCGTCTGAGACCTGTAATCAACCTCACCATCTCAGACTAAAGCTCTTTCTTTTACCCCCCTCTCTGGACAGTGTATGTCCCCCCTTGGAGTCCGCTTGGACACTTTTCCTCCGGTAATTGCCAAATTCATGTCACATTACTGCTCTGAACTCTCACAGAACCAACGGCTGCCAAACTCCACTAACGCCTAATGAATTATACATCCTGTGGGAGGGAGAGAGCGAGGCCGAGACAGAGTGTGTGTGTGTGTGTGTGTGTGTGTGTGTGTGTGTGTGTGTGTGTGTGTGTGTGTGTGTGTGTGTGTGTGTGTGTGTGTGTGTGTGTGTGTGTGTGTGTGTGTGTGTGTGTGTGTGTGTGCTAAAAAATCATTAAATCTCCTGCTGCCTTCAGCATTCAACAAGTGTGACAAGCCAAGGGAGCAATGGAGAGAGAAAACTAACATTTTTAGTTTACTGTCACTAATTTCTTTGTTACATGGGTGTGAGACGCGTACCCACCAGATCAGGACCCTTCGGTCATTGACTGCACGTGACTCATTGAAATTCAGCAAAGCTGGCAAAAAAACACCGTGATGCCAACCAGCAGTGACATAACAGAGCAGACACTGCGATCTGCTGCAGTCACACATTCAGTTTGTTTTCTGTGGTGCAAACCTTCGACAGTTTCCACTGTTTTTTTTTTGTTCTTTTTTTACATTCGCGCCGCTCAGTTACACAAAGCAACATTTTAGGACAAAGGACTGGTCAGACTGTTGAGCCATTTCTCTGCCAGACTCTTAAATAACTTTACTGTCCCTGTAGCTTCAACATAAAGAGTAATTACCAGACTTCCAAATGTGTCTGCTGTGATACATAACACACTCAAGTACATCACCCACTCAACACTCAGCATTATGCGTTTTCCTGTCACATGCACTGAATGAAATAATCATCACAGATGATCAATATTTGGTTATTATGTTAAGACTGTGTTTGATAGTTACCACTGCAGCGGTCGATAGTGATTCTGTGAGGCGGTTTTAAATCCCTGTAATGGTTTCCCTTGATGACTGATAATGATTGTTGCTAATCTGCTTTATTGGCCAATTACTGTGTCGCCAATACACACACACAAAACAAGAGCATGGCACATACATAGGCGTGCATGTCATGTACGCACATATACTGTGTGAGTTCGCAGAGTCTATATGAGAACTGGCTTGTGTTTAATATTTAATGATTTGCCTTTCCTAATGGGTTTGTGTGTAACTGTGATGGTCTGATTACCGGAGCTGCATTAATGTGACGTAATCTCTTCCATAGACGGTTTGTAAAGTTGGATAAATCCTCTAAAGTCTCCTATAGGTGACCTGAAGAGCTGTTTGAAGCTCAGTGTGGTGACTTTGGCTTTTGCTATCTTGGCAGTTCCTGACTCCTCGTAACTCTTGGCTCTTCCAAGAAAGAGCAAAATTGGAGCGCATACAAACGTCTCTGGACCATAGACTGTTCAGGGATGGCGATCAAAGCAGGCAAGCCCTTAATCATGTGTACATTTATGTCTTAATAGAATTAAATAGGCGAGTTAAATGAAATTTCACCCCTTGTGGAGTTGTCTGAACAGAGACGTTCACAACAGAGACACCTTTTTTTTTTTTTTTTTTTACCAACCTGTAAACACATTTATTTCTACTGTAAAGTTGGACACTTAAAAATGGGAAGTCTGTGGGGATTCACTGACTTTTGGCACCAGTATCAAATGTCCACATGAGAAACTGCAGGTTGCTGCCTGATGTTTTCTCAGAGCATCAGAGAAACACAACTAAGATATCCACCCTACATTGATAATTATGACTCATCTTCCCATGGCAACAGTCTGACACCTGGTAATGAATTGTGTTGTGGTAACACTGATATATGAAAACAACTGTCAAAAAATAATATTTTCTTTCATTGGAAAAAGTTAATGCAGCCACAAAAACAGCCGTGATTCTGCCTACCAGTCCAACCCATTAGCTACACCTACTTATTCCTTCACAGGGGGCGAAAGCCTCTCCCAGCTACTACTGTGTGACACCCATTCCTTCACTTATTCACACACATGGCCAGCTTAGAATCACTGTTTAACCTACCATCTTCAGACTGTAGAAGGAAAGCAGAGCACCTGAAGAAACACATTGAGAGAGAGGAAGAGCACCTCTAGAAATGTGGATTTGCAGCAAACCTGCCACAAGTTTTCCAAAAAGTTAGCTGCTACTGTGTGCCAGAAACCATTACTGCTAGAAATGACATTTACAGCAAACCTAAACTGACATATTCACCACTCCCAGGAAACTTGTTACCAGAAGTTATGAGAACTTTAGCAGACTATGGTTGCAGACCTTCGGTGAAGAATTTTGCCAGTGGGGGTAATCTTCTCATTATTGCCACAACGTTGCTGGAAGTTTGGCACTAGTAGCCAACACTGGCAAACCTGTAGCAATATTTTCTGGAAAGCTAATTTCTTTGCTCCAAATCAGCCAAAGATTTGCTGCAAATCTGTTGCCAATATTTAGTTTTTGTAAGGGAAATAGTGTCAGTGTGTACATGTCAATGCTTTTGAAAAGTCTGCGCCAAATAACAAATGCAACATAGATTATCTTTACTGAATTTGGACAAGTTTATACCCCAACAAAGAAATCCAGACAGTGCTGCATTAAATATACATCAGGAAGGAACCCTTCAGTACAAGAAGCAAGCTGTTTGTTTGCATGTCTTTATGTATCAGCAGCAGGTGAGGATGCTGACTTTTACCAGCACATACAGCTTTATGTTCAATCTTTAGGCACAATATGTTTCTAACTGTCAAATGCATATTTATGAACCCTTTTGCTTGATCTTAATTTAAATACCTGTCAGCTGGAAGCTTTAAATCATCCACCTCCCACAGTGTTTTCACCAGCTCATGGAGCTAACATACAGGTAATTGGCAATCCAGCTATAGCTGATAAAATCTGTCACTTCTTCATATGAAGAGGTTGTATTTGCTGTATTCATATTACAGTTTTAAACAACAATTGCAAGCCTTCAGCATGAAGAGAATGTAAATCTTGCTACATTTTTTGCCCGATAAGCAATTAAGGAGAAAGTAAATGTGTGTAATTTTCACAGCTACAAGATGGGATAATTTGCTTTTAGTTTGCATTTTATCTAACGTACACCGCATTTTTTCTTCCTACACTTCATGATTGAGATTTGCATTAGCTTTACCCAGGTTTCAGTCAGTTATTGCATGTGATTGTAGACACCGTGTCCGATTTCAGCGCAAGCCCTTGAAGAAAAGACCCATTAAAAAAAATTGTTCAATTTATCCTTTGTTGAATAAAAGCTGAATTACCGTTTGAGCAGCTCTTAGAACTGAGCTAAGTGAAAATGAGGCAATAAAGTCGTCACGGATATCTTTTCTCGGCGTGATGCCTGTGTTTGCTCAGTGGGAGTAACCTATATCCACTCTCCTCTGTCAGCAGTGACACACCACAGCATCATTTATAATTCAGTGCAGAGACCAAGCAGAGCCAGAGGAGGCACACAGGCAGCTTTCCTGCAGGCAACACTGGAGCATATCAACAATTACCAGCCTCTTAGGCCTCTCTCCACCCGTGTCTGCCTCAGTGCAAACATGCAGGCGTACACATCAGTGATGGGGTTTTCCAGCTTTGGGTGAGCAGCATGAAAACGTAATTGTATGTAGCTGCTGACATGTGTTACAGAAATGCAACATGACAGATATAATAAATACACTTCAGAATACTTTTGTGTCACATAAAACAGCATCAGACAAATGATGTGTACAACCATTCATCCCTGGATAAAATGAGCTGCAAAATGAGTAAGATGTCGCTATTAAGTAATGAGACTGGACTCAAATCAGTTACAGTGTACAATGATCAGTAGGGAAGCATAGACACCTGACAAAGATTTCATTCTGCTGAAGGGAATAAAATTGAATTACATGTCCTAAATTGCAGCTTTTGTGATTTTATAATTGCATTGCTTCACCATGCAATTTTGATTTGCAACCAATTATTTGTTCCGCTCTATTTTACTAAGAGCTACTATTCATCAAATATAGATGTTAGTAGTAATAAACCATAAGAAATTATCCACATTCGGTGAGCTGCAGGCCAAAGGTCAAGCTATACTCTTATTTATTTGGACAATCCACAAAAATAACAGCCTTCCTTCAACTTAGTTGCGTCCCCTGATACAAACACTTCTCCAAATAAGAAAGTGATGCTGTTATACAACGAGTCCTGAAGAGAATATGCCAAAGATCACGACACGTAGGAGCAGTTTGCAAGAGAGAAGCCTGGGGCAAAAACGTGGCTTCTCAGTGCAAATATAAATATACAATCCAGATCGCTGCACCTAAATTCTGTCCAGAACAAAGGTACACTGAAGGAAAGTTGATTTCAGTACAGACTGTTGTGGCTCAGTAGAACTTTGTAGCATATGATGACACGTTTTCATTTTAAAGTCAGATTGATGACATGCTACCTGTTAGCAATGTGGAATTAAAGTAACCTTTTTATCATTCACTGACTGCTGCCAAAAAAAACACAGCCACGTTTAATATTTTGTCTGCAGGTATGTCTAGAGCACCATAGAGATTGTAAAATAAAACCTGTCATGACATGATTTCTAATCAGAGGCGCTTTTAGTGCTGAGGTTCAACAATAATGTCATTCAAATGAAATCTGAAACAAGTTGATTAAGCTTTTAAAGCTGTAAATAGATATTTATGCTTTTTATTTCTGCTATATTATGTTTGGTCTCACAATAAGGAGGAAATATTGCAATATTCACTGGAATACATAAGAAGAACACAAATGTAAGAGTCTTACATCACTGGTTTGTACAACATTGACCCACATATGTATTTTCTGAAAAGTTTCTGCAGTGTTGCACATACAGACCTGACATATCAGCCAAAAGTAGGGCAAAACAGGACGCTGAGGCATGGTACCTCAAGCTACCTTCGGACTGTGACTTTCTTCCTTTTCTAAGAACTTTCCTCTTTTTTCCACCACAATCCTTTGAGGGTATTAAGAAGCTGAGCTTGAGCTTTAGCAAGAAAAGGATCAAAGTAACTTTAACAGAATCTTCATGAGCTGTGCACAGATATTAGAAGAGTCACAGAAACTACTGATCTGAGCAGGTTTTCAATAGGAACAGTGACTCAAGAGAAATGGTGAAGGTATACACAGCAGGGAACCTACAACTACTGACAATGTGTTGTTCAGCAGCATTGTAGGCTGTTTATAGCTGGTCCATATGGGCAGTCTGAAAAGGAGGGTGACGATACATAGACTGTATTTAACAATGGATCTAACAAAGTGTGATGCCACCCACTGGTTTGTGACACTGTACAGGAACAGCCCCCTAATAAGGCCTGTGAGTTCCTGCAGTGGAAAAGGGCCAACTAACCATCTGGCTACACTGCAAAAACTCAAAATCTTACCAAGTCTATTTGTCTTATTTTTAGTCAAAATGTCTCATACTGCTTGATTTAAGATAAATTCACTTAACAAGTTACATTTCAGCAAGATGGAGGGATTTTTTTAAGACAATGAAACTAAATATCGTGTTAAGTCAAACAATCCTGAAATGATCTTGTTTTGAGTTGAATTTTACAGAAAAACTTGAAATAAGTTTAACCCTCGTCTCGTTCTGTGGGTCAAATCGACCCGTTTCAAAGTTTCAAAATTCGGAAAAAAATATATTTTCAAAGTGAAACTTCTGATGCCCACATTTTCAACATTTTTTGGGAAATTTTTGAACATTTTTTGGTGGAAAAAAAAGAAATGTTAAAAATGTTTCTTAAGAACATTCACATAAATATCAACCAAAATCCAGCAATTTTCACTGGATTTTGGTTGTTTTTATGTGAATGTGCTTAAGAGAATATTAGAAGTGTTACTGACATATATGTAGTCACTTTAGGTATATTTATGATTTTTTTTAAAAGATTTTTACTCATTTTTTGAACATATTTACAAGAATTTTCCTGCCAAATTTGGGTTGTTTTTTTTAAACAAAACGTTTAAGGGAAACTTTTAAGGAATTATTATTATTATCTTTCTGAAGGTTTTTGAAATTTTCTGAAATTTGGAGATTTTTTTTTGCTGATTTTTAGATTTTTTTCAGACAAGAAAACAATGTTTTTTGGTGCCCATAAGTTAATGCATCTCAAATTAGGAGGTTACATAAAAGCTATTTTTTAGCATGTCTGGCTTATTTTAGGACACCTAAGCTTTACAATCCTGGTAAAATAAGTTCCCCAGCTAATTTTAAGATCTAAAGATTCTAAACATCATATCGTATTTCAAGAAATCTTCCCAAGCCATTTTTCACTTGTTCCGTTGGCAGATTTTTTTCACTGATTTCAAAGTAAGAGTTCCTTGAAATAAATTTTTTTTTCTTGTTTTGAGAGGAGCATTTTTTCCAGTGTAGAAATTGTCCAGCAGGTTTTTCACTTCCCACTCTGGGCTTACTGGACAGGTGTCATAATCAGCTGCAAATTTATTGTAACTTGTCACCACAAAGACAGCAGAAGTGAATGCCTGGAGAAAAATAACTGTTTACTCCTTTAACAGAGGCTGAAAAGTCTTAAAAGGCCTTTTGTAAGACCTCATGTCCCAAAATAACCATTTAAACTTATTAAAGCGCCTGAATGGATCATAACGACTAGTTGACAAACTACTACTTCACAAGAGAATTTGATGTTTTTTGAATGGGAGTCACTTAGAGCCAGGGATATTTTGGAGCAGCAGCTAACGTTTAAAGGTTTAGGATGCTGCATTTGCCTTTGCCTCAAGGTGTAGTAGTTGTTGCTTGGTGGAGCGGTGACCAATTAAACATAGTGATTTAGGAAAGCATTTTTTAATAGTCTCTCCTGGAAAAATATTCAGTGTTACTATTGGTTTTTCCACATAAAAAGTACCAGGCATACACGCCAAGATGACATGAAGCTATTTTGATGCCAGCAGAATGAATGCTGCTGGAAAGCTCATGGATTTAGCAATGTTAGCTGACTTAGCTGAAAGAAAAAGTACAGCTAGTGAGCCAAATTATGCACATTTTAATGAAACTTACTCAGTTTGAGCTCGAGGATGGTCCACACGGATGTCCTTCCATGGCTTAGCTGGCTGGAGAGGATCTACGTTTTGCCTGGTCTGTTGTCCAAGCAGAGGAAGAAGTGCCAGCTGGTCTGAAGCTGGCTGGGTTTTTGTGATATTCTCATAGAACAGCAGTCATGTCTCAAACTAATTAACTACAGTATAACAAACACAAAAGCAGCTGAATCTTAACATTTGATAATGTTCAGTATTAAGTGTGAGGAACACAGGAAAGGCTGAAATATGACATGTGAGAACCATTATTTCTTATTTGCACATCAAAAACAGGCATTTATCACCAATACTCGGACTCATTTCCCTCCATAGTCTGACAGTCAGTGGTGTTTGACGCTGTTAGTACACAGCATTGGAGATCAAGTTTAGATTGTTAGTCTAGAAACTTTCAGAGAACTATACGTGGGAAAAACAAAGATAAAAGCAAAGTACAAATGCCTCCACCTATCAATAAAACTGCAGGTTCTATCAATTCATATGCAGACTCTATCTCTCTCATCTATTATATGTACCGAAGACTTTGAAAATTCATTTAAAAAATGAAAACAAGTTCAGAACAAATTCCATGTGTGTGTTCACATAATTGGATAACAAAGCTTGACTGTAATCTCACACAAATTTGCAGCCTCGAGAGCTGAAAATGCCTAAAATATGGATTTTCCCACATCGGAGCTCTGAATTCCACATCATGGATCCCTCACACTCATCTTCAGCCCGACACACAGAGGATCTATACAATCAGAACAGGTCAAGGTGGGCAAACAAGATTAGTGTCACCAATTCAGTCTCTGCCTAACTGTGAAATATAGTCACAATCTTTCCTTCTCTACCTGAGTTACGGTGTGGAATAACGGCCAGAAATATTGTGAAATCAAAGTGAAGCTGATCTTTGATCTTTTGGATATAAAATCATTGCATCATTTTATCCTGTTGGATATTTGTGTGATTTTTTTGTCATAATTAGTCCATGACTTCTTGAGTCATGACCAAATATATACATCTCCACATAGAGAACGTTGAATTTTGACCATCAAAATATAATCAGTTCATTGTTGAATCCAGAGGAACCTTTGTGGCAGATCTGATGAATTTCCCTCCAGACGTTTCTAATATATCGTGTTCCAGAAAGCAGATGATTGGGGGGTTATAGTGACCTTTTACCACCAAAATCAGTTTGTCCAAGAGTCCAAGTAAGCGTTTGTGCCAAATTTGAAGAATTTCCCTCAAAACGTGCCGGAGATATCGTATCATGAAAATGGGATGAACCTGAAAACAAAATCGTCTGGACACTACGAGCTGCCTCAAGCTCTGGCTGCACACTGACTCTCTAAAAGCGGGCGAAACAATGTTTTCATTACTGCTAATCAATGCTATCGACCGCCCAGAGACGCTTTGAGTCACGGCTAAACTTTACTTGCTGTTAATTACCAGGTGATTACAAAGACCAGCCTTCCCCTCCTCTCTCATCTGAGGCTTCCATCGTTCTCTCCCCTTCCTTCTATCCACATCTTTCCCCTTTCCGCTGTTTCCAGGTTTACGCATCATGCATCGTCAGAAAACATTAAAAAAGACCTCAGTGTTGTTTTGGAAGTCAGTTTAATTTCTCTCAGCAAAATAACACGACACAAAGAAGGGAATCAGATATAAATTAGATAGCTGCTCTGTTACAATATTCATAGCTTCCACTTTGTGCATTTGTACATCTGTCACAAGAGATGGGTGCAGTAATGCAGCAAAAAAAATTCCTCGAGAACAAGAAGATTTGAGCAATTTGCACATGATAATACGTGTGACCGTCTCCATCATAATGGGTCCATTGCTGCGACGAGACAAGTTCAGCCTCATCAACCCGCGTGTCAGAGCAATTGATGGGAAGCACACAGTGTCTTCCTGTGCTGTCCAAACTGGTGCTTGATCTCCTGGGAGATTCACTGACACAGACAGTGATGTAGCCCGGCAAAGAAAATGGAGAGCTGCATGTGGGGAAATGAAACCTGCACATTTAGCAGAGAGATGAATAAAATCTCTGTTTTAGCAACTTTTTCTTCTTGTTCCAAGTATTTCAAGGAGGTTTACGCAAAACACAAAAAACAAAAAACATTTTATATGTGGAACTGAGAAACAGATTTCTTTATATTTTGTGGAAAGGAGACACAAATCTGCATAAAGACAGATTATAATAAGTTTATTATTCCTAGCCATGAAGCAAGTTTGTAATTGGTGACTGGTTGGATTTTCCTTGTTTTCTTTAACCTTTCTGTTAAGGCACCAAAAAACATAATTTACAGGCACCAAAAAATATTGTTTCCTTATCTGAAGAAAATCCAGAAATTCAGCAAAAATAATTTCCAAATTTCTGAAAATTTGCAAAACCTCCAGGAAGAAAATTCTAATAATTCCTAAAAATTTCGCTTAAAGGTTTTATTTTTTAAAAATCCCCCAAATATGGCAAAAAAAAATTCTTGTAAATATTTTTCAAAAAATGAGCAAAAATCTTCCAAAAAAATCCTTAAAAAAATTCTAAAGTGATTACATATATATCAGTAAAACTTTTAATATATAGTTTTTAAGAACATTCACATAAAAATCAACCAAAATCCAGCTAATGTTGCTGGATTTTGGTTGATTTTTATGTGTATGTTCTTAAGAAACATTTTCAACATTTCTTTTTTTCTGCCAAAAAATGTTCAGACTTCCCAGAAATGTTGTAAATGTGGACATCAGAAGTTTCACTGTGAAAATATATTTTTGTCCACATTTTCAAACTTGAAATGGGTCAATTTTGACCCACAGCACAACACGAGGGTTAAAGTACGTGTGTCTCTCAACATATGAGTGTGAAGTTGTTGCATCAACCTCGTCTGAATGCAGCAGAGTGTCCAGGTGTCTTCCGTCACATCGCACTTGAAACCGAATCCGCCAGCAGGAACTTAGCGCAGCAGCAGATGGTTCCTCCATTAATACTTCATACATCCAACCTTTTTTCTGATGACAGTCCTCCTCGGCATGAAGGACACCACTGTTACACATTTCTAGAGAGATGTTCTGCCATGCCTTAGCCATTTTTTACAGCCACACTTTGCTCTACTTTTCTCTTTAAAATCCCCCAAAGGTGTTCTACGAAATTCAAGTCAGGTACATTATTGGTCAAGTCACTGTTTTTACTTTTTTCTTCTTTAGGAACTCTTGCGATATTTTGGCAGTATGCTTTGGATCGTTATCGCGCTGGAATTTTCTTCTTCTGCCAATGTTTGAGCAGACTGGGAGACATCTTGTCAGACAGTATATTGGTATATTTACATATTCATGATGGCATTTATAGTGGGTATTACACCAACGCTTTTTACACTCACACAGCCCCATATAATCCCACACCTTCTTCCATGCTTCACTGCCAGGACTATGCATTCACTGTGGTAGCCCTGACCAGGTTCATAAAAGCATGAGGTGAACAGATTTATCTTGGTTTCGTCTAACCAAAGAATGTGCTCCTGGCATTCATAAGGCTTCTTTTTATGTTCATTTGCAGGAGTTCTTGTGCCTGGGAACAAGCCGGGGATTTTTTTTTCTTGGATGCCATCCATAGAGGTTGTCATGATGCGCTGACCTCCACTGTCTGAGCTGTCACAAAAAGTCTGGAGCACTTGCCAAGCTGTCCTGGAGAGCTACATTGCACAAGCAGCACAATGTCTGTTGTGTCATTGTAAGAGTATGACCACTGTGGCACTGATTAGTGGCTTGTTGTGTACCTCCTGATTATTGCCTGAACTGGGTTTTCAATGACTTTTAGTTGGTCACTGATCTACCTGTATCCTCTTCCTATCATTTTGAAGCCTCACATGCAAATATTTAATCCTCCGCCGGTTCTTTTCCAGGTGTAGCCACGATGCAGACAGACACAGCTAACGGGCACTAAACTCGGAAAGTTCTGGTGTTCACAGATCCATCCATCCATCCATCCATCCATCCATCCATCCATCCATCCGTCCGTCCGTCCGTCCATCCATCCAATCATCCATCCATTCTCTATATAGCGCTTAATCCTCATTAGGATTAAGCGCTGGAGCCTATCCCAGCTGACTGAGGATGTACCATGAGGCTCCTGCTGAGCTCAAACGTGGAACACAGGGATGTATACACTCAGATAAGGACGATCTCATGAAAGGTTCAATAGATTCAACAAGTAAAATCTGGTAATTAAAATATGTAAATTAGCTTTAAAATCTATCTAGCAGACAAAACGGTCTCCTGAGAATTGTTTGAATGCAAGACAATGCCACTGAGACAAACGCATTAATAGATCTATGCATTATTTAGTCTGTTTACGAACTGTGTACCAAAGCTGTAGCACATGCCCTCAGCAAGGGGTCTCTCACCATCTGTCTTTATAACTGCACCTGTCCATTTGGCTTCTTTTGTCAGATCTTCTCCACGATCACCATTTGCATCCTTTACCAGTCTTTAAACTGAGCCCATCAGGACAGATGTGTGTTCCGTGATTTCCGATGGACGCTCAGCTCGGTGGATACGTGCTCGCCTACACTAAGAGGTGAGAGAACGACCAGGTTCAACAGGTCGGCTCGAGGCTGCAGCCGATCCATATCGCAAACTCAGATACACACACGTACACACCAGAGACACCTAAAAGTGTACATCTCAGACAAAAGCTCACACACACACACACACACACACACACACACACACACACACACACACACACACACACACACACACACACACACACACACACACACACACACACACATTTCACACACATGCACTCCTCCCACACCACATGGTTAATTAATTCTAATTTGAACGGCCGTGGCCTCACCTCCTACACTCATGCCTTCTGATGGTGTCTGGAGAAAATGTTACAGCATCTTCACCGAGCGAGAGAGACGGGCAGACTGAAGCGAAAGTGTGAAAGTTAAAGTAAAAAATGTCAGAGTGAGGTCGTGGAGACAGACTCATGTCTGAGTGACAGCTGGGAGTAGTGGCCCAAAGTTTGGCAGGAAGGTTTCAAACTGGAAGGCACAAGTAGGTGAAATGAATTTTGTGGCTTTTAACACAGAGAAATGTTGTAATGTGATGTCAGTAAACAAGGGAAAACAGACACACAACCTGTCTGGGTGTTGATGTTACTGAGATGAGTCTGTGCTCAAACCATGTTTGGACAGAGCGCCCTCTCACAGTTGCTGAGGAAGATTTGAATCTGGATGTGCTTCTAGGAAGAGAAGAGCTCAGACCTTAAATCAGAATGAAAAACACTCTATTTTGCAAGTAGTAGAGTATAAAAATAAGATGCTGCAAGATGTTAAATCTGGCAACTTTCCATTCTTCTTATACAAAAATGATGAAATAGATTGGCGATACAGCTTGATTAAAGCAATAAAAATTATTTTAAGTATTAAAACAAATGTTTCAGGTTGTTATATTGCAAATGTGCTAATTAATGATCCCGTCTGCAGTTTTTGAGGCTACAGATTATAAACACTACCATTTAAAAGTTTGGCGTCACTTAGAAATGTTTTATTTTTGAAATAAAAACTTTTTTTTCTATGGAGATAACATTGTCAGAAATACTCTAGACATTTTTAACGTGGTAAATGACTATTCTAGCTGGAAATGGCTGATTTTTAATAGAATATCTGCATAGGGGTACAGAGGAACATTTCCAGCAACCATCACTCCTGTGTTCTAATGCTACATTGTGTTAGCTAATGGTGTTGAAAGGCTAATGGATGATTAGAAAACCCTTGTGCGTTGTCATGGAAAACATGAAATTATCTAGGTGACACCAAACTTTTCAACGGTAGTGATTATTAAATATAGATCCTTTTTAGATCGTTTTTTCTATTTGGGGGCTTCAGTAGCACGTTAGCAAACAGTTGTTTTCTTCTTTGCATCCAGCAGCCACAGTGCATCTTTGTCAGTCATGTAGATTCATATTTATGCCTGTCAGACAAGTCCAGGTTTCACTTTTGTTTTTGTTCCTGAGGGAAGCGGTTTTGTACAGTTGGTTTATCGTAGCTCTTTTGCTGAAGGCAGTTTGTTTCTGCAGCTGGAGGTTGACGACTGTGAGCCAGAACTGTTTAGCTGAAACAGGGAGCTGAAAGCTGCTCAGTAGAGCTGAGGTGAACTACAGAACAAGATGCTACTGAGCTCTTTTCTGATAATATCAAGACATTTTGATGCAGCTTTAAACTTTATACAGACCTTTCTTAGCTTACATGCAAAAACAATAAAATACCTTAAAAAGTAGGAAGGAAGGAAAGGAATTAGAGATAATGATAAAATCTTTTCTTTTTCTTGCTATGCCCTGACTTTTAATGCAAAATACCAGGACATATTCTTCTGTGCAGCTCTGAATCCCACTCTTTCTTTCTGTGTGTATTTGATTGGAGAGTTAAGGATCCAGATAAATTAGCATTTTGCATCTCTTAACTACTCATAATTTAAAAATAGAGGCATTCTCTGAGAATCTGTTACATAAGTCGATGTCTAGTGTTTGTTCCATTTGAGGGGCAGGCTTCAGTCCTCTGGCTTTTGCTAACTCTTCACATACTGTGGATTGTGCCGACAGCGAGAAAAGTTAAGTTTGAGGGAAGTAGTTCCTGTTTTTAATGGAAGCGACACACAAAATCTTGAAATTGGGATAGCTTTTAAAAATTTCTTTGACAGCAATTAATCATTAATCCCAATCAATCCATATTTTATTGAATGTCAGCACAGAGTAAAGCGACTTTTAAATACAGATCACTGTGAACTGAGTGTGTGAAGAACAGTGTGGCAGTTTTTCTCCATTTCTGATCTGTCACTCATTTAGCTCTCCTAATTAGACTTTCGCACTAAAACGCATCCGTCCTGCACGACTCCCCTGCGAATGCTAATCTCAGTTAACAGCTTCACTGGTGCTACATTTTCTTGTTATCTCGGCAGGTAAAACCAGCTCCGGTGTCCTGACAGGACGTTAACTCCCAACCGCTGATCAATAGATATTGACCCCGGCTGACTGATTTGCCGCACCGGCGTGATCTATGAAGCCGCGTTAACCCTACATGGTTAGAGGGGGAGAGTAGGGGGGAGGCAGAGGGGGGAGGTGGATGGTGGGGGCGTCTCAGTTGAAGCTCAGTCTTCCTTTTAAATGAACCAAACTGAAGATTTTCATTTGTGTTTCCGCCCCCTTTTTAAGTGTGAACATCCACTGACATCTAATCCATGTGTGGGTGTGTACAGATACTCACACCTACACATGCCTGACCGCACAGCCCCCCCAGCCCCCTCAACAAACACCCACACACACCCACACACACACACACACACACACACACACATGCACATCCTGAATTTCTACACAAGAATACAGATTAAAAATACCCTCAATTCCATGAAAACTTCTTAATATTTCAGCAGTACTTTGAAGCTGATTCCATGTTATTTGCACAACACACACACACACACACACACACACACACACACACACACACACACACACACACACACACACACACACACACACACACACACACACACACACACACACAAAACAGAGTTAATCCTCATCAAACATCTACATCCTGATGTACATTTTACGATAAGCAAACAGACAATAAACCTGAAGCACGCTGTCGTATTGTTGAGGATGTAACAAGCGCGCTCACATTAAGTTCGCACACACACTGAGGGACAGGAAAAACACACACACACACAGACTCAGACGGCGCTGAGCGGGGAGTATAAAAGGGGCATCCTTCCCACTCAACAGAGAAGTGCTCTCCTCACTCTCACACACTCCTCTAACAGGCTGAACCTCGTCTCTCAAGGTAAGGAAACCACTTTTTTTGTTTTCACAACACAGACTATATATTTGTGGATTTTTTGAGACAATTTATACACTGTTGGAACATCTTTCTACTTCATAATCAGACTGGAATCAAAGCATGGAGCCTGTGCTACAGCACAATATGTTGTTGTGAGGACTTTTTTGTTATTTTGATGTCAATTTTTTTTGCAATCTTTGGAGGTAATATTTCTGAAAAGGCCACTATTTTTTTCCCCTTTTAAATACAATTAATGAAAAATGAGGTTTTCTATATGAAAAGATATTTGCTCTGACAAAATCATCCTATTTAAAAATGTTTCCTACAAGTAGAAATGAGAAATTGTTCCTGCGCTGACAGTCGAGTCAGTTTGACCTGCTGAAAGTGAGCACAGGACATGAAGACCCAGCTGTGTCCAGTGCTGCTGAGCTGCGTGATGACAGAGTGAATATGCTGCACTGATTCACACGCCTTCGTTGGAGTTGCAGTGACCGTTAGCTGTGAAAGAGCAGTTATCTGGCAGATGGTCTCTGATGCTCGCAGTTTGCCACTGTGGACGATTTCTGTGAACCCAAACTGGACTGCATCACATTGTTTTCTGTCCTGTTAACCCTGCTCTGCGTGCCCCTCTCTGCTTGTGTTTCAGATGACTGCAGGGTTATGTGTGTGTGTCGTGCTGGCTGTCCTATGTACGAGCTGTTTGGGGCTCCCCTTCTCCTACCAGCCCTTCGACGAGGGCCAGCGCTCCATCTCGGCTCCTTCTCAAGGTTCGGGTTCCAGGCAAACCCCACTTTTCTGAATCACGGTGGCTTTTTTAATGTCTGACATCTGCTCTGGTGTGTGTCTCTGTGCATCTGTGTTGAGCAGCTCTCCTCGAGGCTGGCACCCACACCTTGGGAGAGCCACACCTCCGACACAGGCGCTCTGCCCCCCAGCTGAAAGCTCTTCCTCTGGCTGAGGAGGATGCAGACTCCCGGGCCAACCTTAGCGAGCTGCTTGCCAGACTCATCTCCTCCAGGAAAGGTGTGTGTGAGGGGTTGGCTTTGTGGGTTTGTTGTGATCTTTTCTCCGCCTGCAACCTTAAAGGATGTGTGCGTGTATCCAAAGACAAACATCAACAATATTTGCAAGATTTTCAGAGACAAGTGCTTTTTCCTGACATGCTCCTCCCCACACTCCCCTCTTACTTGCTAATTACTCGAATTAGTGCACAGCAAGCTTTGTAAAATGAATTAGTGGCTCTGAAAAGCTTTTGTGGTTTCAAAGAGCGTATATTAGTGTGTGCTGCCTTCCGGCCATTTTCCCTTGTACCATTCTATTTTACTTTATTCCAATCGCTTGATTTTTCATTTTGTATTGCCAAGAAAACAAAACCCCAGCCCTGTCCTGCTAACTCGCATTCGGCGTCCGATTTCTCTGACAGTGTGACAGGACGGGGAATAACCGGGATTTCACAGCACACAGCACACAGCACACACACGGAATTTTCCACTTGGCTTCCAGATATCGTAGCGGACTCTTAGGGCGTCCACATGCACGATGCCTTTCTGTCGAACAAATCTGAAATCAACAGGCTACACATTTTCTGCATCTTTAGTGAGCATATTTTGTGAAAAATTTTAAAGAATTGCTCAGTCCCTATTGATGAAATTTTTAAAAAATTTTAAGTTTTTTGTCTCTTGATATACGTAAAATTTCTTTCTGTGTATTTCACGACTAAGATGCATTCGAATTACAGCTCTGAATACATACTTAAGCTGTAAAATTTACACTTTTCTGTTGCATAATATCCAGTGCATGACTTTAGGAAGATTAAAAGACAAAAGACTCAGAAACTAGTCAGAATGTGAAGTCGATAAAATGTCAAAGGGCAAAGTGAAATAAATATGTATCAGGGACTGTGCTCATGTGTGTTTCTGTGTAACTGTGTCTGTGTTGGTGGGTGTCTGTGCACGCTGTTCACTTGCATGTTTCGGTGTAGGAGGTGTCGTTGTCGAGCCTTCTGCGTCCAATCTTCTCAGCACACCAGGGAGCTCCAGCACTGTGTTTATGTGTATGCACGTGTGTGTGCATGCCGGTGTGTGTGTGTTGCGTAGGAGGATGTGGGTGGAGTGAAAACTGCATCTCCGTGAGCGCGCAATTGATTACCAAACGGAGAGCAGACCAGCTCCTCTTCACTGGGAATAACGTGCAGAAAGAGAAAGAGGCTAATGGCACGGTGTCAGGGTGAAGTCCAGCTGTTTCAGTCTATCCTCTTTTTCTTTTGTGTGTGTGTGAGAGAAAGAGGGACAAGTAATGAGAAAGCAAGCAGAGGGCAACTACTGGGCAATTGAAATACTCACAGGAAAAAGCAGCTTCACAGCAAAATCAAATTTAGATGTGAGAAATTTTAAAACCCAAAAGCTGTGGGGAGTTAAGTTTTGAATATTGTGAGCATTTTATCAGCCGGAAGGCATAAAAAATAAACGATCAAGGCTGTAATTTGGTGATGAACTCAACTAACAATCCTTTAATGCGGAAAATCTGAGTCAAAAAAGTTACAAAAGTGAAACAATTTTGATATTAAAAGCATCAATCCCTGGAAAATACGTTTTTAAGAGCTAAGTCTATTAACTGCCTGTTTTGTGAGAGCACCATTTATGTCCTCGCCACATCGTAATATTTCCAAAGCAACAACTATGCCTTTGTTACTGAGAACCTCTGAGCTCTGCCAGGGATGCTCACAGAATTAAAAATGTGATACAAGTCTCCTGCTTCCAAAATCAGAGCAGCACTGTGAAGAATAAAGTATGAACACAAATGAGTGAAGTTCTCTCATGCTCTCCTCACTCTGACGAATACTAATTTCACTCATGCTGGGTTTTTTTCTCCTCCACCCACGCCTTCTATCACCCCATCTCCTCCTCCTCCTCCCAGGCTCTGTGCGCAGAAACTCCACAGCAAACAGCAGAGGTGGTGGACTGAGCGCCAACCACCGGATAACAGACAGGGACTACTTGGGCTGGATGGATTTCGGCCGTCGCAGCGCAGAGGAGTACGAATACTCCTCGTAAGGGCAAGTCACGGCTCCAACCCCCTTCATGATGGGCACAAGAGAAAAAGAAGAAAAAAAAAATCAAAACCCACGCAAGCTGGCTCCTCACTGTCTCACAATAAGAGTCTATTTATGATGTATTTGTTGTACATTTGTTTGTAAAACTGTAATAACGCAATATACACACTGTATGCCAAATTTTGCAGAAAAGCTCCCACTGTCCATCGTTTGTCTGTTTCTGGTTTTCTCTGGTTTCTTTATCATTTTGTGTGGAAAGGATCTGGATGGTGTCAGGGTCTGTTGAGACTAACTGAATAAAGATAAAAAATATCACTCTGCATATTATTCTTCCAGTGCGATGCATGCAGATTTGATCCATTGACCTTGATTAGGTATATTTATACAGAACAGGAGGATTTCTTGTGCGAACATACATCATGAAACACAGGAAACTTTTATAAACTCACACACAGCTGCTCTAAAAGTCATTTTGTGACACTTGATGAGCGCAAAAGCCTTCTGAATAAAAGAACATGTAGAATTATCCTCAAACATCCCCATTCACTGTCACAAAGTCTTTACTTTTGAATTAGAAAAAAACTTTTTCCACTTCATCTCTGTCTTTTCCTCACTTGTTCTCTCTCTCAAAGACTAACCAAAAGATGATTTGTAAGAAATCTCTGGCTGTCTTTATACATGCAATAGACTGGAAAAAAACCTCAATAGCAAATTCGACACATTTTACATGTGGAATAAGCTGGATCACCTCTGTGTGCGGAATATCTCAGAAAACTCAGATTTCATTGTCATCTCTTTTTGATAGTGTGAACATTTCACACTTTTGGAACTCCATAACAGTGGAGATATAGTTGTATTGTGATAGAAAATCAAAATGATTAAAGATCCGCGACTTTTCTGCCGGATCCATCCTCTAAGGAGTTGTCTCTTCTCTCTGGGAAATGTAAATTACTTTTGCTTGTGGCAAAACACGTATACTGTTGAAAAGGGCAAAGGAAACCGCTCCCAGTGTCACCTTGAAAGACATCATTAATGTGTTAGCACATGTAAGATTAGCTGTGCTGCCTTATTGCAGATGTCTGAAGTCACTATGATATTTAAATGAGAACTTTCAAGGCAAATACTGGACCTGATCACTATCAGCTGCAGTATGGCTGAAGTGGATGCACTTACACACTTTACTGTGACCTGACTCTGATGAAGGACTGTTTAGAGAATAAAGATACACACATTATAATATCTAATATATGCTTTGAACAGTCTAATATGAGGACAGAGTCTCCGGTGGGGGCTCTGCCATTCACTTGTTCTCCTCTGTCTACTTCAGTTTCCTTTATATTATGTGTTGCATGAAATAAGTTCAGTGTATTTAAGGAAAAAGAACACTATTATCTCACTGCTATTCAAGTGGAAATGAAGAGAGACGTGTTACACATTGTTCAGCCAGAACATTATAACTACTGGCAGGTGAAGTGAATAACACTGATCATCTTGTCATAATGCAACGTTCTGCTGGGAAACCTTGAATCCTGACATTCATGTGGATGTTTGACATGTACCACCCACCTAAACACTTCATGTCAATCAACCACACACCGCCCATGCCAACAGCAGTCCTTGATGCCACCCTCAGCAGGACAATGCACCCCGACACACCACAAAAACTGCTCAGGGGTGCTCTGGGGAACACGTCGGAGCTAAGATGTGCCACTGGGTTCCACACTCCCCAGATCCAAATCTTACTGAGCGTCTGCGGGATGTGCCAGGATAAGCCTGATCTAGGTAGGTCCCACAGAATTCACTGCCACCATCTCCCCAGAGGTCCTGTGACCATGCCCCTCTGGGTCAGAGGAGTTTTAGCAGCAGAAAGGAGACCAACAGAATATCAGGCAGGTGATCATAATGTTGTGCCTGATCTGTGTGTATTTTGCACTACTAACCTTGTATTTATTATCACATAAGCAAATGATGTCAAAATGAGTTTTGTCTGCAAACGTGACATCAGAAATTAGGAGTAATATTCATACGGATCTAACCTTTGAACCACAGATCAAACAAGTTATCCAGTCTTGTAACAAATATAACCGAAACTCTCACCCTCCAACCTGCATAAAGTCATTCATACATCTATTTTCTCAAAGCTTCACTGTTCCTCCGTTCTTTTATGGCATAAACCAGAAGTCACATTCCTGCCTCCTACTTGCTGGGAAGCAGGAGGTCAGAGTCCCACTGGTTTTAGCGTTGACATCAAATCACCTCAATATTCGCTCCTCTTCAGTGACTCCCTGTTTGTCTTAGAGCTGATTTTAAGATTTTACTGCTGACTTTGAAAGTATGTCAAAGTCCGACCCGGACAGAACAGAAGTAATGCCAAATGAGCTCACAGCCTTAAATCTTCAGGTTCTTCTTGCTGTTCCAGGCTGATCAAGGCTTAGATTCTTGAAACTCATTTTTACAGACTTGCCAATGTGATGTTGTCTTTCAGTTAATAACTAAGGTTTTTGCTGCTTTTTGTTCCAGTAGTTTTTGTTTTGTCCTCTCTCACTGCATCTCTTTACAGGTGCTTCTGACTCTGGACTCTGATTTGCAGCTTCTGGTCCCACCAGTCTGTCCACTGTTTATGTTCTGTTATTTGTTTGTTTCTGCTTTCCTTTTGTCCCCTCCTTCACCCTCACCCCGACTGGACGAGGCAGATGACTGCCCTCCCTGTACCTGGTTCTGCAGGAGGTTTCTTCATGTTAAAAGGGAATTCTTCCTCTCCATTAGTGCCAATATACTTGCTCAAAGGGAACATTTGGATTTTGTGAGTTTTCCATGTGTAATTTGAAAGATTCTTAACCTTCATATTTTTATTTGGTCAGGTAATTTGTTACGATTAAATTAGATTCTTAACCTTAATATCTGAAATTCTATTTTATGTAATATTGTATGGTCTTAAATATATATTTAAATCTGTTGAGTGAAGTTGTAGCATTAATCGTCTTTCTCTACTGGAAATTAAATGTAATGTGTAATGTCTTGTTGCTTTCTGGATTTCTTGCTTTTGCTTTGTCCAGCACGGCAGTTTCTACATTTATGTTTTAAAAAGTACTGAATAAATACAGTTGCTATCATTAAGAAATAGTTTCAGAGGAACCCCTCTCCCAGCATCAGAGGTCAGTCTTTGGATGACGCAAAATGATAAAAGGAAAATCTAGTGCATAAGAAAAAAAAACCTGGCTGGAACACGGTGGATTATGGGTAATGATGCTGGTTTTAGGTTGTGATGAGTGTAATGGGAGAATTGTCTGATGCTGAGAAAAAGGGTCAGTGTGCAGATGCACAAAGGAGATGAAAGTCAGTGAATGCATGATTCAGGAAGCAGGCTGGGACATATTCGAAAATATCTTCAAAAGAACGTCAAGATCATTATGAGCCATAACGCCTGTCCTAAATATTGAAGTGGTTTGAAGTGTCTGGAGAAACTGATATTGATTGAATTATTAAAGCAGGCTCAAAAATAAATTCAAATAATTGCTACAGGCCTCATTAAAGAGGCGATAACGGCTTTTTGAGAGAGCAGCATATGTTGGTGTGTCGTGTAGACGTTCTGAGAAAAGTATAAGATATAAGAGCAAAAAACAGATTTGATCATGTGATATTGACACTTGATGTTAGAGTTGATTTGACATTTTAGTTCTTTTTGTTACCGTTATCTTGAAAACATGGACCAAAGCCGGCTGGTACAAAAGGTTATAAAGGTCAGCCTCTAGAAGGTAATAGAAAGAGAAAATAAAGAAATCCACAGCGGCGGTGAATTGTAATGAACGATGCCCATTATGCTGCTCCTGGCACCGTGTGTTAAGTGAAAGATGTGTCTGTGTGAATGAGAGGTGGAGAGGGGGATCGATGAACAAAACAGACTCAGTGAATTATTCAGAGAAGTGGTTTTGGATGCCCTCGGGGAAAGAGGGAGCTCGCTGTGTGTTTGTGTGTGTTTGCTGGGCATTAAAGCCACTGCCTTGGACTGAGGTCGCACTTGAAGCAGAAATTTACAGAGACTTGAGATTCACAGAGATCCATGGGAATCGACTAAAACTTTGTGTTAAAAGAGCTGAGGCCAAGAGACTTCAGAGTTAAAGGTGCAGCAAAGCTTTAAAGGTTTGAGTGGGACCGCCACAAAATGTCTCCACTGTGTGTTTGTTCGTGTGTGTGGATGCCTGCCAGCAGTGTCAACGTAAAAAAGGTCAACAGGAAAATGCATGAGAAGCCTACCGTGTCTTACGTAGAGTCATTCTAGCTCTTACACATGCATAAGTGCCCTGGGTTTGCATGCTAATGGGCAAAGCCACACTCTCTTGAAAGGAACATGAGCTCCATGAGTGTGGCTTTAATGAAGATCCAGCAACATTGACGAGCAGATGGTCCAAGCTCTTCCTGAAACTGGCTGAACATACTGTCTTTCATTCTGTCCAGTGTGTCTCCAATATTTCCTTTCTCTGACTTCACATGAGTCAATTCAGTTGCATTTTTACTGGCATCTACAACAGAAGAACTTATGGTAAAAGCAGGAATGCTTCCTCTCTTTGATGTTTGGCGATGCACTCTAAAACCCAAGCTTACATAACGTAGACTCATCTAACAACCATCAGCACAATACAGAGACAAAGAGAGAGATGCAGGAAGCATAACTTCTCAATTTAATGAAGAAATAGTTTAGCACTTTGAGAAAGACGATTATTAGCTTTCTTGCTGAGATTAGCAGAAATACAGTGCCTATCATAAGTATTCACCCCCTTTGATGTTTTACCCTTTTATTGCTTTCATGAATCAATTATGGTCAATAAAATTGAGCTTTACTAACAAAAAAAAAATTGGAAAAAACTCTTTAATGTCAAGTGAAAACAGATTTCTAGAAAGCAATGTTAGTGAAAGAAAATTATCTAAATGAAAATAATTGTTTGCATAATTATTCACCCCCTTCAAGTCAGTATTTAGTAGATGCACCTTTGGCTGCAATCACAGCAGTGAGTCCCTTCCTTGAACAATAATTTGAACAGAATATAGATTCTGATATTGCTGTAAAGAATAACATACTAAACTATGATGTTTTTGGTCACATTTTTGACGACATACAATACTATGACGTTTTTGTGATATTTTGGACCACATACTATGACGTTTTTGTCATAGTTTGCATGACATACTAAACTATGATGTTTTTGGTCACATTTTTGACGACATACTAAGCTATGATGTTTTAGTCATCTTTTGCATGACATACTGAACTATGACGTTTTTGTCACATTTTATACGACATACTAAACTATGACGTTTTTGCCATATTTTGCATGACATACTACACTATGATGTTTATGGTCACATTTTGGATGGCATACTAAACTATGCCTTTTTTGGTCACATTTTTGACCACATACTAAACTAAGACGTTTTTGTGATATTTTTGAATGCATACTAAACTATGATGTGTTTGGTCACATTTTTGATGACATACTAAACGATGACATTTTCGTCACATTTTAGATGACATACTAAACTATGACGTTTTTGGTCACATTTTTGATGACATCCTAAACTATGACGTTTTTGTGATATTTTGGACCACATACTAAACTATGACATTTTTGTCATATTTTAGACGACATCCTAAACTATGACGTTTTTGGTCACATTTTTGACCATATATTAAACTATGACGTTTTTGTCATAGTTTGCATGACATACTAAACTATGATGTTTTTGGTCACATTTTTGACAACATACTAAACTATGACGTTTTTGTGATATTTTGGACCAAATACTAAACTATCATGTTTTTGGTCACATTTTTGATGACATACTAAACTATGACGTTTTTGTGATATTTTGGACCACATACTAAACTATGACGTTTTTGGTCACATTTTTGACCACATATTAAACGATGACGTTTTTGTCATAGTTTGCATGACATACTAAACTATGATGTTTTTGTCATATGTTGCATGACATACTAAACTATGATGTTTTTGGTCACATTTTTGACGACATACAATACTATAACGTTTTTGTGATATTTTGGACCACATACTAAACTATGATATTTTTGGTCAGATTTCCTGGTGACATACTAAACTATGACGTTTTTGTTATAGTTTGCATGACATACTAAACTATGATGTTTTTGGTCACATTTTTGACGACATACTCAGCTATGACGTTTTGGTCATCTTTTGCATGACATAAAATGTGACAAAAATGTCATAGTTTACTATGACATTTTTGTCACATTTTATACGACATACTAAACTATGACGTTTTTGCCATATTTTGCATGACATACTACACTATGATGTTTATGGTCACATTTTGGATGACATACTACACTATGACGTTTTTGGTCACATTTTTGACCACATACTAAACTAAGACGTTTTTGTGATATTTTTGAATGCATACTAAACTATGACATTTTTGGTCACATTTTTGACAATGTACTAAACTATGACGTATTTGTCATATTTTGCATGACATACTAAACTATGAGGTTTTTGTGATATTTTGGACGACATACTAAACTATGACGTTTTTGGGCACATTTTTGACGACATACTAAACGATGACGTTTTTGGTCACACTTTGGACGACATACTAAACGGTGACGTTTTTGTCATATTTTGCATGACATATTAAACTATGATGTTTTTGGTCACATTATCGAGAACATACTTATAACTATGACGTTTTCATTACATTTTAGATGACATACTAAACTATTACGATTTGTCATATTTTGAACGACATACTAAATTATGATGTTTTTGGTTACATTTTGGGCGCCATATTAAAGGATCAGGTTTTCTTATATTTTTGACGACATACTAAACTATGACATTTTTGTGATGTTTTGCACAACATACTAAACTCTGATGTTTTTGGTCACATTTTTGACGACATACAAAACTATGACATTTTTTGATATTTTGGACCACATACTAAACTATGACGTTTCTGTGATATTTTGGACAACATACTAAACTATGACGTTTTTGGTGACATACAAAACGATGACATTTTGAACAACATACTGAGTTATGATGTTTTTGGTTACATTTTGGACGCCCTATTACAGTGTCAGGTTCTTTCTTGGGCTTTATTTTATAGGAGAGAAAGAGGGAGAATGATTGGGGGAAGACATGCAGCAAGGGGCCACGAGTGGGAATCGAACACGGGCCACTGCGTAGGAGACCAGCCACTATACATGGTTTGCCTGCTTAACACATTGAGCTATACAGGTGCCATATAGTGTCAGGTTTTTTTTTGACGACACACTAAACTATGACGTTTTTGGTCACATTTTTGACGACATACAAAACTATGACGTTTTTGGTCACACTTTGGACAACATACTAAACTATGATGTTTTTGGTCATATTTTTGACGACATACTAAACTATGATGTTTTTGGTCACATTTTGGACGACATACTAAACTATGACGCTTTTGGTCACATTTTTGACAACATACTAAACTATGACGTTTTCGTCACATTTTAGACGACATACTAAACTCGAAAAGCACTCAGAGAGTGTTGACCTCTGCCAAAGATAGAGAGGAAAACAGGAAACCCATGCAGTAAAGGATCATGAGCTGGATTTGAACCTGTGTTTCTAACACAGTTCTGGTTACAAATCACCTTCTTATCCAGTTGAGCTATCTGGACACCTTGTTCCAATTTGTTGGACGACATACTAACCTATGATGTTTTTGTCATATTTTGGTCCACATACTAAATAAAAAATTCAAAGTGATCCAGAATCCAGGATCCTTTCCGTATTGCCACCAAAATTAAATCTGCTCTTCCTTTTACCTCAGTCTACATCCCCTCAAAATTTCATGTAAATCTGCCCAGGCATTTTTGAGTTATCTTGCTAACAGACAGACAGACAGACGGACACACAAATGACAGACTAAAACATAAACTATGATGTTTTTGGATACATTTTGGATGACATACTATGATGTTTTTGGTTACATTTTTGACAACAGACGAAACTATGATGTTTTTGGTCACATTTTTGACGACATACAAAACTATGACGTTTTTGTGATATTTTGGACCACATACTAAACTATGACATTTTTGTCATATTTTGCATGACATACTAAAATGATGTTTTGGGTCACATTTTTGACGACATACTAAACTATGACGTTTTGTTGTATTTTGAATGACATACTAAGTTGTGATGTTTTTGGATGCCATATTACAGTATCAGGTTCTTTTTTTGGCTTTGTTTGACAGGAGAGATAGAGGAAACAGGGAGAACAATTGGGGGAAGACATGCAGTAAGGGGCCACAAGCAGGTATTGAACCCAGGACACTGCGCAGGAGACCAGCCACTATACATGGTTTGCCTGCTTAACACATTGAGCTATACAGGTGCTGTACAATATCACGTTTTTTGTTTTTGTTTTTTTTAAATATTTGACGACATACTAAACTACGACGTTTTTGGTCACATTTTTGACGACATACAAAACTATGACGTTTTTGTGATATTTTGGACCACATACTAAACTATGATGTTTTTGGTCACATTTTGGATGACATACTAAATTATGACGTTTTTGGTCACATTTTTGATGACATATTAAACTATGACGTTTTTGTGATATTTTGGACCACATACTAAACTATGACGTTTTTGGTCACATTTTTGACGACATACTAAAATATGACGTTTTTGGTCACACTTTGGACAACATACTAAACTATGATGTTTTTGTGATATTTTTGATGACATACTAAAGTATGATGTTTTTGTGATATTTTGGACGACATACTAAACTATGATGTTTTTGTGATATTTTGGACCACATACTAAACTATGACGTTTTTGTCATATTTTACATGACATACTAAAACTATGATGTTTATGGTCACAGTTTTGACAACATACTGAACTATGATGTTTTTGTCATATTTTGCATGACATACTAAACTGATGTTTTTGGATGCCATATTACAGTATCAGGTTCTTTTTTTTGGCTTTATTGGACAGGAGAGATAGAGGAAATGGGGAGAACAATAGGGGGAAGACATGCAGTAAGGGGCCACGAGCAGGTATCGAACCCAGGACACTGCGTAGGAGACCAGCCACTACACATGGTTCGCCTGCTTAACACATTGAGCTATACAGGTGCTGTACATTAACATGTTGTTTTTTTTTTGTTTTTTTTTATATTTGACGACATACTAAACTACGACGTTTTTGGTCACATTTTTGACGACATACTAAAATATGACGTTTTTGGTCACACTTTGGACAACATACTAAACTATGATGTTTTTGGTCATATTTTTGACGACATACTAAACTATGATGTTTTTGTGATATTTTGGACCACATACTAAACTATGACGTTTTTGGTCACATTTTTACGACATACTAAAATATGACGTTTTTGGTCACACTTTGGACAACATACTAAACTATGATGTTTTTGGTCATATTTTTGACGACATACTAAACTATGATGTTTTTGTGATATTTTGGACCACATACTAAACTATGACGTTTTTGGTCACATTTTTACGACATACTAAACTATGACATTTTTGGTCACATTTTTGGACGACATACTAAACTATGACGTTTTTGTCATATTTTGCATGACATATTAAACTATGATGTTTTTGGTCACATTTTTGAGAACATACATAACTATGACGTTTTCATTACATTTTAGATGACATACTAAACTATTACGTTTTTGTCATATTTTGAACGACATACTAAACTATGATGTTTTTGGTTACATTTTGGATGACATACTAAACTATGACGTTTTTGGTCACATTTTTGACGACATACTAAACTATGACGTTTTCGTCACATTTTAGACGACATACTAAACTCGAAAAGCACTCAGAGAGTGTAGACCTCTGCCAAAGATAGAGAGGAAAACAGGAAACCCATGCAGTAAAGAATCATGAGCTGGATTTGAACCCGTGTTTCTGACACAGTTCTGGTTACAAATCACCTTCTTATCCAGTTGAGCTATCTGGACACCTTGCTCCAATTTGTTGGACGACATACTAACCTATGATGTTTTTGTCATATTTTGGTCCACATACTAAATAAAAAATTCAAAGTGATCCAGAATCCAGGATCCTTTCCGTATTGCCACCAAAATTAAATCTGCTCTTCCTTTTACCACAGTCTACATCCCCTCAAAATTTCATGTAAATCTGCCCAGGCATTTTTGAGTTATCTTGCTAACAGACAGACAGACAGACAGACGGACACACAAATGACAGACTAAAACATAAACTATGATGTTTTTGGTTACATTTTTGACGACAGACGAAACTATGATGTTTTTGGTCACATTTTTGATGACATACAAAACTATGACGTTTTTGTCATATTTTGCATGACATACTAAACTGATGTTTTGGGTCACATTTTTGACGACATACTAAACTATGACGTTTTGTCGTATTTTGAACGACATACTAAATTATGATGTTTTTGGATGCCATATTACAGTATCAGGTTCTTTTTTTTTGGCTTTATTTGACAGGAGAGATAGAGGAAATGGGGAGAACAATTGGGGGAAGACATGCAGTAAGGGGCCACGAGCAGGTATCGACATTTTAGACACCACATTTTAGACGACATAATAAGCTATAACGTTTTGGTCATATTTTGAACGACATACTAAACTATGATGTTTTTGGTTACATTTTGGATGACATACTAAACTATGATGTTTTTGGTTACATTTTGGACAACACATTAAAGTATTAGGTTTTTTCATATATATGACGACACACTAACTATGACATTTTAATGATATTTTGCATGACATAATAAACTATAACATTTTTGGTCACATTTTGGGTGACATACTAATCTATCACAGTTGTAATGACATTTTTGACAACATCCTAAGCTACGACTTCTTAAGGATATTTTGGACAACATACAATAGATAGATACTTTATTAATCCCAAGGGAAGTTCAAGTGAATCCCAAGGGAAATTCACACTCATCAATCCATTCAGTGACCACTTGTGCTCTGTGGATGATAGAATAGTCATCCTGGAAGAGACCGCTGCCCTCAGGATGAAAATGTCTTATCATAGGACAACGGTGATCACTCAGAACAACTTTTTATTGATTCGCAGTGATGTTCTCCTCTAAGGCCAGTCTTAAGCCTTGATAGATTCTCTTGCAGACACACAGATGAACAGTTTCAGACAATACAGATGGATATTTGTTATTACATTGCTTTTCTGGTCCACGGGAGTCTTGGCTGACTTTATTTCATACGTGCGCTGTTGGTCGTATCTGCATATATTGTGCAAACACACTACAGCTTAGCATGCGCAATATTGCTCTTGCATCATAGTTGCCAGGCAAACGAAGAAGAGAGAGAATTCTGGGATGCACGTATATACGTGTGAATGGGTCCATGTGGATTTGTAGACTTGGGGAAATGATGAAAGTTATTTCATGCAGACTTCAGAGGGACCTGTGTGGTCTTACAGATGCAGAAAGTATTATACAGTCCTTATGCTGTTTTTCAGACCACTCGGAGGCCACCATTCCATTATGTACTAGGTTGTATCTATGTCTACACATTACTGCTGAGCATGAACACTATTAAATTTATAGTGTGATTGCTGCCTGGAAAGAATTGTGACACAAATATTGGACTGCCTGTGTAGGGGTTCATGCAGACTCTCACAAACTGCGGAGACAATAAAAGTTACATCACGTGGACCCCAGCAGATTCTCACATCCGTGTAGACAAAGACTACAGCAGTGGCTTTAGAGCTAAATCATGTTTTGTACATATTTATAGGGGTCTGCAAATGTAGATGTGACATAAATTTTGTCATATTCCCACATCTGTGATGGTCCACGCGCAGTCCAAACTTTACAACCACAGGGACTGTTCACATTGCAAGAACAGCAACTTGGCATTTGCCAGGAAAACAATGTGCTTTAAACAAATGCTTATTTTAAGTAGAGGTTGTGTGATGACATGCACAATAATCACAAGTGAAGTAGTGGACTTACACCAATGAATCCAAACACAGTATGAAGTCTAAATTCTCCAGAAACCTTGTGCTATGTCTGCTCACTGTGCTCAGGAATAATCACTGACACAGTGCTACAGTTCAATCAGTAAACAGCTGATCAATTCAGTAAAAAGTTCCATGTCACTCCCAGCCAGTGTTTGTCTGTGTTTATTATAAACAGTTAAAAGACAGTGAGAACCTATTGTCTGCTTTGGTCTATGAATGGGTCTGCAGTAACTATGAACTGACCTTAAGGAGAACTATGTCAGTAAAATGCCCCTCACAGCATAACAACCTACTGGGCAGCTTCACTCTGAGGTCAAGAGTTCATAATTTTTCCTTTCATTCATCACCCATCTGAATTTCAAGGGCAGCTGTGTATATTGGAAATCCAGACTGCAAAACACCAAAAATTTGTTTTCAGTGACTCACAGTTAATTTTGAAGTTTGATACATCCATGGATTAACAAGCTGATCACGCTGAGCTCTGGCTACAGCACACTTATATTGCAGCACACACGAGGCACTCTACTGTGTAAGTTAATAAGAATAGAATACGATACATTTTATTGTCATTTGCACAGGTACATCACAATACAGGTATATTGGAATTCTTGTCTGTGACTCCGAGTCAAAAAAAATTAGAATTTAGCAACAATTAAAAAAGAACAAAAGAAACAAGAGCCCTGAAATAAATCACACTAAAGCACATTATCAGTGCAAATAACATAGTCATAATGATTTTTGTACAGCAAATTAAACTAAACTTAAGGATATCTGCAGCAAAAGATGATTTGACGACAAACTTCTACACTATGTTTTGATAAATAACCAAAAGGGCTCCAAACCTGCTCTGTGGAATTTCACAACTATGAAGCTGTGACATCTTGAAATTATGGAAGTTGGGGAAGTTTAAGGGGTGGTAGTTGAACATCACACAAATACAAAAGTAATTTTAAATCTGGCAACACTGGTCCGAACAAAACCTTGTGCCATTCATTTTAATTGATGTTGAGAAGTGTTCACATATCAAAATAATACCTCTTCATCGCTGTTTAATAGAACCAGAAATTAACTTATCTGAACTATTATGAGAACCAATGCCACACTTCACATCATTTCTGTGTCCAGAAGAGGAAACAGCGTGATACTGTTTGCACCTCACTATGAATCTTCTCTTCCAGCTTTGGAAGTGTTGCTCTTGTGACAAATAGAATTATCAAAATATTATTCCAAGATGACAAATATCAACATGATAGATGTCAGTGGCATTTGAATCAGTTTCATCTCTTCTAATTACACTCCCCGCCTGTCATAGTGGCATTTTTCTGTTATTGCTAACCTCTCGCTCAGAAGTAGAGGTTTATTAAACAGCCCTCATCATGTCCCTCATAGCTCAGGAGCTGCAGATGGTGAATGGCTAATGGATTATGACTGCACCAACGTGGACAGATGGATAAACACAATGTACTACCCTCACATATTCACTACGTATTGAGTTATTTGTGAGCACCATCTGCTGGAGGAGGGCAAAGAAGTCGAATCGTTTTCCTGTCATGATTACCCCAGACCCGAATGAGTCATATTTTCATGAAGAAAAAAATAACATCTCAATGAGCGGAAAAAAAGATTAATTATTGTTTGATAACTTTTTATTTGGAAAAAAAACCCTGACTACATGCTCACCCCGATACTTACAGTGACGTGTGGTTCTTGGTTATGCACTACACATAACAGTTCATTTTTAAGTGTGCCATTGCTGACATTTCAGTGACAATGAACAGTATATACAGTGTGTAAGACAATGTGATTTTCAGGAGAAATTGTTTCGATCAAGGGTAGAATTTTCAAAATAAATAAATACAAGTGCAACTACAGTCGTGTGAGCTACTTAACAGCTGCATGAGAGACATAAATCACCAAACACAAAAGGCTGAGGCACTATATTGCTTCATCTCTCCGACAAAACCTTAAGAAAAATGTCCAAAAGCTTCCGACCGTGAAGGCTGATTAGCCCCTCATCTCTCTCTGTGCTCTTTGTGAGCTGTGGCTTCAACGTATTGATCCATCCAGTTCAGTGAAAGCACCATCAGCTTCCCTGTCTAATGGCCAATTAAGAAACTAAACCAGTGTGTCTTTAATACTGACATAAAATCTATGCAGTGATTTGCTGAAAGTACTTGTGTCAGACTCAAACGTAATCACTTCAAGAGGGATTAAGGTAAGGGTACGAGAGGGAGGAAGAACATGACGGATTTTATGAATTTGGTGTAAAAGTTTTCATCAGATATAAAACGTGGATCTTAATTCCATCATACTGAATAAGAAAAGCATGGTCTAGTCGTGCTACAGCGACTACAAATAGCCCAGCCAGTGCAATGGAAGATCTAACAGTGTGCACCTGTGTGTGTCCGGATGTGTGTGGGATTTTGTGGATGCGCTTCAGAAAAGGCAAGAGTGGGAGTACTACATCTAGCCAGCAGAGTCAGTCTCCAAAGCAGGCATCTGAGTGATCTCAGTCGCTCTCGTTTCAATATATTCTCATATTAATGGGTCAGTTCACCCAATTATATAAAATTAAATTACATAAAACTAGTTTTGTGTGTCCAGATTTTTTAATATCTGAGAGTCAACCTAGCTCTGAGAAAGAAGGCAGGGAACATGAAAGCTATTTAGCTGGTACTGTTCACCATCTTAATTTGAAAATGGAGATTTATCTGCTGCTGTAAATGGGAATTATTTTAGTTTTAACAGAATTTGGGCATAAAGCTTTAGATATGTTAAACTCTAACATGGTGACACTATGATCAGAGGATCATCAAAATGGATACAATTCTGTTTAAAGGGCTTGTGCATGTCTGTGCCAAATTTCACTCCAATTTATGAAAGCATTGTCAAGACACTGAAGTAAAAACGATGCAAACATTTTTGAATGTAATTGCATGTAGTAAGAAATTTCTGATTCAAGCATTAATTTTAGAGATATTGCAAAATCTGGGCACAAAAAGCAAAAAATACTGTGTATATATGGTTCCAAACCAGGACAGGGGTATGAGGAAATACACCAATCAGCTGCAAGACTAAACCACTGGCATGTAAAGTATAGATCACTGATTATCTCTTAGTCCTGGCATTCATACGGGTGTTACTTTGACATGTACCACTGACCTAAACATAGCTGTTGACCAAGCTTCAGGACATTGTGACCCACTACATCTACACAATATCAGGTCAGTGGTTCTAATGTTGTGGCTGACTGCTGTATGTTGTTGTATTTTGGGTGAACTAATCCTTCGTTATTTTGCTTGTATTTTAAGCATGACTTGCCACTTAAAAGCTTTAAAGAGTGGATAGCATCCAGGTGGAAATGGGTCAGTGGTACCATGTTGTAGTCGCACAGTATGAACCTGGTCAGTCCGTGTTGGGGCTCCAGCTGACTGCTCAGCAGCCGGTCCTTTATTCTGCCTGGCTCCTTCTCTGTCACCCTGATGGTCAGCAGCAGTCCAGACTACTCCTGAGGCCCCGGGGCTTTCATGACCATGCTGGCTCCAACCATGCCTGGATAACTCCGGTTCCTTCTTATTCCATCGGGCCCGAAAGGGGAGCCAGATCTGCGCAGCCCCCCCAGAGGCCCCAGGATGGGGCTGGGACTCACCGCTCTGCCCCCCGAAGCTCCAGCGACACCCAACCGCTTCACCTTGTCCAGCAGGTTGAGGTTGTGGACGGTCACACTAACGTCTGTTTGACTTTCACAGTCCCTCCCTCTCTGCCGGCCTCTCATCCCCCCCGTCACTTCCTTCAGAATGGACCGGGCCGGTTTGGAGGCCAGGAAGTTGTCATACGAGGGACTCTTGAAGTCGAAGCCTGCGGAGGTCGGCACAGCTGAAGCTCCCTGTCTTGTGGGGGAGTTTGGAGGGGTAGAGGGTCGCAGAGGGTCAGGGTTGGGGGGTCGGTTTGGGGCAATGGAGGTGCTGAAGAGGACTCCTCCGCTGCCCTGACCGTGCTCCAGGCCCTGGCTCTGGTGATACATGGCTGCTGAGATTCCTCTCTCCTGGAGAAGGCGCACTAAGCCCAGGGAGGTGCTGGTGGTGCGTGTTGCATCTCTGCACAGCCATGAGACAGTCATGAGTGAAAAATCACACAATCTGATTTCTTTTTACAGTCAGTGATCTAGAGTGGATGCCTTTATTAAACTATATAAGTAACAATCAGCTAATTCAATTACAGGCAACATTCTGTTTCCTACAGTAGCAAAAATAAGCTAATGTCTTAGATAACAATCTACTGTATGTGGTGCCTTGCCTGAGGTTAGTTGAGGACTCAGAGGGCCTGAGACTGAGCCTGCGAGGCGTGCAGGGAGTAGCAGCAGGAGTTCCCAACAGAGTGCTGGTCATAACGCAGGAGGACGATGCAGGGACTGGATTTAGACTGGAACGAAGTAAAACAAGACTAAACTACACACTGAGACATAATAATATGAAAAGATGCTACTTCTGGCTGACTTCAACAACTTAAATCGCACTTTCGTGATATGTCATTGTTATAATAACCAAAACAGCAGTTGTTGCGCACAGAGAATGTTTGAACCATAAGCGCCTACATGCATTATTTAGCACCCTCCCACTGTCTAGCACAAAACTGACTTGTTGCTTGGACACAATCCCACCTCATTTAGTCCTGTGAGATTTAGTCACACTATAGGCTTCTACAAGCATAATACAAGATAATTACAAGAAGTTGCATAATATGTTAAAGCTGCATTTATGTTTCTCCCTTAAGTAGCTTTATAGCTTTTTAAAAGCATGCACCATTCAAGAGAGGAGAAAATGCCCATTTTTCTGAGGCAAACACCTGACAGCTCTTATATAAATCTAGTGTTTCGTTATTACTCTGCCAAGGAATGCTGCAGAGTTACGTGACAATCGGCATACATCTGTCGGTCTGTCTTTCTGTCTGTAACATGACTCAAAAACTAAATAACAGATTTGTATGAAATTTTCAAGAAAGTTCATATATGACACAAGCACCAATTGATTAGATTTTGGCAGTGATGCAGCTTATAGTCTGGATCCACAGATTTGTTAAAGATTTCTGTATCATTGCGAGATAGTGACATGGCATCACTGTAACTATGACAACAAGTGAACGCTACGTCAGCTGCCTGCTGCGATCACATGATTGTGATCCAACTACAAATCAACCACTGCGGACTTTTTGGGACTCATCTGTCGGAAATGATACAAGGAACAATTGATTAAATTGTGGGGGTGTTTCCGAGTCCCATCAATTCCCGCCGCCTGCTACATCTTTAGGTCACGCGATTCAATATCTGTACATATCGTACACATGCATAACACACGCTTGCACTCACTGCAAGGTCATTTTGTTTGTGGTCGCATGCATACTAAATGGTCACATTCTATAGTGCCGTGATTTCTGATCATCAATAACTAATAAAGAAATGTTGTATTTATATAAAAAAAATCTGCATTTCTGACAATGCCATATGAGGGAATGAACAGCCTCATTGTAGTACCACGCGTTCTGAGTACTTTTCTAGTTATTATTGTAATGAGGCACATGTCAATAAATAGCAGAAAAGCAAAACTTTGCAATAGTTGACAATGATTGAATTGTGGTGGATCAACAAAGAGTTGACGGGGATTATACATTTTCAGTCAGCAGCAGAGGGATCATGTCCGTGCTTACCTTGGCGTCACCCGCGTCTGCTCATCAGTCGGGTGGAGGATCCGACAGGTTGTAAAGGTGTAAGTAGAGCTGGTGTGGGCCATGCATTTACCAGGGTAGTATGCAGCTGGAAGTCATGCAAACACCGGCAATCATTTTCAAGCAACATGACACACTCGAGGTGTTTCTATCAGGTTCAACAATGTGACAGTTTCACATATACGCATGTAAATGTAGTGCACAGTCTGGCCTCACCCAAAGCGTCGGTGTTACTAAGATGCGGTGATGGGGATGGAGAAGGCGGAGAAGGTGGGGCGAGGCTGGCCGGAGGCTGGGCGAGGTTGGTGTCGCCCGTGCTGAAGGTGGAGGGAACAGCCGGGGAGGCAGAAGCTGAGGAGGTGGGCAGATTTTGGAAGTATTGCTCTCCTGGTTCATCCTCCTCAAAGCCACCCCATGGATATACCTGCAGACACAACAACACAGAGAGGACAAATCAGGATGAACAATTATCAACAAATAAATGAAGAATTATTAGGAGGAGGGTCAGGGTGAACAAATGCAGTCATGATGTATGGGCACATACACAAGGTTTTTTTTCATTTCCCTCTAAAGATTCTAACAAAGTTTCACTTAATTTATTTTTGTTTATGATTCAGTGGACATCGGGAAATCCACAACATTTATCCAATGCATTGATGCATGTATGGTACTGCTTACTTCCAGTGATTGTCTCCAGAAGCACCTTTATATTTTGAAGTTCAGTCATCCTGTCTGAGCAATGATTTATAGTGGTCAGTATATAATTTGGTCATCACTGTACCTTCAGAGCTCAGGTAGATGAACAGCTAGTTGGTATCATCACATCAAAAAGTAGTTTCTGGAGCATTTTACTGTACACTATGCAGTCTGGTTTACAGACTAGTTGATTTACAGTAAAACTTTAAACCTCAATACTTGTTAGCAGTAATATGCTAAACCCAACACAGTTGTACATACAGTATGGAAAACATACAGAGATGCATTAGCTGTAGATGTGGACTCTGATACACAGACCTGCTCCAGCTCTAGTTCCAGTGGTCTGTAGCCTTTTGACACGACTCCCGGCCGGGCATCCAGAATCACACCAAGGTGAGGCTGAGCTAACTGCTGCCAGTGGTGCAGGGTGGCGGAGCCTGGTGGACAGAAAGGAGTATAACTGCACACACAAATAAACCCCCGAGGGAATGTTTAACGTTCAAATGGGTTTTTCATCATCACCAGGCACTTTTACTGAAGAGATTTGTTCACGTGGAAGTGTCCACTGGGTTCTGTTGAATGTATCACCTGTAGAATAATAATAAGTAGTAACTGGTTCTGTATTATGGTGCAGGAAAAACTTGCGGCTGTTCTATCGCAGCAAAGTAGATGTGACATATTCCACACAGGGAATATTTGATGATATGGGCTACAGATCATGTGACAAAAGCATATGGCCAATAAATTCATGTATTTGATGCCAATAACATCTTTTCAATGTCTCTGTAATGAACATATCCACGAAAAAGGAACAACTGAAGAGAAGGATAAGTCTCAGTGACATACACTACCATTCATAAGTTTGGGGTCACTCAGACAATTCCATGCTTTCCATTAAAACTCATGTGCTAACATAACTGCACAGGGGGTTTCTAGTCATCAATTAGACTTTCAACACCATTAGCTAACACAATGTACCATTAGAACACAGGAGGGATGGTTCCTGGAAATGTTCCTCTGTACCCCTATGTAGATATTCCATTAAAAATCTCCTGCTTCCAGCTAGAAATTTCCACAGAAACAATGTCTAGATTGTATTTCTGATTACTTAATGTTATCTTCATAGAAAATAAGGACATTTCTAAGTGACCCCAATCTTTTGAATGGTAGTGTACGTACATGACAAAGGTGAAAACAGAGGCAGTAAAAAGCGATGGATAGCAGAGAAGTAATATGAAAATGAAATGAAATGGAGGAGCAAACCAGCATGAGAAAATGTTTTTATTAGTCACACACATAAATTGATAACAGACAACAGAGGGAGCAAGAAGTGACAGAGTGAGCAATGAAAAACTGAAAGACTGTAAATAAATAAACTGATCATGAAGCACATAAAGAGGGAAGAAAGAAAAAGAAGAAAAAGAATGCACATATAAATAAAATGTATGTAAAGAGAAGAAAAAGTAGGGCTTCTAGATATTATGGGCGTCAAAGGGAGAGCACATTATAAATGAGGTATGAAGTATTACCAGCAGAGGGCAGCACAGGCAAACTGCAGCCACAGTTGAAACTAGAAAAGCACTCGGAGAGTGCAGACCTCCGCCAGGCCATCTGTTTGTCTGTCTGTTTGTTTGTCTGTTAACAGCATAACTCAAAAAGTCATGGACGGATTTTCACCAAATTTTTACAGAATGTCCGGAAGAGCATCGGGTCTGGCGGCCATCTCTCAATTGTACATACTCCTTCAAAAAAATCCTGGATCCAGACGGTGATCCAGATCACCTCCTAAATCTAATCGATTGTTACTTTTGCTCTTCCGGACATTCTGTAAAAATTTGGTGAAAATCCGTCCATGACTTTTTGAGTTATGCTGTTAACAGACAAACAGACAAACAAACTCCGATGATCACATAACCTCCTGGCGGAGGTAATTAGATCAATTCTGAATTGAAGGAGGATGATAAAATGCTGCTGTGAATTTAAAGCATATGTCCACACTCTATTCACTGTCATATAAGAAAAAACTCCAGCTAAGATCAGTCACCACCAAAAAATTGAGTAAAGGTCAATTTACTGGACAACCGCATGTAGATCATCATGTGTTTTCTCTTATATGTCAAGATTATTGAGAAAACCAGCAGCAAATGATTTGAAAGTATTCAGAGACTGTATATAACAGATGGACGAAACCTCTAGGTCTTAAAAGTGAAACCACTGCAGAAGTACCTTAAGCCTGCATTCTTTTTAACCACCAGCAGGGGGAGAATCTACCAGTTAGGAAATAAATCAAACTATATAGAAGTAACTCTACTTCTCACTTTATTTGTTACCTTAGTAAATATATTTCTAATGAGTTTATGGTCTCAATCACTAGTTTAAATACTTCTTCTTCTTTTCCTTTCGGCTTTTCCCTTCAGGGGTCGCCACAGCGAATCAATTGCCTCCATCTAACCCTGTCTGCTGCATCCTCTTCTCTCACACCAACAACCTTCATGTCCTCTTTAACCACATCCATAAACCTCCTCTTTGGTCTTCCTCCATACCTCCTGCCTGGCAGTGGGAAACTCAGCATCCTTCTACTAGTTTAAATACATGATGTTCATTTAGTACAACATGGTTTAATTTGGAGTACAATACACAATGACGAGTATGTTTTAAGGTGTCTCTTATGATTGACAAGTTGCTAACATAATGTAAGCATAGTGCCCTCAACTTCTTGAGAATAAAAGACCAAGATGATAAAAGTCAACCGTGAGGCCTCAAAATAGTAGTTTCTCAAACCAACAGCACAATAGCTACATTCCTCTTTTATATACAGACTATAGACGCCTTGTATAACCAGAGAGCCATCCCCTCTTTCTTCCTCTTTTTAATCCTGAGTGTGTGTCTACAACCACCCTCTGGGCTGTGTGTCTTTGTAACAGCTGTGTGGAGATGCGAAGCTGCCTGACTTGTGATGATGCATCAGAGACCAGAAAGAGTTGAAGAGCATCAGCGACAGTGGCCTCTCCTTCCTCTCCCTCACACTGCTCGTCTTCCTGCCACCAGCTCGGTCTCTGGCCCACCTCTTTCCTCTCTCCCTCTCTATCGCAGCTCCAGTCCTCCTGTCCCACGCCCATCCTCTCTCCCTTTCCCCCTCTAAAGTTCGCCCATGCCAGTTCTCCCGCCTCCTCTCCCCATCGGCCCCCCACCCTCGTTTGCTCCCTTTCTTTGCCCCGACCCCTCGATGCCGCTCGCCTTCCTGATTCTTGCCCACCTTGCAGCTTGACCCACGCTCCTTTTCTCCCTCACCTTCGAGTGGTTTGACGATCTGGAGTTTATCGGGGAGGTAAGGCCCTCGTGAGGCCCACAGGTGGAGGTTCCCGAGGGACATGATGCTTTCGGAGGGGGTCAACACACTCTCCTGGCCCAGGGTGTCCTGGAGTCCCATGTGTCCTCCCCGTCTCCGCTCTCGCTCCTCTTCAAAGAAGCGCCTCTCGCTCAAGTTGTTTTGTCGTCGCAGAGACAGACGACGGAGGGCCAGCCGAAGGTCCTCAGCACCAGTCGACTTCTTCTCTCGGGCCTCTGCACTGTTGACGGAGCAGGAATGAAACAGAAACCAGAGAACAAGAAAGCTTTTCAAAAACTGATTCCTGACAGCACTGTTGTGTAAAGAAGTACTTCTTCACTGATTCATTCACAAATGATCAGTCTTAAAGGTCACTCTGAATCATTATTCATTACTCCTCCTCACCTGTCCTGACTGGATGCCGTCTCCATCAGGATGCTCTGTGTTCGGTTGTCAAGGGCGAAGCCGTCTCCACTGAGGTCACCTCCATACATACTTGAGTGGGGAGTGGAGAGACCACTGGACTGAGGGGATGTTCGAGCTGACAGAGACTGGTTGGATCCCGGGATGTTGGCGCTGGTTGGAGTCAGTGATCTCTGACGAACTGTCTGGTTAACGTTTTTAACCGTCTCAAACACACGCTTCCGATGGCTCCTGAGCAGTCGAACACATAAGCATTAATGTTCTTCTCTGTTATTAGTGTTGGTCAGAGACCTCTTGCTGTTTCTAAATGTGAAGTTCCTCATATTTCTTCATGTATCTTGGGGGAAGAGTTAAATCTCAGTGAATTTCACCCAACTTTCTGCCCTGTAACACTAGTTACCTAGTTGAGCACCCACACTCCAAAAAGCCACATCATTTATTATTTATTGCTCTGGATGGGCTACATCAGCTACTATCAGCTGACAAATAAGACCATTATTTTGAGAGACACGAACACTTGTATAAAATAGGTTGATGAAATGTTCTTGCCTCTATTTATGCCCAGTAACAGCCATGCAGGAGGCCATCCATCTTGTCTCATGAATCCAATATCTCAGGAAGGTGTTTAAGGAATTTATTCAAAAGTGGTACAAACATACACTTAGACTTATGAAAGAACAGATTAGATCTTGGTGCTCAAAGATCATGCTAATTATGCCAACATTTCACACAAATGTCTAACAGGATAAAATAATGATAATGTCTCATATCCAAAAGGTCAAGTCTGGACAGACACAGATGTAAACTGCAACTTGACTGTTTGATGGAGGCAAATAAGTGAGGCGACAGTTGCTTTTCTGCTGTACTCAACATCAGCTAATATTTTTGGTATGTATTATTTCTTAAAGGAGGAGTCAGCAATTCCAGTTCAACACAGTTTTTGTCATTTAAGATGCTGGACAAATTCTGCCTTTCGTCCTACTGCAATAGATGAAATGTCCCAGCAAACACCAGCGTTTCTTTTGATTAGCGCGGTCATAATGGTCATTATAGTTTTTACACAATACAACAAACAAAGTAACTCAAACTGAGCCTCACAACAATAGTCCAGCATGTGAGCACATATCAACACATAAATATACACTAAATATCAACACTCTTTCTCTTGAACTGCAGACTCCACCTTCAACCAATAAACCTGTTTTTTGTCGTCATTCTACACCCCTGAATGAAATTGCAATTCTAAGTTTCTTAGTTTTTCCCACTATTTGTACTTTTACTTGGTTTTCTTTTTCTGTAACACTAAATGGGGCCTGTGTAGAATTATATGTGGAAGATGGCTATTTTTCTTTCCCTAACCAAATTACAAGTGGTATTGTACACTGTAAAAACATCACGTCAAAATAACCTGTAGAGTATACTGATTGTCCACGATACACAATTCTTACAGTGTCACATTGGGTACATATAATACATACTTCTGTTCTTCACACTCAGGGTCATCCAGACTCAGCTCTTTCCTCATGGTTCCCTCAATCTCAGCGGCCAGAGAATCCTGCAACACAAAAACTCGTAAATAAAGGGTGTATGATAATGTGCACACACCGACCCAACGACACACGGTCCCTCACCATCGGGTACAGCCCCAGTGGGTGGTAGCGGCGGGGGGTTCCTGCAGAGTAGTTTCTGTTCCTCAGGTTCTTTAGCTCCTCCTGAGCTTCATGCAGCATCTCGATACACTCGGAGTACTTCTCCTCCAACTCCTGGAGCTGTTGTACAGATGTAGATATTTAAAACAGCCTGATATCATGACAACACTCATAGAAATACAGTGTTAACAAAGAACGAAGCATGATTGGACAATGAGGAGAGTTACCTCTGCTGTGAGCTGCCTTTGAGCATCTTTAGCTGCCATCAGGTGCTGAGACAGCTCCTCATTTTCCACTGCATACTGGACACACATGAGCTTTGCTTAGCAACACGAGACTATCACATTACACCACTTAGGTTGAAATGTGCATGTATGTGTTTAGAACGGTGTACTCACAGATTTGGCTTTCTTTTGCAGATCTACGATCTGAGAGAGGAGGTGTGTGATCTCTTCCTGCTGTCGTGAAGCATCCTCAGTCTTACGAGCCAGTTCTTCTGCTATGGTGGAGATTTGGAGGCTGGACAACCCTGAACATGCATGTAAAGGAAATGGTTAGGTTTAAGAGAAAAGTGTAAGGGTATCATGTGCTGTGTAGAGAATGAAACGGTGAACAATGATGAAAGAGGAAAAAAGACTGTTTTAGTCAAAGCCTTGTTTAGATGTGCACATGCACTACCGTTCATGTTTCTCATGAAAACTCACACTTTTATTCATGTGCCAACATAACTGCACAAGGGTTTTCTAACCATCAATTAGCCTTTCAACACCACTAGCTAACACAATGTAGCATTAGAACACAGGAGTGATGGTTGCTGGAAATGTTCCTCTGTACCCCTATGTAGATATTCCATTAAAAATCAGCCGTTTGCAGCTAGAATAGCCTTTACCAAAATAAAAATATGTAGGCCAGGAGTCACCGGCCTTTTTTAACTTGAAAGCTACTTCAACGGTATTGTGCAGTACGAAGGGCAACTTGTTTGATACATGTTTCCTCAATAGCCAGCTTGTATCACCATCTTTTAATAAAAATAAGTAAATAGACTATCAGATCACTGTATTCCTGATTCATTAATTGTTATCTTCATTGAAAAAAAGCTCTTCTTTCAAAAATAAGGACATTCTTAAGTGACCCCAAACTTCTGAAAGGTATTGCATATGCAGGAAAAAAATGCCACAGAAAAAAAAGAATTCTAAGACAAAACTTACTGAGTTCTTTGACACAGTCATTGACAAGCTGTTGCTCCTTTTCTTCATAGGTTTCGGTCTCCGACTTGAGATGGTTAGCCTGCACACACACATCCCTGATTAAACCAAACATTCTGAGCAGTTTCAGGTTCTCGGTTAACAGTTTCATGTTGCTGCTATTATTGTGTGTGATACCTCTGAGCGCAGTGACAGGTTCTCCTCTTCCAGCTCTTTGAGTTTTCTCTGGAGTGTGTCACTCACAAAGCCTCCAGAAGCTGTTTCCACTTTAGTCTTTTTACCCCTTTGGTTAGACAAAGAAAGAGTGAACTGACTCCACACTATAATGCAAGGTAAAGAAACCAATTTGGAGAGGACAAACTACCAGCCGAAGTAGAATATCTCTTTACTGCCAGAGATATCAGTGACCACAAACTCTCAAACAAAAAAAGAAGACAAAAAAAATCAATAATCACTAAAAGAAAACAGAATAAGTGTTCATTTTTCAACAGGTTGTTGTAGAGACAGATATACTCCTTCTCACAAAATACAATATTTAATGAAATAAGGAATATTTAACAAGTTCAACTCTGTAATTTCAGATTTCAAAGACGTAAAGGACCCTTCCATATCAAAAATCCTCTTATGAAAGGATTGCCACCCAATATGCATTAACAGTGAATGACAAAAACGCACATGTACACACAAAGAATATACTGTGCAAACTGTGTATAATTATTATATACACACGTGGACAAAATTGTTGGTACCCCTCAGTTAAAGAAGGAAAAACCCACAATTCTCACTGAAATCACTTGAAACTCACAAAAGTAACAATAAATAAAAATTTATTGAAAATTAAATAATCAAAAACAGCCATTACTTTTGAATTGTTGATTAACATAATTATTTAAAAAAACAAACTAATGAAACAGGCCTGGACAAAAATGATGGTACCTCTATAAAAGATTGAAAACTATTTGACCAGAGTGACATGATTAACTCAGGTGTGTCATTTAATTGACATCACAGGTGTTTCCAAACTCATAATCAGTCAGTCTGCCTATTTAAAGGGAGACAAGTAGTCACCCTGCTGTTTGGTGAAAAGGTGTGTACCACACTGAACATGGACAACAGAAAGCGAAGGAGAGAATTGTCCCAGGACATCCGAAAAAAAATGATAGACAAACATCTTAAAGGTAAAGGCTATAAGACCATCTCTAAACAGCTTGAAGTTCCTGTGACAACAGTGGCTCATATTATTCAGAAGTTCAAGACCCACGGGACAGTAGCCAACCTCCCTGGACGTGGCCGCAAGAGGAAAATTGATGACAAATTGAAGAGACGGATCGTTGGAATTGTATCCAAAGAGCCCAGAGCAACCTCCAAAGAAATTAAAGGTGAACTCCAAGGCCAAGGTACATCAGTGTCAGATCGCACCATTCGTCGTTGTTTGAGCCAAAGTGGACTTCATGGGAGACGACCAAGGAGGACACCACTGCTGAAAAAAACTCATAAAAAAGCCAGACTGGAATTTGCAAAAATGCATGTTGACAAGCCACAAAGCTTCTGGGAGAATGTCCTTTGGACAGATGAGACCAAACTGGAGCTTTTTGGTAAGGCACATCAACTCTATGTTCATAGACTCAAAAACCAAGCATACGAAGAAAAGAACACTGTCCCTACGGTGAAACATGGAGGAGGCTCAGTAATGTTTTGGGGCTGCTTTGCTGCATCTGGCACAGGGTGTCTTGAAAGTGTGCAAGGTACGATGAAATCTGAAGACTATCAAGGCATTCTGGAGAGAAATGTGCTGCCTAGTGTCAGAAAGCTTGGTCTCAGTCGCAGGTCATGGGTCTTCCAACAGGACAACGATCCAAAACACACAGCCAAAAACACCCAAGAATGGCTGAGAGAAAAGCGTTGGACTATTCTAAAGTGGCCTTCTATGAGCCCAGATCTGAATCCCATTGAACATATGTGGAAGGAGCTGAAACATGCCATTTGGAGAAGACACCCATCAAACCTGAGACAACTGGAGCTGTTTGCTCATGAGGAGTGGGCCAAAATACCTGTTGACAGCTGCAGAACGCTCATTGACAAATACAGAAATCGTTTAATTGCAGTGATTGCCTCAAAAGGTTGTGCAACAAAATATTAAGTTATGGGTACCATCATTTTTGTCCAGCCCTATTTCATTAGTTTGTTTTTTTAAATAATTATGTTAATCAACAATTCAAAAGTGATGGCTGATTTTGATTATTTAATTTTCAATAAATTTTTATTTATTGTTACTTTTGTGAGTTTCAAGTGATTTCAGTGAGAATTGTGGGTTTTTCCTTCTTTAACTGAGGGGTACCAACAATTTTGTCCACGTGTGTACTGATCTGAATTTTGTGTTAATGTTGAAATGACTACTACTGTGCACAACCTAAATATTTGTACTGTCATATTTTGATGCTGATTCTTGAATTGCTGCTCCTTGAAACTTACCTTACATGCTCAAGTTCTTACACTTTCAAAGGGGTAAATTACATATTTTTTTTACAGACTGGAGGAGTAACATTCGGCTGCAAAGAAAAGACACTAACGTTGGGGAGCTGCTGGACTCGTCCTCGCTCTCCTCAGCTGCATTGGTGTAAAACTGCAGCAGCTCATCCTTCAGGTTCAGCTCATGGTGCAGCTGGGCCACCTGGAAGAGGACGGACATGTTGAACACGTGTACATGTGGCGTCAGAACACAGCGAAGCCGATGGTGTGTTGGCGAGCAGACCTCCTCCGTGATTTGCCCCACTTGCTCCTCCAAATAGTCATTCTGCTCAGTCAGAGTTCGGTTCTTCTTCAGGAGCGACTGGCCGATCTTTGCAGCCAGCTCCAGATCTCTCTCTTTCTGTTGGTTGAAAGAGAAGAGTTGTAAAACACAGCTACAGTACCCTAAAAATCACACAATCCGAGATCAGTAAACCACATATATATTCTTGCTGATGTCCTGCTTACTATTACTAGGCATATCTACAGTGTAGGATCCTTTCTGACGCAGCTTCACACTGTGACTGAGTTTGATTAATAAAATCCTTCCCACTGCAGCTTTGAGTTTCGCTGATGAAACAGACAAAAATAGACCATCTCACCTCCTCCAACAAACGTGTGACAGCGTCAATGTCATTGTAGGTCTTCGTCATCTGGCCCACTCTGTCTGCACATAGCACTGTGGAGATCCAAGACACACAAGCACAGGGAGGAAATGGTGGATCAAAACTGAGAAAGAAGCTGCACACTCCAGTTGTGATATACCAACATGTCCAGCGGCACACACACACAGCCACATTATGTAACGTTTAAAAAGCTATCGGCTCAGAGGTGGTGGACGGGTCATGTATAGGACAACCGATGAGACAATGTCAGTGTGTGAACGAGCAGAGTTCAAGGTAAAGAGTTGTTTTCAATGCTGTAGAGTAGCTCTGCTGCCCTGAGGTGACAGTTAGCATTGACTTCACAGCTCCAGTCAATAACACACTGTACACAGTTATTGAATGCATTATGGTAAGCCTCTGCAATCACGTTAATAGTATAACCAGCACAGAATTATTCAGGTAAATCACCTTGGAAATTCTTGTTTTTAGAAAACAAAGATAGGTATCAGTGTTCAAACTACGATACACTCTGAATCACATGGACACAGCATCAAAGAATTTGTGTGTAAGTCTGTGTGTGTGTGTGTAGTCGAGTACTGATGTGTCACAACAGAGCAAATCCAAAGTCAGTAAGCTGCAGGCAGTTCATGTTAGTGATTAGGACAAAGCCAGAGGAAAGCTCCAGTGGACAAATATTAACCAGAAAAACATACACAACTGTTTCAAATTGCTCTGCTGCACTACTGGAGATCCTGAGATCATGAAAATACAGCCTGCAACCTCAAGAAACAAACCGTGACAGGGAAACCTTGAGCTGTAAAGGTCAGTTTCCACTTCAAAAATCAAACAAGAGCACTAGCAAGAAGGAAATGCCACAATGAAACTTATCACAGACTACATCTCATTAAACCTATCTCTCTTTCTGTCCTCTACCTGTCTTGTTTTCCTTACAGCACCAGTCCTCCAGGTCATTAAGCGCTAGCGCTGTCCATATCTTCCTGTGGCTTCACGATGATCGACGAGCACCGACATCCGCCGCTCCAAACACTGCTCCATTCACTTTCCAGCTCTCTAACTCTTACTGCTCAGCTGATGGGTAACAGGCTCAGAGACTGAATTACCCTCCGCCTACATAGACACCACTGTGAGCAACTGTGAGGGAGAAAGAGAGAAGAGTTTTGGAAATGCTCTACAGCTGCTGGAGAGAAACGGAAGCAGAGGTCGTGTTGTGATTGGACAGGAGTTGATGCAGGGTAGAAGATGAAGTGGGCAGTTTAGAAGTACTAGCACAACTCCTACATTTCTCTCCTTTCCACCTTTCTTTCACGACCTCACATCAGCTCTCTTCTGCTCTGTACAAGGCTGCCGAACATAGATTTGCTTATAGCAGCTGTTACCACGGCGACCCTCATCCACAAGCAAACCCCTGACACATGCATGAACATGCACATTATCGATCACACTGCTAACACACACAGGCTGAGCTCTAACACAACAGGCTGGGCACCAATAATCTAACGCCCTCCTGACTCCACACAGTAGGATCCTCAGTTACGATCAGTACTAACAACAATGTATCTTACAAAAATAACTTACATGCTATGTGCTCAGAAGAAGTACAGAAAATATGTCATATTTGAACCAAAAAATAGTTATTGGGCGATGACCCGATAGAGAGGTTAGAGAGCCCCGAACAGTGAGTCTCTGATTTGATTTCCAGCTGGGAGGACCATTTGCTGCATGTTATTCACTTTTTCCTACCAATTCTTCTCTCTCTGTCTCCACTGACATGATGCACTCTCAGTATAAATGAAGCATTAAACGACACACAGACAACTGTGAACCCTTCTGATGTTACAGGAATATTAATAAATTCAGCAACCGGCCAGAAACAACCACAGGAAAGTCTAGGCACAGATGTATAAATTCAACCAACAGTAAAATCAAGACTATAAGCAGCATGAAAGTGGGCACCACCTTGTGGAAGGAGGCTTCAATCTCAGTTACATCAAAACAGGAAAAGGACAAATGAGCCTGGAGGCAGACGAGATACATATCCATATGTATCAGACAATCAAAAACAGATAAAAGGTGGAAACAGATGTACACAGTACACATTATATGGCTATTTAAACAGCCTGTGTTAATGCAGATGAATGTAGTGAAAGTGTTTTTAATGTTGCTAATAAACATCATCAAAGCATTCCGAGCAGAATTTAATTCACCAACAGCAAGAAGCAATATGAATGTTTAATGTGAGGAAGTCTCTGCAGACAGTTCTGTCCTCACTCCCTGAAGCTACCCTCTGTATTCAGAAAGCCTCTTTGTGAACCGTATGTTAGTCAGAGTGGTGATATGGCACAGGGGGAGCAACAGTTATCTTTAATGTAACACGATGTATTGATGTTCCAGAGCCAGCTAACACAATCACTTCCTGTGGTAACGTCGATCACGGAGAAAAGAGCCTCACTGATTTTGACTCAGTTAGGAACTATGACTTTAAAGAGCGGCATGCACTCCATTTAAACAAGGAATCAGAGAAAGTCTATGTGACACAGACTACACAAACATCAGCTTCACTCCTCAGTTAATGTAACCTCGAGGATCAACTGAGTTAAAGTGAGCAGAATCACATGTTCGCTTCACATTAGCGATGAATGGACGCCAGCGTTTAGAAAACAGGACAGTCGAAGGCAAATACATAAAGTCGATGACACTTTGTGCACTTAGTAACAGTTTTTACAGGAGCTAGCAGCATCTCCTGCTACTGGTCTGGTATTTAAGTAAATGGAGCTGTGCTGCTGTTTAGGGATTTATCTTAGCTCATCTAATAACGCTAAACCTCTAAGCACAGCAGCTAATTATAACATAAGCTCACACTATTCATGCACCTGTTTTGTAAAGTTTCCTGCTAATTTAAGACTCTTTGTGTCCCTAATGTGCTATTCGTAGTTGTGCTAATTGCCTGTAGTAGTGTCTGCAGACATTTTTTGTTTGCCAGCCACATCACCCAGTGACAATTACGTCAAAATGGCTATAATCAGTCCAGTGTATCATTAATCAACCCAGTGTATCATATTCCGTTTAGCAATTTACTCAACTCAACACAATTAAATCTTTTTTTGTCTGACGACAAAATACAGCAGTTACATACTTGCAAGGTGCAAAAATACTCATCACTAAGCACAAAAGACGATTTCTGTGGTGCGATTTAAGAGAGTTTTGAGTATGTTTAACCCTGACATGCTCTTACACTCATTCTACAGTCCTGAAATACTGTGTTTTATTATAACTTCATTCTGTGCTATGATAAAGTCCCAGCAAGTCCCTGACTAATACTGTCTATTCTTTCCAAACTGCTTTCACACTGTCTGGATTAAAAGAATGACCCGACACCACCCTGACTTACAGAAGTATTTGAGGGTCTCTTCGATCTGCTCGGTGGTCAGGTCGAGCCTGGCGTCCGCTGCGACCAGGGGAGTGTGCAGCCAGTCATCGTGGTCGTAGCCGTAGACGGTGTCAGCCCGTAACCGGTACACCGGCAACTGCTCCTCCAGAAGACTGATGATCTCAAACTCTGGCAGGTCGGTGCTGTTGCAGACATCTGAGCATCACAGAGAGGACAAGTAAATCTCAACTCGCTGCCACTGAGGCCTCTGGGGTGTTTCTGATGGCAGATATCAATATTTATCAGACTAAATATGTTTTTTATTTTTAGCTTAGCCTCTGCTGGCCACAACATGGTACAAATGCATTCATGTATCAGTTTAAAAGTCACATATTTCAGATTTTAGACGTTTTGTAGTTAATGTTTATGCATTTTTACTTTTAAAAATACTAAATGTTTTAAATATTTTTACATACATACATCATTTCTAGCTGTGTGGTTAAATGGATGGACTATTCTGTACTTTGAATACTACATCCATGGCTTGTGCTTATAAAATGACACTATTTGGGCATTATTTTATAAAGAAAACTGTCAGAAACAATCAAAAATACATGCATTTTTACTAAACCAGTAGCAGAAGAAGTACTATACACATCATTTACTAGAGAGAAGAGCGATTACAAACATTATCGCAACACAATCTAAAAACTGACTCACATATTTCAAGCTGTGCTTCTATTTTTAGACACTTTGTTTTGAGTTCAGTTGGAGGTGTAGCTTTTTAACATTGTGATAAATGTCTAGAATCCTCGGGTTAAAAGCTATTTAATTGAAGCTGCCTGTTCCACACAAACATACCTGTGATGGTCTCGGCGTCCCTGCAGTCGGGAGGCGCCTGGTGGGTGTCGAGCTGGCTTGACTCGCCCTCGCTCACATACTGCTCCTCCTGTGTGTGCCGCTGGTCGGTCTCAGGGTCCGGGTCCGGGTCCAGGTCTGGGTCCGGGGGCAGGGAGGGGGCCGGGGAGGCCAGCTTGGCTCACCTCTCACTGGTGGAGACAGACGGGGGCCATGAGCCGCTGGAGCTGGAGCTCCGCCGGGTTAACAGAGTTGAATGACTGATGGGAGACGTCAGGTAAAAACACCTGGAGGGGACACAGCGCAGCACAGACTTGAACAGAGCCACACTTGATTTGCTCTAATCCAAACTCCACAATAACCAATGCATCGCTTTCCCTACAGAGTCTTTAACTTCAAGTGCTGCTGCTGACTCTGCAGTGTGCCGCCTGCCAGACAGCTGCATAAATCACAGCTTATCCACTGCAGTGTCCACTTTTCATCTGATGGGAAATGACAATGGAGGCAGATGAGGGTTACGAGCTACTGTACACAGGGAGCATGTTCCACTGAATTGATCCCAGTTTCTCTGCAGCTTACCTCCTGACCTCAGTCACCCTGCAGGCTCCTATACAGTCACAGACACTGCTGGGATCTCAGGTCACAACACCGTCTGAAGTGAATGCAGCAGCGGTCGAGCACGGCGACCTTGTATTTCTCTGCAGAGATCAATGTGTCGCTGCTGACCAACAGCAGGAGACAATCAGAAAACGCAGCACAGATCAGGGAATTAACCCAGATCAAACAGTGTGCGCTGCGGCTTGAGGAGGAGAATATAAATAGAGGCAGAAATAAAGGACCCTGTGCATATGCATGAGTGTCTGAATGGTTGGCTGCATCTGAAATGGACATCTGGAGATGAAAGAGTGCATAAAATGTCATTGTGACTGACAAACACCTGCACCTACAGTAAACGGTCCTCAGATCAGCAGCACCTCAACCTTGGGACGTCTTTCTCATTGCAGCAGTTTGAAAGCCGAACTCCCTGTTAGGCGAGTGTTTAGTAGGAAATTAGGCTTTTAAGAGCATTAACACTGGCCATTTGCAACATTACATAATCTGAGGGTGAAAGATGCACATGCAGATTAAAAGTCATGCATCCCTAACGCATCACACAGATGATTAAATCCCTAACTGACTCAACCATTCATTAACTATCTGCAAAAAATGAACAAAAGGCTGCTGGCAAGTAAAAGCTCACTATTAGATACAATATTATCTCCTAAACTGAGGAGAGATTGATTGAAAGTTTAGTCAGATTTGCTGTATTTCTAATTATCTAAAAGAAAAGCAGCAGCAGTTAATGATGTGTCCCAGACAGCCCTTGCAGCAGAAATGATGCTGGAAGTCCTGCAGTCCCACATATTACTCCTGTCTTGCAGTAAACAAGCTTCATTCATTCATTCATTCATTTATGTGGCATAAACAGGCTGTGGGTCTGAGGGTGTGGCCTCATCCTCATCAGCAGGTCGCGTCACGGATGAGAATGTGGGTTTTCATAAATCGTGTCCTCACAGCAACACAGCAGCGCGATCAGCTGACCTTCTGCTGCATGACATCAGCCATTAGGACCATTTGTTGTTGGGAGCAGCAGAAACAGAGTCTACTCACACTCACAGATCCGATGTGTTGTCCCCCACTAAAATGAATAAATAAATCCAACAGGGGGACTCAGGTGCAGTCGAGAAAATTTGTCAGAAGCAGTGAAATGCTGGGAGAGACGCTCCTCTCTGTGCAGCAGTGAGTGTTTGCAGGCCGGGACGTGATGTTTGTGAGCTCCGGAGGCTCCACGGCGCTGACAGCTCCCGGATGAAGGTCACCGCTGACGGGCTTCCAGACTCGCTCCTGACCCGGTCCAGTCCTCCTGCCCTTCAGCCATCTCCCTCCGTGTCTCTCCGCTCTGTCAGCGTCCCTGCATGGATGGAGCCTCCCTCACAGCGTCAAACCCACTGGAGGACAGGAACAGGGCTGCTGGCCTTCAAAATAAAAGCCTTCTTCACCACCAGATTGTCAAGTTACTTTCAGAAAATCTGAGAAAAAGCATTGACTGACATTTTACCTAATTAAAAAAAACGTGCATAAAATGTATATAATGTCCATATTGAGAATTTATGTTTTCATAAATGGTAGTTTGTTTTTATTTTTACTCTAATCAAATAAGCAAAAAATTAATTATGTCAGAGTTCTTTTACATACTAGATCTCTTTGAAAGAAAAAAATGCGTTGATGATGATTAAAAATTTGTACATAATTTGTTAAACTGTTAATTTTTAGACATTCACAGATAAACTACAGAAAATATCTTGTAAAATTAAAGGAAAACAAGAGTCAGTTTAGATGTTCATTGTAAAGAAAGGCCAAATAACAGTATATAATGTCCACGTCAAAAATCTTTGAAATTCAGGACAAAGTGCTTTCCAACAGAAAAATATGACTGATATCACCAATGAACCCGACAAGCTTAAATATACAGATTGCGATCCCACAGTGTTATTTATGCTGTGAGTTTACCTGAGTACTTACTGAATAAATATGACCCTACAAAAATTATATAAAGTGCGACTTCACCAAACTACAGTAAATATTAAGTCTCAGACTCGACAGTATTAATAATTATAGAGATTATCCTTTCTAACTCAGAGCTGAAGTTATGACCTGACAAAAATAGACATGAAAACCCAACAAGTCCAAGAATTTCCTAGATTACCAATCATCAAGCTTCGTTTTATTCTATTTTTATTCTATGTGTTTTTATGCATTATTTTGTTTCATATATATTATTTAGTTCTATTGCTATTGGCTATAATGAGTGTTTACAGTATTTTATATAAATTAATGTGTTTGCTTGTGTTTCATGCATTGGAATTGTTATTTCTGTTTTATTTCTTTCATTGTAAATATCAATGTTCTCTGTGCTTTTAATTTCAAGGCTGCATTTTATCTTCAAACTGCATCCTGGGTAACTCTAGATGACTTCACAGTTTTTGTCCTTGCTGCCATCCAGACATATCTATGTCAGCAACAGTCTCTGAACCGAACCCGTCCTGGGCCAGACTTCACCCACAGCAGGAAGGGGATAAACTAAACACTGTATGACAGACATATAAATAAGTAAACTTCCCTCTAAGTCGCCCCATAGTACATCACAGTTACAGAATATTTATTATTTTCACAGTTTTTTTTTTTTACCCTTAAGCTGGATTCCTATTCATATTAAACATAATAGACCTTCTTCGTAGCAGACATCTTGACTTGTCACTACAGATGGAGAAATGATGGCAACATTACATTTAGGATGATGTTCTTGTTTGGGACCCATATTGGTTCACTGTCGTGGCTCACTGTTAACTTAAATGGGTCATCATTAATGCACTTTTACCCACTGTGACAGGTGAAACTGGTCTATGTCTGCGGCGTATGAAAACATTTTTGGAATAAGATACTGATTAAATAGGAATCCGATTCCCATGATTCTCAGTGACTCCCTCCCACTTGCCAGTTTGACTGGTGAAAGAGGAGCCACTGTTCTCCAGCAAATAACTGAACATGACTGAGTCTCTCAACCCAAACAGAAATTCCTCTCCCTCACCCCTAGTCCTCGGACCTGAAAATGTTTCCATTTTCTAAATAATTTTTGTTCTATTCTGTAAGCAGGCCTGCCAACATCGTGAAATTATATTTCACAATTAGCTGTCATGCAACTACTTATCATTAATGATTTAATTGTCATTATTTTCAGCTGTTTTGAGAGAGGTGGTCAGGCAAATGCAATGATTACTGTATGGACTAATCTTGCTTTTCTGCAACGCAGCTCAACTTATGATAAGCAGATGATATGAGATATGATATGAGAGAAAACAAGGGCTGCTCAGTGGCTCAGTGGTTAGCACTTTCGCCTTGCATCTAGAAGATGCCCAGTTTACTGTGAAGGCAGGGGACATGTCATCAGTCCATCACATATAGAGACAAACAATCACTCTTACATTCACACCTATGGACAATTTAAAATTATTGATTAACCAGGATGTTTTGGGACTGTGGGAGGAAGCTGGAGAACGTGGAGAAAACCCATGCATGCACAGGGAGAACATGCAAACTCTATACAGAAAGAGGCCAGGATGCAGGATGGATCCACAATCCATAATCCCAAATAATCAGTGCCCTATGTTACTCAGTGCACTATTGTAAAGCCTAGATTATGTTTTCAGGAGAGCAGCACCAGGCTCTTCTAAGAAGCTGTGAGGTTCTGGGTTCAAAACCAGCTGGGTGGAATTTGCATGTTCTCTCTTAGCCAGGTGGACAAAAACATGCATGACAGGTAAGGATGTCTGATATTGGCTTTTGTGATAATAACCGATAAGCCAATAATTTCCAACTCTCAATTTCCGATTCAAAGATTAACCGGTATTGATACCGATATATGTGGGCTATTTCACTAATTTTAGGTAACATCACATATCTTCAGTCATGTTGGATGCATTCTCAAATGCAACAAAGCTTTTTCCAAACGTAAACATCGTCTGTGCAAAATACAGAAAACTACTTCAACTTAAGTTATGGAAAAAAATACATCTATCTATCTATCTATCTATCTATCTATCTATCTATCTATCTATCTATCTATCTATCTATCTATCTATCTATCTATCATCATTTGCGCACCAGTAAATGCTGGCAAAATCAAGGCATAATTTTATCGGACCAAATTTAAACTGTTAATCAAGGTAAAGTGCGTTATAAAATATTTAGCCATCTATGAGTAGACCTCCTTCGAACAAATTGATGATTGTTTGTTAGCCAGAAACTGTTCATTTTGATGTAGCAAATGAGAAACCCGAGAAGAAACAGCCATGAATAAAATGAACAATAGATATGATATCCTCTTTTACGCAGTCCTTTGGGTATTTCCGGAGTACAGTATGATCCAGAGCTTTCTTGTTCAAACAGCAGATGGCAGCAGAGAGCCTCCATTGAACAAAAGACATCATGTGTTGGAAATTGGTGGCTGGTTGTGTTGGAGGCTGTTTAATAATTGGGTTTTGTTGGATCAGCATGGTGAATGGCAGCGTGTACAGGAGGTGCTGAAGGCTTGCTGTAAGGTTGCATCTCCTGCAGGTTCACTGAGGGATCAGGGCTGTTGTGTGATGAGATTTTGTAACGACGCTGAGGCCCTGCCCTGTAAGTAACTGATACGTCACACCTTACGCGCTGCCAGCTGCCATTAATGTGTGTGTGTTTCTCCAGATTTACCACCCTGTGGAGAACAACAGGATCGTCTGCAGCAGCACTGGCGCTCCCCGGGATGCGCACTTTTTCATTCATTCTGAATTGTGGATTAAACTTTGAGCACTTTTGCATGTACTTTTCTGTGCATTTAGCTCATTCATTCACTTTACTAGCGCCTATATTATGCAGGGAATCTTTAGACAGAAAACTTTGATGCACCTTTAGGCGCACGTCTGGAGTCTTGACTCGGGTCCACCTGAGTGCAGCCTCCTTTGGAGACGGAGAGGCTGACTCCAGAGAGGTGGGAGCGCGTCGGGGGGAAGATGCTCTCAGCGCGTTTTCTTCAGGTCCCCTCAGGTCTGTGAGGTGTTGTCAGCTTGGACCCTGCGTGGACTGACCGCAACAACAGCAGCACATGAGAGCTGATTTATCTTGTTTAACTCCTTAATACCACAGCGCATCCTCCCACAGCCTCTGCTGGGTATTTACAGCAGCCTCCTTCTCCCCGGCTGAGCTCTGGTTTGGCCTACATTCCCTCCAAAAGGATATGGATTTCGATCAGATCCTCTCTGCCATCGGCGGCTATGGCAAATACCAGAAAATTCTGTACATCTGGATTTGTTTACCTCAGATCTTCCTCGCCTTCCACATGATGGTGAGCATCTTCACCGGGGCCACTCCGCCCCATCAGTGCCGGGAGAACTCCAGCTCAGCAGCAGAGAATCGGTCCCTCAGCTCAGCTACACTCACCCTGAACTTCAGCCTCACCAACTCCTCCTGCTTCTCCTCGGATGTTCAGCTGCACGGCAACCGTACTGAGCGCGTCCCCTGCGGCCACGGATGGGTCTACAGCGGGGAGATTTTCCAGAGCACCACTGTCACAGAGGTACAAAGATAATGTGCGAGAACAGAGTTGAAAAGCAACTTTTATCATCAGCAATTTGAACTGAAAACAAACTGTCAAGTCAGAGAGCATTTCTTATTTTATACTTAACATGACTAATAAAATAGATATGGTTCAAAATTCTACCACCTTACAGTAACTGCATTATTTCTAAGTTGAACAATACAGTATTCTGATCTTATCTGAGATTACATGCTATCAATTTGAAGACAAAAGTAATGCTATTTAGTAACTGCAGAATAAATTCACATGTACAAATCGAGTTAGATGGAGTGCAAATAGAAAGAGTTTCTCAGCATAAATTCCTCGGGGTAACAACAGATGAAAAGATTAACTGGAAATCGCATATTAAACATGTACACAATAAAGTGTCGAAAAGTATCTCAGTGTTATACAAAACAAAACAGGTGCTGGATCAGAAGTCACTCCACATTCTTTACCGTTCACTAGTCTTACCATACTCTGCTGTGTAGAGGTTTGGGGCAATAACTACAAGAGTTCGTTACATTCATTATTCATTCTCGATAATTCACAAGGTCAGGTATCTGGAGCACACCAACTCATTTTTCTTACAGTCAAAATTATTCAAAATCACTGATTTGGTGGGATATCACACTGCACAAATAATGTACAAGGCCCAAAACAAAATACTACCAGGAAATATTCTAAAATTTTTAGTGGTCGAGAAGGGAGATATGATTTAAGAGGAAAATGCAACTTCAAAACGTGTAGTGAACGAACCACCAGGGAAAGCTTTTGTGTTTCAGTTTGTGGAGTCAGACTGTGGAACAGTATGAACGTGGAGTTGAAGCAATGTACAAGTATAAACCAGTTTAAAATACAGTATAAGAACATGATCTTTGCACGATACAAGGAGGAAGAGGGGGCTTGACTTATGCCAGGTGTTTACAGGAGTTATGGTTTATGTTGTTAATTACTTAATTGGTAACTAAGGATGAATTACTGATTGGTTTCTAGTTCTGTTCTCTGTAGTATGAGGGTATGTGCATGTATGTATGTATATGCAGTATATGTATGTATGGGTATGTACATATATATGTGTGTATGAATGCGTATATGTACATAGGTGTATGTATGTGAGTATATGTGTGTATGTATGAATATATATAAACGTGTGTGTATGTGTATTTATATAAAAATGGATATGTGTGTGTATATATATTTATAGAGACAAATATAAAAAGATAATATCATATTACTTTATCTTACATGTATAAATTGAATGTTATATAATTAAATTTTCAGAAGCTGGAAATTATCAATCAATAGTTTATGGAAAAGGGGTGGGATTAAATCAGTGTCTGCTCACTTCTTCTCACTCCTCTTCGAATATGTAAATTCTTCTTCTTTATGAAATTGTTTTGTATGCATGTGTATGGATATGTATGTATATGAGTCTTGGGTATGTATGTCTGTATGTATGTATAGATATGTTTGCAGGTATGCGTATGCATATACAGTATATATATGGATATTTAATATCCATTCTTTGCTCACCTGATACTTGTGTTTACATATTCGAAATAAATATCTCAAATCAAGTCAAATCAAAACAATTTTAATGTATAGTATTAAAAGCACAGAGCACAAATTTCACTACTCTTAATCTTGCTTTTTTAAATTTAATTAAAGTATGATTTTAATTTCCACTTGTATTTTTAGTGACAGATGTAATCCTCCTTGTTCTTGCTGTTCTATTGGATTCAACTCATGTGACATTCTTCATCAGGCCATAGTTCAAACCGTTTTCTTCTTTAGAAATTCCTTGGAAATGTTTGATGTGGGCTTTAGATAATTATCTTGCTGTAATATTCCTCCACTGCCAAGTCTCTGCAGACTGGAAGCCATCTTGCTAGCAAGCATAATTTTCCATAACCACAGGTATTATAGTGCCACCTGTAAATGTCAACTCCCCACTACCTTCTGCATCATGCAGCCCCATATCTTTACGTTTCCACCTTTGTGCTTCACTGTCAGGACTATGCAATCACAGTAGCAGTCCTGATCAGGGTCGTCCCAAAAACACTAGACCCCATCAGATCCAAACCAATATATCTTGGTCTCATCTGACCAAAGAATGCACTCCCAATGTTTATCAGACTTCTTTAGCAAAGTTTAATCTGGCAGTTTTGTACCAAAAAGCAAGCAGGGTTGTTTCTTTGCTTGGTCAGTGTCTATAGACGGTGACATCATGCAACATCCTACTGAACTGTCACAGAAACTCCACTTGATTTCTAACCTTTTGTAAGTCTGCAAAACATGCTCATCAGATCTTGTCTGTTCAACTAGTGCGCTGTCTGCTTACATCTCGTTCTGTACCTCCTGATTCTGCTGCAACTATGTTTCCACTGATTCTTTGTTGGCCGCTGATCAGTTTGCAAAACAGTCATATCTAAATGTGTGACTGTTTATATTCCTCTGGCCATATTTTCCATGTGGTGATGCGGACCTGCAGATAGACACAGCTCACATGTCCAGAACTATGAAAATTCTGCTGTTTGCAAATCGTAAAATAAAATAAATAATCATGTTCACACACTTAGCCTAATTGGAAATCACAGGCGTACTCAAGCTTGTTTCAGTGATCACAGTATTTCTATCTTGTGTGTCAGTATTTACAGATTATATTCACTTTAGTTGCATTGTGTTCCTACTTTGAGGCCTGTATTTACAGTATAATCTTTGTGAAGAACTGTCCATCCTCAGTAACTCTGTGTTCCTTGCTGTCTGATTGTGGTGCAGATCAATCTTATCAAACGCAGATTAAAGAGTAGCGTTTGCATGTACCAAGAACAATATCTATGGAAAACACAGTATTATGTCCTTGATAATATACTGTAGAGTTGCATTATCTCCTGTTCCCAAACAAGGTTCAAGTTAATCGTGTTATCAAGGACCAATGGCCACACAGGGACCTTGGTGGTTTACTGGAGTTTCTTTGGGATTTTTAAACTTTGTCCAGTTGTCTGTTTTCCCCAGCTGCTGATCCCACCTTGGTACCAAACACTGAAGCATCAACATCACAAGGAGCAGCATACAAGCACTAATTAGTTCTATTAAAAAATGTGTCATACAGTAACAGTACAGATATCTTCTGCTTTTCCTGTCCACCAGTGGGACCTGGTGTGTGACAGAGCTGGACTGAACAGTCTTGGATCGTCCATCTACATGTTTGGCCTGTTGGTGGGATCTGTGGTGTTTGGAGCCATGGCTGACAGGTAGGTTCTGCAGCTCTCTTTCTGCTTGCATCGCTGAACCAACAATGACTTCATACAGATACAACACAGAACCAGTTCCTCAACATCAAAGTTTAGCTGCAAGGGTGAACACAGCTGGAGTGCTTGGCATGTGGTAGCTGTGTGTAAGTAGGGCAGTTGGAACAGCATGCTGATGCAGTTCAAGGGCAAAAGATACACACTGTGATTTGTCTGAAACTGTTTTTTTAATTGGACCAACCTTTCCCATAGGTGATGTTTGTACCTCAGGGAGCATTTGAAAAATATCTAGGTCATAAAAAATTTCTGTGCTTCTTTAGTGGAGGTGCTGGATAAGACTTGGAGATCGCAGTAAATGTTTATGGGACTCAACAACTCTCCTATACTTCTGAAATTCCTCAAGGGGCCAGCTTCATCTCAGCTCAACAGGAGTTGAGAACATTTCCCAGTTCTTGTCAGGGATCATTTTTCCTCACAAATAACTTATTTTATGTTGGATTTGGTTAAAAAGTTGTGTGGAACATCCAAGAAACACGAAGGATAGTTTCTAACTAAATAATTATTGCTCAGTGTTTTAGAGTAATCAGTAAAATTTATATCTTCACCAGGTTTTGCGTTATTGCAACCAAATATGCAATCTGTGTAATATTAAAAAAAAAAAAGTATTGTATCGGGAAGTTATATGGTCATGCATGAAAAAAATGACTCCCAAAGGCCTTGTTAAATATAGCTTCAGTACGTAAAACCCCAGTTTTGTGTGTGTGTATAGATAAATATGCTAGCATGTTCCACATGTGTGGATAAAATATTTATCGTAGTTCACTTCGGGAGCTTAGTACACATTATTAGTTTACAATTTCAAACTTTTCTCAATAAATTTCCAACCTCCCCAGCATGAGACATGAGAAACTAGACTAGCCTTTAGAGATCACAGTCCTCCACCAGTGCTGATGCCCTACTGATCTGCCTAATTTTAAGTGATTAAGATCCCTGTCAGAATTGAATGGGTTCTTCACAAGTATTTTCTTCTCCTGATGAAACTGGAGCTGTTTGAGAGGCCACTTGAAGCTGGTTATAAAAGCAAGTCACTCCCTGTGCACCCCTATGTTAAAATCAACTTTACAGTGAAAATGAGCATTTTTACAGCCTGGCACAAAAAAAACTCTTTAGGTCTTTATAGCTAATTTCCACATTCATGATTACTATACATTTGGTAAATTTTCTCATAACTCATTCGTGTAGGTGCTACAAATTACACATAATTAGAGGTGTGACTGTTTTGAGTGATTGATGGCGCTTGTCATAGGACAATTCACTGCCACGGAGATGTTTACATGACGCACGTCTGCTCCTCACTTGATCCACTTCTTTACTCATTTTTGGATTAGTGGGGAGTTAGGAGGAATTCTTAATTGCCAAGACGACAATAGTTGGAATTCTCACCCTGATCTTCAAAACCAGTCTCAAAAACGTGCATACACTGTGTAGTTTTCTTTGACTGTGCTCCAGCTCTCCACCAAGTTTCATAGGGACTGGGTCAGGTGGTTTTTGCATATTCATGCTGACAGACAAACAAATGAGAGCAAAGCTTTGGAGTTTCTAGATTGTTTATATTGTCCTCTTGTGGAGTCTATGGTGGCCCTTAGAACGGTACAGTAAATAGTTTTGAATTTTGCACACTGATTGTCAACAGTCAGAGTGATTCACATCTGTGCCTGATGCACTTCAGCTCCATCAAGGAGCTGGTATTGGAGGTGTATTTATACAGATAACCTTTGAACCATATGACTAATTATCAAAAACAAGTCACAATTGGATTCCTTGAATCAAGGTGAGAGATGCAGTGATGGACTTTGAGTGTATACATGTATCATTATTTTAGTATTTACTACTTTTTTCATTTGTTTTTCATGACTATAACATGATATCAGGTTACCATGGCAACTTTGCCTCGTTGAGAAGTTTGGTCGTCTCATTGTTCGAAAATGGGTCATAGCATACCACTAAGAAGATAACAGAGTGGAAAAAGAATTTGTTTCATTATGAGAATGCTCTGATAAGACTGAGGAAAGACAACTGGACCATCACAAAAAACGTATTTCCTTGTACACCGTTGACAGTTTCTTGTTCAGGTCATACCAGACAGTACGCTTGTTGTACAATGTGAGTATGTTCCTCACTTGAAATATTATAGTCTATAAGTAAACTGACAATGACAATAAAATCATAAAAAACAATTCCAGTTATTTAATATGCAGTCCAAATATCTTACAAAGTCAGCAAGATCTGTGAAAGTCAGCTTTTTATGCAGGATCAGACAATGTCTCTATATGGTAGGTGTAATATGGAGACTACACAAAATCAGAATTAGTTTACAAAAAGCGAAAACCATCAGGATGATAATTTTTGAAAAATAAAAGATTCTTTGTGCAGGTAAAAAAAAAAAACAATGAAAACATTCAGCATTTTTTTGTTTAGAATAACATATGTTGCAAATTATCTTTGGGGTTTCTTGAATGCTCTATACAAATTTTAACCTAATTCAGTGAATTGTTGAAGTTTACAATACAGTCACAAAGCCCAGACGATGAAATTTAGCCCCATGAGTCAAGCTTCATGGTGTGAAATTCAAAGATGTCTCAAATATATGTTCACATAAGTGGTAGTTTCCACCTTTACATTCTAGCATGCCTATTTCTCAAGCCACAGTGGCTTGAAATTATTGGGCTTCAAATTATTCAAATTATTCACATGATCACTGAGATACAGGTGAGAATAGATGTACATTAAAAATGGCTGAAGAAACAATTAACTGGTTCAGTGAACATGTATATAGTGCCTGTGAAAAAATATTAACACTCCCTTTGAGTTGTACCTTTTTATTGTTTTCAATTGATTAATCAATGGCCAATTTAGTTTGGCTTTTGGACAAGAATTTACAATAAGAAAAGCACTGGCTGCTCAGTCGTTATTTCCAACAGATAAGTCCCGATAAGTCTGCAGTTGATTTGTAGTAGGATCGCAGTCATGTGATCGTCAGCAAACAGCTTTTTTTTTTGTCTGCAAGTCCGCTCAAAAATGACACCAACCAACCATGGCGTCATTGCTTAAGCTTCATGTGCAATTTTTTTCTTCTTTGTCAGCAAACAGCTGACATAGCATTCACTTGTTGTCACGGTTACAGTGATGTAATGCTGCTATCTCACAATGATACAGAAATCTTTAACAAATCTGTGGATCCAGACTATAAGCCGCATCACTGCCAAAACCCAATGAGGTCCTCGTGTCATTTCTGACCTTCCCTGAACATTTCATCCAGATTCGTTATTCCATTTTTGAGTAATGTTGTGCACAGACAGAACAAATCATATCGTAGAATAGATTCAGAATATTTATTGTCATTGTCACAGAACAACAAAATTGCGTTCGGAGCATCCATGCAGAACGACAAACGTACGGCGACTGTCGGTCTGTCGCATTCCTTGGCGGAGTAATAAAAGACTCTTTTCATGTCAAAGTGAAAACAGATTAATGTCAGTCAATCAAAAAATATGAAGTTAAAAATCTGTGTTTGCAAAAGTTTTCATCCCCTTTAAGATGCTAATCCTAAAGAAAACACAGATATGATCAGAAAGAGTGACATCAGTGTTCAAACTCAGCAGATCCAAGCAATAAATAACGAAAGAAGCGGCATATTGGGTGGAAGAAGTAGAGGTAGAGCAGGGGCTCTTTGCTTCCCTTTTAACTGTATATAACAAAAAGGTAGAGGAAGTATTTGGAAGATTCATGAGCTGATTTAGGCTGTGATGGTTTATCTTTGTGGTACAGAGGCTGCTGTATCAGGGTACATTTACTTACCAGATGTGATCAGCTACATACTTTAACTCCACATCCACCCTGGAATGATGGGTATGACCCCAGAACACAATAAAGTGTACTGGATCCGTTTCTGAATACCGGTTCATTAGCTGAGCCATGTTCATTCTGCACCTGTTTATCCATCTATTGACTGCTAATCGTTCCTGATTGCAATGCTTCTCACAACCAGAATTACAGGTTAAACCATCTCGACCATTTCTTTCCTCTTTGTTCCACGTTAGACTTTTGTGTCTTCATCTGTATGGTGACACTCTTCATAATACTCTCATGTTCAAGCTTGTCAGTCTTCATTTCCACTTCTATCTCATTGAGTTGCATTAATAATTCATGCTTGTTTTCCCATAGAGAGCAAACTCATGTCCATCTCTTCTCTCTCTGTGCAAGGTACGGCCGGCGTTTCGTCCTGCTGCTGTCCATCGCTCTCCAGACCGTGTTCGGAGTCGCTGTAGCTTTTGCACCAAACTTCCCAGTCTATGTGATTCTTCGCTTTGTAGTTGGCACCACAATATCTGGAGTCATCATCAATGCTTTTGTGCTTGGTACTAACACACACACACGAACATAAACATGACGAGGCATGATATGAGATCACCGCAGGGACAAAAATACATACATTCACTGTGCGAATGTCTCAGTAGTTAGATAAAGTTAAAATCAGACCAAGAATGTAATTTCAAACATGTTGCAGTCGGGTGTGAACATTACTTCCTTTTCAGTGTAAGTTGGAGGGTTGCCTTGACGTGTTTTTTTTCTTCCAGCTTTTAGATTTGTAATTCACTTTTAAAAACCCAAACTAAAAATCAGAAGAAATAGTTTGGCATTATGCAAAATACACTCAATTCCTACCTTGTAGAGAGTTAGATGAGGAGATCGATACCACTCATGTCCATCCATGCTAAATATAAAGCTGCAGCCAGTAGTTAGATAAGTATTGTTTCCTGGTTTCTCAGGAAGTCATTGCACCTCGCTATGGGGATGGCTAGTAACTACGTCATCGTGTCCAAAAACGTCACTTCCGTGTCCTACAAAACCAACGATATAATGGTGCTGTGTTGTGTCCTGTGTTGCAACAATAGAAATGATGTAAATAAAACGATATCTTTCAACCACTTTCCTCTGGACGAAAAGGAGAAGAGAAGATGGCTGACACTGATAAGGTAAGTTGGATTTCTAATCTTAGAAAATACATTTAGCGCCGGGAGCTAACGTGCGCTAGCTAGTATTAGCCGCTTGAATCATGTTATCTTTTTGTGTTATGAGGAGTGTTTGGGCCACATTACAAAAGAAACTAAAAGTGGTCGAGATTAAAGTCTCTGATAATAAGTTTATACTTTTAATTTATAAGAATAAAGTCTGCCGAGGGAGACTTTTGTCCCAGTTTTGGGGACTTGGACTTGCTTGACCAATCTGCCCAAAATACTCGACTTGACTAGGATATGGGTCTATGTGACTTGGATTTAATTGAGTCCAATACTTGGACTGACTTGCTAAAAATGTTTGACTAAGATTGTTTTAACTGTTATGGATTCATGATTAGTGTAAAGAGATGCGTAGTTATTTACATATGCAAATTAGCCATGTGCTCCCGGCAGAAGTTAGCGCTAGAGTGTGCTGCTGGGAATCTTTAGAGTATACTTTTCAAATCTAACATAACAACTCTAACAAAGCCAAGTAAACGACATTTAACCTCACACAGATGATAAAGCTAGCTTTATTTCTGACATCCTGTGTTTGTTAGCTTACACTACTTAGCTCACCTCAACACTGTACGTTTTCCTTTTCATTGACGCCTGCACTTTCCCTTTAAAACCACCTGCCAGCACACTAACTCTTACAACTCTGTTTGAGTTGTAAGAGTTAAGACCTCGCTTTACCGACTTCGGAAAATCCGCAAAATAAGATGTCACAGTGAAAAAGGTGACCGGTTCTTTCGCTACTGCCATTGTGTTTTCATTCGGTACGCCGCGGCTTGGACACGGAAGTGGTCCATGACGTCACACTAGCCATCCCCATTAGAATAGTTACACACATAACCACTGCCTAGTGTACAACCATATTTTTCACTTCATTTTGGTACAGATTAAACAAATAAGATATAACATGTATATTACTGAGTTTTAGAGGTACTGCTGAGTGTTTTGCATTACCTAGAGTGCTAGGCTAGCTGTTTCCCTCTGTTTCTAGTCTTTGTGCTAAGCTAAGCTAACTGGCTGCTGTGGAAGTTTTGTATTTTACACAAATGAGAGCAGTATCAATCCTTTAATATAAGTCTTGGCAAAAAAAAGTGAAACTGCTTTGACCATGGTGTTATATCTAAAACAGGTTAGAGGAATGCACTTTGCACTGGACAGCAAGGAAACATAGCCTAGCCGCGCTAGACAACCCACGGCAACGAATTTAATTCTCTGCCAGGGTGGGTCTAGTTACCCTCCATAAGGCTCGAGGCTGGATTCTCCTAAAACTGGCCAGACCAATCACCATGAAGTGCAGAGTCAGAAGGCGGGCGTAACTAAGTGATGACAGAGGCGTGACGATTCTGACAGAAACAACCAGCGCACAATAAACAGTTGTCTTTCAACTCGGCTTTGGCCACAGCCCTTAAAGATTTGAAGCTAAAATTCAACTTGAAAGATAAACAAAGGACGGCACTTAAGTGTTTCATTGAGAAGAAAGACGTATTTGGACTTATGCCGACGGGATATGGCAAATCCTTAATATACCAGTTGGCTCCGCGGCTCTGCTGGTTGGGAAGCTAATGGGACTTAGCCACAATCCGCCGGTGCTCTCGGAACTACGTCAGCCTATTCGTTGCGTTGATTGGTTGTATACCTACCCAATTGCTGCAGAGGGATTTGATAGACAACCTTTTAGCCCGCCTCCCTCCCTGTCGAGCTTCCCTAGACCCTTGTGCCGTCAGAAACATGGGGATAGCGTGGCTAGGCTAAAGGAAACACTCAGTGAAAATAAAATATATGTTGGCTTTATGAAAGGACGATATTCATAACATATGGGAACAGATGTTAGTAGCAGGCACAGTTGCTTTCATCTCATTTTCCCATATTCATCGGACCTGCAAGTGCGTTATTTTAATGCTGCTTTTGCAAAACCCTTGTTGCTCTTTCCTCAGCCTAAAAGCCCCGAACCAGCACCTCAGTTAAACCCAAGACCCCTGATTCCTTTCCTTTCCTCTCCTCTCCTCTCCTCTCCTCTCCTCTCCTCCAGGTACTGAGTGGACATGCACTAAGAAGCGAATGCTGGCTGGTGTCATCACAGACTTTGCCTTCGGTATTGGTTACATGCTGCTGGCAGGCGTGGCATATCTGATACGAGACTGGAGAAAACTGCAGCTCGCGATATCAGCTCCGGGCTTCCTACTTGTCTTCTATATATGGTGGGAAATTCAACTGACATGTGAACATTAGATCCACTGTTTGTTCATACATGAATGCCCTCTTTGTGATGCTCATTTCCTCTTCTTGCCTCATCTCTACCACCCACATGCCTCTGTCCACTCTATCTTTTACATGTATCTTCTTCTGACGCCGTGTGCTCTCTCTACCTCCTATCAGGGTGGTCCCTCAGTCTGCCAGATGGTTGCTGACCAAAGACAGGAGAGAAGAGGCCATCGCACTCCTCCGTAAAGCAGCACTTGTTAATGGCCGGGTCTTACCTCCTGCTATTCAGGTGGGCCTCTCTGTATTTTACAGCTATGCTATGGGAAAATGGAAAACATTTTTTAAGGAATAGAGATGGAGTTCCTCCATATTTTAAAGTCAACAAATCCAGCCCATCAATCCAATCTTTAGATATATCGCTTTATCTTTTGTCTTGAGAGGATCTTGGGCAGCTGAGTCGATCCCAGCTAACACTGGAGAAGAAGCGGTATAAACACAGGACATGCTACCAGTGCATCACAGGGCTAACACACAGAGACCTCTCTTCTCATCTCTCAGTTTGTACATCCTCATTCCTCTCCTCACGTCTTCCTCCCTCCTACCGGAGATGCAAGCAGAGGAGGCAAGAAAGCAACTGGTATTTACCATAATGAGACATCCTTGCTTTGGAGCTAAATATGAAATGTAGCACAGCTGCATCATCTACGTATTGTTGTGTTACACCATGCTGGTGTATTTTCATATCTCTGTCAGATGAACAGAACACTATTCATGACAGCTTACAGTATACAGTATGTAATAATTCAATTTACGATGTGGAATAATGTGACCAGAATGTTTGGATGTCATACATTCATACATGCTGTGAAATACTAAAAAGGCATGACACACAAAAGAGTACCATGAAAATGATGAATATACGCTCATTTTTCAGTCCTGTTCATGCCATAGTTTGTATATTTTATCTACGTGTTATGCCTCTTTTATACATTAAATGTGCCAAAAAGAGGATTCACCTGTGCTTATCCCTCCTCTAACAAGCTTCCTCTCTCCTCAAGATGCATTTTAGGAAATAATAATAAAAATTTCTATAGCAATTTTCATACAAGAAAATGTAGCACAAAGTGCTTTACATTGAAAGATAAAAACACGCCATCCAAACTCACAATCAGTAGTGACATTTAAAAAAAAACAAATAAAATTGAACAAACTAAAAACAGTGACATAAATAAAATGAAATAAAAATACCTACAATAGATTAAATTAAAAAATTATGTAAAAGCCAGACTAAAAAGGTGGCCTTAAGTTTGCTTTTAAAAGTATTCATATTATGCCTCACCCTCAGATCTTCAGGCAGGCTATTCCATAATCGAGGGGCATAGTAATAAAAAGATGCTTCACCGTATGTTTTGGTTCTGACTTGGGTACTGTTAAAAGTAAACTTCCAGAAGTCCTGAGGGCTTTACTGGGTTTATACGGTAAAAGCAAGTTATATACACACGTGGACAAAATTGTTGTGGTACCCCTCAGTTAAAGAAGGAAAAACCCACAATTCTCACTGAAATCACTTGAAACTCACAAAAGTAACAATAAATAAAAATTTATTGAAAATTAAATAATCAAAAACAGCCATTACTTTTGAATAGTTGATTAACATAATTATTTAAAAAAAACAAACTAATGAAACAGGCCTGGACAAAAATGATGGTACCTCTATAAAAGATTGAAAACTATTTGACCAGAGTGACATGATTAACTCAGGTGTGTCATTTAATTGACATCACAGGTGTTTCCAAACTCATAATCAGTCAGTCTGCCTATTTAAAGGGAGACCCTGCTGTTTGGTGAAAAGGTGTGTACCACACTGAACATGGACAACAGAAAGCAAAGGAGAGAATTATCCCAGGACATTCGAAAAAAAAATTATAGACAAACATCTTAAAGGTAAAGGCTATAAGACCATCTCTAAACAGCTTGAAGTTCCTGTGACAACAGTGGCTCATATTATTCAGAAGTTCAAGACCCACGGGACAGTAGCCAACCTCCCTGGACGTGGCCGCAAGAGGAAAATTGATGACAAATTGAAGAGACGGATCGTTGGAATTGTATCCAAAGAGCCCAGAGCAACCTCCAAAGAAATTAAAGGTGAACTCCAAGGCCAAGGTACATCAGTGTCAGATCGCACCATTTGTCGTTGTTTGAGCCAAAGTGGACTTCATGGGAGACGACCAAGGAGGACACCACTGCTGAAAAAAACTCATAAAAAAGCCAGACTGGAATTTGCAAAAATGCATGTTGACAAGCCACAAAGCTTCTGGGAGAATGTCCTTTGGACAGATGAGACCAAACTGGAGCTTTTTGGTAAGGCACATCAACTCTATGTTCATAGACTCAAAAACCAAGCATACGAAGAAAAGAACACTGTCCCTATGGTGAAACATGGAGGAGGCTCAGTAATGTTTTGGGGCTGCTTTGCTGCATCTGGCACAGGGTGTCTTGAAAGTGTGCAAGGTACGATGAAATCTGAAGACTATCAAGGCATTCTGGAGAGAAATGTGCTGCCTCGTGTCAGAAAGCTTGGTCTCAGTCGCAGGTCATGGGTCTTCCAACAGGACAACGATCCAAAACACACAGCCAAAAACACCCAAGAATGGCTGAGAGAAAAGCTTTGGACTATTCTAAAGTGGCCTTCTATGAGCCCAGATCTGAATCCCATTGAACATATGTGGAAGGAGCTGAAACATGCCATTTGGAGAAGACACCCATCAAACCTGAGACAACTGGAGCTGTTTGCTCATGAGGAGTGGGCCAAAATACCTGTTGACAGCTGCAGAACGCTCATTGACAAATACAGAAATCGTTTAATTGCAGTGATTGCCTCAAAAGGTTGTGCAACAAAATATTAAGTTATGGGTACCATCATTTTTGTCCAGCCCTATTTCATTAGTTTGTTTTTTAAAATAATTATGTTAATCAACAATTCAAAAGTGATGGCTGATTTTGATTATTTAATTTTCAATAAATTTTTATTAATTGTTACTTTTGTGAGTTTCAAGTGATTTCAGTGAGAATTGTGGATTTTTCCTTCTTTAACTGAGGGGTACCAACAATTTTGTCCACGTGTGTAAATACTGAGGAGCAACACCATTAAGAGCTTTATAAACCAGTAAAATAATTTTAAAATCAATTCTAAAAGGAACAGGGAGCCAGTGCAGAGGTTTTAAAAATCAGTGTAGTGTGAGCTCTCTTTCTGGTCTTTGTCAGCATTCGAGCAGCTGAGTGTTGGAGTAATTGTAGTTGGAAAATATTCTTCTTCGGGAGACCAGAAAGAAGAGCATTGCAGTAATCAGTCCTGCAGGTAATAAAAGCATGAATGAGTGTCTCTGCAGTGGCCTGAGAGAGACACTGGTGCACTCTGGCAATGTTTTTTAAAATGTTAAAATGCCTTTCTTGTGATGTTTTTTTTTATAAGAGCCTCAAAATTCAGTTCTGTGTCAAATATTACACCAAGAATTTTGAATTTGTGGCATGGGCTAAAAGAAAAGGCTTGCAGTTTCCTGGTCAGTTTCTCTTTCTGCTCCCCTGTACCAATAATTAGAACCTGAGTTTTGTCCTGGTTGAGTTGAAGAAAGTTATCTGCCATCCAGGATTTAATGTCTGAAATACAGTTAAAAAAAAAGGAACTGAGACATCTTTGGAGGGTGATGTGCCAAGATGTATTTCAGGCCCCAGGCAGGAAGATGGAGGCGGTGAGGAGGCTCAAAATGGAGAAATGACATGAGCTACACACATCCGGTTACCAAACCCAGAACCTTTCTGCTGTGAAGTAACAGTTCTAACCTCTGCAGCAACATGCCGTCCATCACCAAGAATATTTTAGTCTACCTCTCACTTTCCAGCTAAGCCTCTGTGTCTGTGATACTCTGCTTCATACCTGTTTTCATACTGAAGATAGAGAAGGTAGCTGAGAAAATCCATCCATCATCTATACACCGCTTAATCCTTATCAGGGTCTCAGGGGGGTGTAGTCTATCCCAGCTGACTTAAGGTGAAGGTAGGGGACATCCTGGACAGGTCACCAGTTTATCACAGGGCTACATATAGAGACAAACAATCAGACTCACATTCACACCTACAGACAATTTAGAATCACCAATTAACCTCAGCATGTTTTTGGACGGTGGGAGGACGCCGGAAAAGAAAACCCACGCATGTAAACTGAGAAAATGTGTGCCACTTTTATATCTACATGATATGACATTACACTCAGAGGCCTGAGCATAGCTTAGTTTAGAATAAGTGTCCTGTCCAGTATTCTTATTCAGACTACTTCTGACACGCAAATGTAGCTTCAAAGTGAATGTAGTTTTTACCGAATACACCTCAACCAGGAGTAACTAGTAGTAGTTATTTGGGATAATTTTCTTGCCGATTAATATGCACTGATGTTTGTGGCAGAATAGTGAACAACATTAACCCTCCTGCTGTCCTCATTTACGGGCACCAAAAGATATTGTTTCCTTGTCTGAAAAAAAAAAATCCAAAAATTCAGCTAAAAAAATTCCTAAAATTTCTGAAAACTTGCAAAACCTTCAGGAAGAATTATTTCTTAAAATTTTTGTTTAAAAAAAAAATCCCCCAAATTTAGCAAGACAATTCTTGTAAATATTTTCAAAAAATGAGTAAACATCTTCCCAAAAAATTCCTAAAAATATCTAAAGTGATTACATATCAGTAAAACTTCTATTTTCTTGAACAACATTCACAAAAAAATCAACCAAAGTCCAGCGAAATTTGTTTTGTGTTTGTTTTTTGTGAAGGTTCTTAAGAAATATTATCAACATTTCTTTTTTCCCACCAAAAAATGTTCAAAGACTTCCCAAAAATGTTGAAAATCTGGACATCAAAATCTTCACTGTGAAAATATATATATAATAATAAAATATTTTTTCCCACATTTTCAAACTAAAACGGGTCAATTTGACTCACAGGAAAACATGAGAGTTAAAGACATGCAATAGTCAAGTTGTATGTAATAAAGGAACTGTGTGACTCTTTTTTTTGCAAACTGCTTTAGAACAACAATGATGATTTATGGAATAAAAGATAGTCTTTGACAATACACCAAATATCTAGTCAGTTCATTTTCTGTGTTGGTCTTTAATGAGATCTGCTTACAGTTTGAAAGATATGAACTTCCACGAGGTTTCTGATTTACTTGTGTATCCATATTTGCATCAGGTTGAGAAGTGTCAGATTTTAGTTGGAAGGAAGCAAAATCACTCGGCAGTGGATCTTGTACGGACGCCTCAAATGAGAAAGAGATCGTTTATCTTGTTCTACATCTGGTGAGTCATTGCTGTCATGTTGACATTTGAGACTAATCAAATTCTCCATCCGTTTTACTGCAACCTTTCTCCCTTCTGTTTGTTACCCCAGGTTTGTGAATGTCCTGGTGTATTATGGCTTCGCACTGGGTGTGTCCAGGTTGGGGACGAACCTCTACCTGACTCAGTTTGTGTTCGGTTTGGTTGAGATCCCGGCTCGTTCTCTGGTCCTCGTCTTCCTTCCTTGGAGCCGTCGATTCTCCCAGAGTGGCTTCTTAACTGTTGGAGGGATCGGCTGTTTCCTCATGCTCGCTGTCCCTGCAGGTACAACGATCACTGCGTATTTGTTCTGAGAGAAATGTCAACTCATGTCAGCTTTTCATCTTCAAAGACCTGACACTCCCATGTATTGCACCACTTGGATAATTTATGTCCTGTCTTTAGATCATCCCAATGTCCTGACAGGTCTTGCCATGGTGGGGAAGTTTGGAATATCCGCATCCTTTGCTGTCGTTTACGTATACACTGCTGAGATATTCCCCACTGTGCTCAGGTAAGACTTGTGAGTTTTAATTTATTATTCTTTCTTTTCAAATACACTTTTCTGCAACTTTGTTTCCTCGGTGTACCGACAGGCAAACAGGAATCGGCGCATCCAGCATGTTTGCAAGGATGGGCGGTATGTTAGCACCCATTGCCAACATGCTGTTCAACCATTACCCTGCTGCACCCCTCATCATCTTCGGCACTTGCTCACTTGTAGGAGCCCTCTTGGCCCTGGCACTGCCCGAAACTGCCAACATCCCTCTTCCCGACACAGTGGAGGACATAGAGAAGTGGGACATCAGGTACTAAGATATGGTCTCCGTCTTTAGCAGAAAATACAAAAGCTGAAGTAGGAAAACAATCAAGCCGAAAAGGATTTCTTGGCCTCTATTCGCACTCAGTTTAGGCATAATCTGAGTCTCTCTCAGGCTCTTTGTTTCATCATCTATTTATACAGTGTTAAAATAGCTGTCACTTGGTGTTTTGTCTCCAGCAGGTCACCTCCATCCAAGGATAACCCTGACATGCATGAAGATGTTAACCAGCCAGCAAGCAGCACGGAGAAGCAGGAGCTACAACATCCAGCTAGTCAGACCTAACAGTGTGTTAAAGGTTGCACTTGTTCCACTATTCAAATATTTTACTGCCGCAACTCTGATACTCAATACAACATCTTCTATGCAATCACATGTCAGGATCTGGTTGTAAACTCTATGCATAAAAGCCAAACATGATCTTCCCTGAAATGTTTATGCAGTTGTTTCAAATTTTGAGAAGTGGTTTGATATATTTTATATACGTGGGGACGTTGATTAAGTAGTTCCCATTAGGGCTTTGCAGACACACAGATTGTATATTTCTATACGCCATCGGCCACAACATTAAAATCACCTGTTTAATGTAGTATATGTCCACCTTTTGCTGCCAAAACAGCTGTGACCCAACAAGGAATGGACTCAGACCCTAGAAGGTGTCCTGTGGTATCACCCACTAAGATGTTAGCAGCAAATCTTTCAAGTCCTGATGCTATAATGTAAGGTTGCCATGATCTGACTTGCTTGTCCAGCACATCCTATAGATGCTAGATCAGAATTAAGGTCTGAGGAATTTGGAGGCCAAGTCAAAACCTTGAACCGCTTGTTTGATCAAACCCTTACTGAACGGTGTGTTGCAGGGAGCATTATCTTGCATAAACAGAGCATCTCCATCAGGGAATACTGTTGACATGAAGAGGTGTACATAGTCTGCAACAGCTTTTATGTAAGGGACAAAGAAACATCCACAATGCAGGACCAAAGCTTTCCCAGCAGATCATTGCCTAGATCATCACACTGCCTCTGCCAGCTCGCCTTCTTTCAATATCTTCACCAAAACACACATCCAGTCATCCACAGGCTTTCAGCAGTGGATAGGGGTCAACATGGGCACTCCAACAGATTTGTGGTTACACTGCCCCATGCCATAGTAGGTCTTCTGTGGGATCAGACAACATAAGCCAGGCTTTGCTCCCCCCATACATCTATGAACCTTGGGGGCCCATGAGACAGGAATTGTTGGGAGGAGGGAGAGGGAGCGATATGCAGTAAATGCATTCCTTGGGTTGGAATTGAACCATGGTAACCCGTTCAACCAGGTGAGCACAAAGATGGCACAAATTAAAAGGTAATAAATCACTGCATACCAGGAACACCCCACAAAACCTGCTCTTTGGAGATGCTCTGTCATCTAAACTCAACAAAAATATAAACGCAACACTTTTGTTTTTGCTCCCATTTTTTATGAGATTAACTCAAAGATCTAAAAACTTTTTCCTCATACACAATAATCATCATTTCTCTCAAATATTGTTCACAAATCTGTCTAAATCTGTGATAGTGAGCACTTCTCCTTTGCTGAGATAATCCATCCCACCTCACAGGTGTGCCATATCAAGATGCTGATTAGACACCATGATTAGTGCACAGGTGTGCCTCAGACTGCCCACAATAAAAGGCCACTCTGAAAGGCGCAGTTTTATCACACAACAAATTCTCTGAAACGTCTTTGGAGATGGCTTATGGTAGAGAAACGAACATTCAATACACGAGCAACAGCTCTGGTTGACATTCCTGCTGTCAGCATGCCAATTGCACGCTCCCTCAAATCTTGCCACATCTGTTGCATTGTGCTGTGATAAAACTGCAGCTTTCAGAGTGGTCTTTTATTGTGGGCAGTCTAAGGCACACCTGTGCACTAATCATGGTGTCTAATCAGCATCTTGATATGGCACACCTGTGAGGTGGGATGGATTATCTCAGCAAAGGAGAAGTGCTCACTATCACAGATTTAGACAGATTTGTGAACAATATTTCAGAGAAATGGTGATTATTGTGTATGTGGAAAAAGTTTTTAGATCTTTGAGTTCATCTCATAAAAAATGGGAGCAAAAACAAAAGTGTTCCGTTTATATTTTTGTTGAGTGCACTTATAATTTAGCTCTTGTGCAAGTCACTCAAATCCTCACACTGCCTGCTTTTCAACTTCAAGAACTGACTCTTCATGTGCTACCAAGTATATCCCAGTCCTTGACATATGCCACTGTGACAAGATACTCCAAGTTAATTATCATCGGTTTTAATGTTTTGGCTTGTTGGTGTATATTTATATATCTTGGGTCCAAACTTTCTTAATCTGTACTGATTTTAAGAATAAAGCTGGATAAAAAGCTGAACAGATTGCCACTGTCTCTGTAATGCAGTACTCACAGTCCTGTCGAGCAGCTATTTTTGGGGATGTTTCGGGACTTAAAGATTTATTACATTTTGTGCATTTCAAAAAAAAAAAAAACTTATGAATTATTTTTGTATGAAAGTGTCTGAACTGTCTCTGGGATATGTTTGTTGTATCTTAATGCTGAACTGCAAATCAATGCCTCATCTTTTATTGTATGTTCTCAAGCCAAGAAACTATTCGAGTGAGATTGCATGTACTAGCTAACTTTATTATGCCTAATGCCGCCTTTTGTTAGTTTGTTTAGTTTTGGATGGAAATATGGGATGTGACTGTGATCAGCATGTAAAGAGAAACTTGATTTCAGCCGTTTTTAGGAGTTTATTCTTCTTTTGTTATACAGAAGCATGCTCAAATTGCCTGTGGCTATGGTGACTTGACTCTGGAAAAATGTAGTACATTTTACAAGTGTTTAAGGGCCGGTCTTGTGTATATGAATTAGTGCTGCACTGTGGAAAGTACAGGCATGGACCAGAAGCACAGGTCATGTAATAAGCTACAAGAAAGTTGTACTGTTTCTCAGGCACAAGAATTTGGATTTTTTACAAAGGCTATTATTCCATTAGCAAAGAAATTTGGGGCAAATATGCTCTGAATGCATTAAAAGGAAATGTGAAGGTTTAACCAGTAACCTCTTATTCCAGTGCATGGATTTCAGGAAGCATGCCTTTCTGCTGGCTGCAGCATGTGGTTATATCAGATGAATCACAGATGTCACTGAAGCCCGCAACGGAAAACATTTCAGATTTTATTGCAATGATTCTTTGTTCAGTGCATGTGAAAAAAACCTAATTCTTAAAAAATAAAAAAACAAATGGAAATGTTTCATAAAATGTGCTTTGTCTAAATAAAATCAAGTCAGCGTGTTTACAGGTCTCCAGCAATAAAATTGTTTTTAAAAAGTGGATTTGTTGTGTATGTGAGCTGTGCAGCTTCACAGTTCAGTCAAACACTGTTCAACAGCAACATGTAAAACATCATTATCAGGCGGTTCAGTCTGATGCAATCACTGTATTGTGATTAATAAAACATTAAGTGTCACTCGGTCTCAGGCACTCAGTTTAAATCATTTTAAAAATCCCTAAATGGCGAATTCTTTCAGAGCAGTTGCTCAAGATTGTGGCAATAAAAAATGAAAAAGTGGCATTACCAGGAACTAACCAGCATTAACATCCAGCAATATACAGAGGGGACACGAACACCATCTATTACAGCGTCACGTATGTAGCATCAGTGGTGACACCACAGTTGTTATCCTTCATAGACATGAGGATGTAGCCGTCATTGCCCCAGTAGGTGGACCAAGAGTTCTTTACCAGCCAGTATGGCTCCCCACTCAAGCTACCGTATCCCACTGCAAGCACAGCATGGTCCAAATCATCTGGGGTATTACCTAAAAAGCAGAGTGAAACGTGTTCAGCTGTAGACAGAGAAATACTGCTGTAAAAAGAATGAGTGCCACTGAGGTGGGAACCTACCACAAGCAGGTTCATAGTAGACGCCATGGCTGTAGAAAACAAATGAGCGATGCGAAGCGTCAATGCTGACAGCCACCGGCCCGTTTTTGAAGAGAGCTAGCTTAAGGGCCTCTGCATCACCTGATGTGACATTGGTGTAGCTCTCGATACGTGCGGTGAGCTCGGATGAGTTCACGTGGCAAAATCCATTCTGTTCAGAAAGGGAAAACAGGTAAGAGTTCAGAGACGGTGGCCAAGTTTATGTACATACTGAGGACATGTAGGAAAAAAAACCTCAACCAGTCACAGTTGTAACTATAGTCCTGTAGTTTCGACACAAAAGACAAAACAGTGACTGAACACAAGCGCCAGACAGAGCTTTAAAACTGGACCAAACAGACGCAAACCTCTGATACACAGAAAGCAAATCCATTCTTTATACTTCTAAGAAAGCAATATTCAGGCAACTGAAGTATCTGATAACTGGGTATCAACTACAGCATTTAAAAATCTGTAAAAGGCTTGCTGCCTGTATGTTAGGCTGACTGTGAACCTGAAGGGAAAATGGTTTCAGTGTCACAATACTAAAATTACAAAGCTGCACTGTACTGGTGGGAAAGTGTCTTAACGTGCCTAAATGTCTTTTTCCTAACCATAATGAGGAGCAGACTGTTGGAGTCACATTTCATAGAAACTTGTAAATCCAGGACTCGTTTAACCCTTTGAGCACTGGGCTATTTTAAGGGTAATTTCCTTTACTTTTAAGCAGCCATCTCATTATCATAAACGGTGTCTGTAGTTTCTTTTGCTCAAATCAGTCTAGTCCTTTGATATGACAATACAATTTTTATTTTAGCCTTCATGTGAAGGGAAAAAAGTCTATTATTAAAAAGACATTTTTATGCGTCTCTCTTCATAAAATGATAGCAGTAGTCTTATTTTTTCATACTTGTAAATGGAAGATTGTCTGGAATTTGGCAATATCAGAACCACAATGGTGGGATACTGCATGACTTAAGAATATGAAAAAAATATGTTTGGTGTCTAATGGAAATATTTGCCTACTTACACACACACACACACACTTGTCATAAATGCAATAAAAAGTGGATACATTGTTTTTGGTTTATTTTCTATAGAGAGTGGGATGTAATGTCAGCCCTATGTTGGAAACAAAGCAGGCATTCACTGAAACTGGATTACTTTGTAGCGCTTTATCACACAGAGAAACTAGTATCATCAGAAAGCACAAGTTTTGCAGTTTATCCTGTTGTGAAACACTGGGAACATAATCATTACTTCTACGCGTACAAAATACAAATATGTAACAAGTGTAATTACAAAGCTTCCACCCTTTCTTGTACGTGTTCCTTATAAATGCAGTGATGAGTTCAGGAGTAATTGAAACAAAAGTAATGGGTGTGGAGATGGATGCAGAGCTGTATGCAAAACCATGATTACATTTGAATGGAAATTTACATTTCTTTGTCTCACCAACAGAGAAGTAATTGGCAGCGTGAATGGTCATTTTCATGAGACATGCACTCCGCCTTACTGTAATGAGCAATTCATGAGTGAACTGAGAAGGAAGGACATGAATATGGATGCAGTTGTATCTGTGGGATGGGGAGTTGAACATGTTCTAATGAGCCTTGCTGTCTGAGTTGAAATTTCAAATCAATTTTCAATTTTGTTCCAAAACATTCAAAGACGTTTCAGTTTCTCAGGCATAATAAAACATTTCTATTCTTCCTTTAAGAAAAAGGAGAACGATGTGTTTCAGCGCTATTTCAGAATTGTCATGGTCTTTGGGTTCACTGTCATGAAATCATCTCACCATTCCCATATAGGCTCCGTAGGTTTCTGTTGTGGCGATGCCTCCATGTTTCATAATCCACTCATACGCTCTCCACTCCTCTCCTCCATCACAGCCGTTGTTACCAAAACCCCAGGAACAGTCCACCAGCATCTGCTGAGACAGGACCTGCAGGGAACCCGTCTGAAAGATAAAAGGACGAATGTTATGTCACTTGGCTTGCAAATTAACAACCTGCCTTGACTTGCTGTGAATGAATCAGCTGTAAACATAATGGCAACAATTCCACCCCCTTTTTATCGTTAAAACACTGCAGAAACCTCTCATGACAGAAACTATGCCTGAGGCATAATTAAGTAACTGGTTCACTCCTATATTTTGTAACAGTGTTGCCTAAGAACATTTTAGAGCAACTTGTCTGTTTAATCTTCTTCCATCTGAATTATTGAAACATTTCATTGGACTTTATTTTACTGCTCAGCTTCAAATGGTTCAGAATGTAGCAGCCCGGCCTTAGATAAACACCAAACAAACCCACTCACACTGGCTTCCTGTGCCTTTCAGATGCAGCTCAACATCCTCCTGATCAATTCAAAGCTCTCCATGGACTGGCACTCTTTTGCATCTCTAAACTTATAACCAATTAGTCTGCACTAAGATTACGCAGACCTTCAGACCAACTATTCGTAAAAGCTTTTCTGCTTGCCATCATGTCAGATGAGTCTGCACCACTTAAAAAACCAGTGTAGACTGGTATTTCTTTAAGTTGCTCTTTATAATCCCTATTAGTTTTATTTATTTTCTAATCAGAATTTCTAATTTGTTTCCATTTTAGAAACTGTGCATGACTTGCTGCTTTCATTCTGAGTCTTATGAACATTACATCTGAAAAAATGCGGCTTTGAACAGTACCATATAAAAAGTTATTTCGTTTGAAAACACTTGATCAGATGATAAAGAAGTGGATCCTGAGGGTTTAGGAGGGAGACAGTCAGGTTAAAGGGTACAAATAAGAGCCAAAGAGTACAACAAAAGACAGACAAGAAATGTGGCCAAGGCTGGAGATGAAAACACACTGAAGTTCATAACTGCATTTTTACAACATTTTTACACCAGCTGTTATCTACAGGTTGCGAGTCAGACGCTGTGAGATCAAGTAGAAATAAATTTACAAGTGTCCCCTGGGGAGTGGCTCTGTTTATGAACCTGCCTCAGAGGACGAGGTTGCTGCGTCATGCAGGTCACTTCCTGCTGCTGCGCTGCGCACTGGCAAAGGTACAAAGACAAACTGCTGGGGCCTCACAACATTACTTTCTCTTGGCCAAATCAAACTCTTTCTATGGTCAATGCAAAACAATTAGGAGTACTCACCCATACAAAAAGGCTCTGCTCAACCGCTGTGGTCTCATTAGTTTGATGATTGACACATCACTTTAGGAACTGAAGAAATCTAATAAAACTGTCACATATTGTAATATAAACACGAAAACAGAACATAATTGCTTTAATGACCATCCACCCTCCCAGGAGTTTTGGTAATTTTTCTCCTGTAGTGGATCAACTATGTCCTTCTACAATGTAACCATTCACGCTTTGCTACTTTATACTTCTTGGCCACTACAGTCCAGGGGCACACATTCTAAAACACCTTTTACGTTACCACATTTATTAAAAAAAAAATAAAGTGATCAGTCATTTTGCAGATTCTGATTGACAGCACAAAATAAGATCAATAAATAAATCCTGACATATCATTAAAGATTAAAATAAGACAAGACTTTACTGATCCTGTGGAAAAGTACAATTATTTAAGCATTCATAGTGGCACACGGAGAATCAGAAGAATTCATTTTGATCTTATGAAACAGTTTGCGTAATTATCAATTTATTTTGATCTTATGAAACAGTTTGCGTAATTACCAATGGAAGAAATTTACTGCAGAAATCTTGCTTACATAAGCAAAAGAGATCACTATATGTGAAGGCATGAAAATAGTACACGGGAAAAATCTAACTATCTCAACAGATCAAAGTGTTTGGTCCTTGTTACATTATTCTAATGCCATTCTAATCACATAATGCAGTGATCAGGTTCTACCTTGAACATTTTGGTTTGGGTCACGCAGCTTATCATGTCTGCTTAAGCAGTCACCAAGTATTTCATGAGTAAAAAGTAAATGTATTCTCATGATCATGGAATCTGTTTGATAGGATAGGATGATAGGATGATCCTTCTATTAAAGGAAAGATCTCAGTACTTCCCCACTGCATCTCAGTCTATGAATTACACAGTTATCGGACACGAGACATAATCAAAAGTGGTGTGCATGTGAGAGAGAGAGTCAAAGAATTTGGTCACTTCAATGGGGTGCCATCAAATCCCATAATAAACCAGTACTATGTTTGGATCATGTTGCTAGGCAACAACGGAGAAGGAATGCCTTTGAGCTGAGTCTTCTGGAGGATTGAGGCAGGCCAAAGAAGACATTCATTCTGTCTTACACATTCACATGCACTGTCAAGTCTACCTAACACGTGTGAAAGTGGCACGGTGAATCATGTAGGGAACCTGCCCTGAAGGGGAGAAACTCTTTTCATTCACAGGAATGCTTTTCCTAAGCTTAATGGAATCAAAATACTACCTGTAAACTATTTCAGCCAACTGAATGAATACAGACTCTTGCATTTTTCACAGGCATAACAGAAAAAATGCTGCTACATAGAGGATTTTTAATATCCTTTCACCATTTCACGAATATCTCCAATAATTATACTTCCATATATATACACTTCACAATGGATATGTTTAATTCTTCACATTGAATTGGTCTAATTTGTTTTCCGTTTTGCATGTTTTCGGTGTTGGTGTCAAGAATATACATCTCCTCATATGCACAAAATTTACCAATTCTTTTTTAACCTTTGACAAATTATGTCATTTTCAAATTTAATTTGCTGTATATTTCTTCCTAAATAATCCACTAGTCTATTAAAGTCCAACCTTATCATATTGCCACAGATTCATTTACAGTAATAATAATTGCATTGCAAACAAACTAAACCATGACCAGATGAAGCACCATGCTGAACATCTGCGGCTTCAATTGGCATAAGAAAATCACCTCATCATTTAAAAATCACTGGAATGGAGCCAGAGACTGTTTTATAAGATGCTTTTATCTTCCTTACCTTCAAGAAGAGAGCGCCCTCTACTGCTCCAGTGGTGGCAAAGCTCCAGCAGGAGCCGCAGATGGCCTGGTCCTTCACTGGGGTCACAGCACCTGGAAGGGCAGAGTACTGGTAAAAACTGGATGTTCTGTCAGATGGATGCATCTCAGGTAAGCATGTCAGATTACTACGGACCATAAAGCCTCCAGTCAAGTGACTCTGGTATTCCGATCCCCTCATAACTTTTGGAGGGGAACGGGAGCCCTCCATTTGGTGTCTTTCTTTGTTTCCTTCCCCTCATGGTTGCCAGCTCTGACATGCTGCGATCTGACAGGGAGTTCAGTGCCAGGGAGAAGGACAGTCCAGCTCTGTTCTTAGAATGGATGTACCTGCAAAAAACCAGTAACCACGTCATCAGAGATATTTCAATTAAAAAAAAACAAAAAACACTGATCTACATCCATGCTATACTGAAAGCATTCAGTGTTTATTATGAAAAAAATCTGGTAATATCATACTGCAACGTCACATTTCAGTTTTAAATGTGCCTCTCACCGGAGATTCTGAACAAAAGCATGCTCCCTCTTCTCATGCTCCCGTTCATCACCGTACTGACGCTGGAACTTCTCCTTGAAATGCTTGAACATGCCCTGCGAGTGCCCTGATGCTGAGGTGTGGATGAGGTCTTTCATTGGATTGGCCAACATGTGGTGCTCCACTCCTGGGCCAGGAAAATTCCCACAACTCATACCTACAGAAAGGATGACAGAGCACGAGTGTCTTTTGTTCACATCCGATTATTCTAAAAGGTCTGGGAGGTATGAAGCTACAGCTGATTAACAAACCTTCAGGCAGAGAGAAGATTTTAGGGTCCACATGAGTGCCGAACTCCTTGTAGTCCACCAAGTATTTGTCATAATGGGAGCCCAGCAGCGTGTTGTATCCCATCATCTCATAATGGAGGGGAGTGGCTGTCCCTTTGCCGTTTGCACCTTGCTCTGAATGGCTCACCCACAGTGTATATGTGTTCTTCTTGTAACCCACAGTGGTCACATTCTGCCAAACTTCACACAGAGAACCTCCAAAGTACTCCATTCTCAGGAACTAAGGGGGGGAACATGTGAGAACACAATGAGAAAAACATATCTAATGCTTTCAATAGCAGCAAGTTTAAGTTAAATGTGTAACTAAGGAATGATAAATCTGAAGGTGAACGTGACAGATGCTCCATAAACAGTGCTGCGGTTTAACAAGTCCTCAGCATCATTGAGTATTTGTAGTGTTTCAAGCTTGTGAAACTGTGGAGTCACAGAAGCACAATGAACTTAAATCTCCCTGGAGGACCTGCTGGTCTGCTTGCATCGGTTCACCACAAAGTTTGCATATCAGAGTGTCATAGTAGAGTGTGTAATGGTGGGAATATAGTACCACAAATGTAGTAGCTGAAGGAGCTGCAAAGAATTACATTTACAGTCCGTCTATTCACAACTGGGAAAGTAGTTTATTCTTCATCAGGTTTTTTTTCCTGCACGGTATAAAAATCAAGGTCAGCAATAACCTGTAGTTTGTAAGTTCACACACACACACCTGGAAGCCTCGCACATCGGGCAGCGATGCCTGCGGTGTGACAGCTTCATCCTTTGTTCCATTGACCTGGAAGCACTTCATCACATTTTTCTCCTCTTCTGTGGTCTCAGGGGTGATTTTATAGGCAACGCCAAACTGCAGCTCTGATCCCAGCTGGTAAGTCGAAACCTGGCCTGTTGATAATCACAATGAGGGATGTTAAAACTGACTCCTTTATTCTTAGTAAGACCTTTGGTTGTTTTTTTTTTTTTTAATTTTTTGTTAATAAAGTGATTTTATTGTATCATTTTGTTAAAACCTAACAATAAAACTCTAACTTGTCACCCTTGCCACACACATAAATTGAACAGGTAGGTCACCCACTGATTTATTCTAAAACTAATCCTTTGGAAGAAATCCCTCAAAATCCTGTTCCAAAGTTTCCTGCAGTGGTGTGTTTAGTGGTATTCTGGTACATGGTGACCTTAGACACACAGAGTGGTTTTGTAATGGTGAGGTGACCCATAACACTAGGAGGAGACAACACAGATAACTAAAAGGGACAGAGGGGGCAGCATGTTGATAAAATAGCGATCAATGGGTGGAGTTTGGTTTGCATGCAGACGGTCTACAATGAAAAGTGATAAGATCGAAAAGTCTGGCAGACAGCTGACAACAACAATGGAGTGACAAGATCAAGGAGTCCACACATTTGATTAGCTTACAGTCGCATTGAACCCAAGATGATTAGGAAAACAACTACAAAGGATGTGTCTCAGTCATCATTAGTATGCATCCCTTGGTTCTGTTCAGTATTTGGGGCACACAATACCAGGTTTGTAAAGAGTTCTTCCTCCCTCTTGAGTAAAAACTATAGCAAACATGTCTAAACCAACAAATATGTCACAAATGCAGGACCACTCCAAGACAAATCTAAACCCTAAACATGCATTCGTCCCCTTACCTGGGCTCAACAAGCACACTAACTGCTCAGTAAAGTTGAAACACCTATTACTGTCAGAATCAGCAATAAGACTCCCAGATTAGAGTTAATCTTTCAAACTTGTTGAAGAACTAAAGCGCAGATTTGCATAATCTGTTCTCACTCAGTGCCACTCTTAGAGATTATTTTCTAATTTTTCTTCTAAATTACATCCTGTAGTAGATTGGTTTCCACACCGTGTTGCCCTTACACTCAACAAATCTTAGGGTCCCCACAGATTTGGATTCATGTATTAAGTACCTGTACCATCCTATGACTCCCTAAGCTTTCTGCTTTCCCTATATAAAAATGTTTCTGCCGTTGCACCAAGACAGTTGTAATTTACCTGATCCATTTGTGATCATTATGACTGTGTAATAATGGAAAACCTGAGTTAACTTTAGACAGATTGTTTAACATGTACCAGAATTTCAAGTACATAAAAATGCTATGTAAACAGTATAAAAGAGAAAAAAGCCTGCATAACAAAGACTCAAAGTTATGAGTATGTAGGACGAGTCACCAGATCAAGTTCACCAAAACAGCTTATTATGGCGGTTTTGCTTCCTGTATAATGCTGTGATGATACAGTCTGGACTCTTTTCTGACACAACAGGCTTTCCGTTTCAAATCCAGCCAAGCAGGGAAAATACAGAGTCAGGTTTAAGAGAAACAGTCGTGGGTCAGCGGGTTTCTTACCATGGTAGTAGTCTATTCGACTGGACTTTGCCGTTCGGTCTAACCAGGCTTCAAATGGTTCTTTAATTTCAGCGTAGGGTAAAGAGATCACTCCTGCAATGAAAATGTGTAACGTTGCTGTAGTTAGGCCAAAGTCCAAGCACAGAAAACCTTAATACATATATTTTTATGGTGCTTTTACTGCTTACCTTTGACATGGTAGGCGTTTCCAAAATCAGGAAGGGAAGGGACTGCTTTTCCCTCTGCACCTGAAAATAAGCACACATAAGTGGAAAGATTGTTAAGGGAAACTGCATTTTTAGCAGTATGGATGTCTTAAAGGACAATGAGGTAAATTTCAGCCCAGTTCTTAGACAATGCATATGACCAGACTGCCAGAAACGCTGATATCTGTCCCTGGACATTTCCTCTCCTGCATTATTTACATAGGATACAGTCTGCTAGAGAATGTGGGAATATAGCAATTGTTGCAATCTCTCTGTCACAGACATATAGCAGAGACTGAAACCCCTTTAGTGAGGTAGTTTTACTGGCCACTGGGCAGTATATCAATGTTTCACCTAACCAACGACACTGTGTTTTAAAGACCAGGCAGGTTAGTTGTCACACTGGCGGAAAGAGTTTAACAAAGGTTTAAGTTTTGGCCTGCAAGATGGTGTAAAGTATAGTTAATGTTTGCCGAATTAAAAGGTAGACTACGCAGTCTCATTGACATTTAGAAGACATATTTTGAAACGTGCATGGCTTCTCGATGATCACATTAACTTTAAATTGACATTTTTTGACTGCTTTCTGGCGTGGGCTCCCATACGTCAGCATAGGAAAATATATCGTGTGTGTTCCCCTCAGCTCTACAGTCACTTGTAAAGGACAGTATTATTTAACAACCTGAACGTTAACGTAGCTTTTCTAACAATATCACTACATGTTAGCTGTATTTGTAGCATGTAACGTTAGCTAGCTTGAAATATGATGTAGGAAAATGAAATGTCGTTACTTACCAATAGCAGCAAACAAAACAACCACCACAATGTAAGAAAGCCGCATGGTTTCTACTGTGGGCTATGAAATATAGGACAGAAAAGCAGCCAGACTAAAAACAAACAAGTTAAAAACACATGACCGTGCAGAACACCCAAAACACTGATTAACACAGAAAACACCACAAGGAAGTTACTGACGCTCTCTCTCGACCAATCACATTGCGGCAATCAGGAATATAGTCCAATCAGAAGCCAGAGGCGGGTTTTAGGTGAAATTAGTCATGTGATTTGTGTCATATGATCAGAATAACCTATGCTTATAGAGTTCAGGAAAAGGAGGCCCTGCACCAAAAACATTCATTCGTATTGAGTAGACGAATTATGTTTATGGCTAATTTTGAAAGTAGTAACGTACATTTATTTTTAGTTTTATTTTAGAGTCACATACATGACATTGCAGAGCAGGGATGGAAAGCTGTTGGCATGACTCAACAAAAACAGGAGCTGTTTACCTGGAAGTCATTGCTTGACTGTTCAATTTAAATCAGATTTTAAAAAAAATTAATTCAAAAAGTAAAATTCCTGTGTGCTTATTACCAAACAGTTATGTTGTGCCACAGTATTAAATTCAATTTCTACAATCTACAGAGTTGTGACTAAAACATTATCAAAGTGTAATTCCTTTTACTTGGCCAAAACTGTAGCATCTTGAAGGTAATATTTAACTCCAATGTCCCCTGAGTCAGCAGTTAATTTTTATGTTTTGATGTCCATTTGAGTTTTCTGATGAATCTCCAAAACAATGCAAGAGAATGGAATCTTATTGGTTCTGCTCACAGCTTTAAAACTAGAAAAGCACTCAGAGAGTGCAGATCTCCGCCAAGGATAGAGAGGAAAACAGGAAACCCATGCAGTAAAGGATCATGAGCTGGAATCAAACCTGCATCTCTGACACAGTTCTGTTTATGAATCACCTTCTTAACCAGTTGAGCTATCTGGACACTTTGCTCCAATTTGTTGGACGACATACTAACCTATGATGTTTTTGTCATATTTTGGACCACATACTAAAACATACTAAAAAATTCAAAGTGATCCAGAATCCAGGATCCTTTCCGGATTGCCACCAAAATTAAATCAGCTCTTCCTCTTACCATAGTCTACATCCCCTCAAAATTTCATGTGAATCTGCCCAGGCGTTTTTGAGTTATCTTGCTAACAGACAGACAGACAGACAGACAGACGGACACACAAATGCTGGGTGTCACATGACCTCCTTGGCAGAGGTAAAAAAAAGGCATTTAAAAGAAAAAGTAACTCTGGATATGTCACAGCAGGATTAAAGAGTAGCTCACTCTGACTCAGTATGCATTTGTCTGTTATTCAGATTAAATCATAGTAGGACGTCAAAGTATGTTATTTAACACATACATTAGATTAGATCACCATGTTCCACCACTGAGTCAAGAAAAAAAACAAAAAGATACCCTCAGCTAATCAAAAGGGTAACTATTAGCCAAATTACAAAGTGACAAGAATCATGTCTTATAACACATACAGCTTTATGTTTGACATAAAACCTTTTCATTAAGTGTCAACCAAAAGCTTAAAACATTGTTAGCAAATATAAATAATAGTTAAACATCAGCTTTTAATTAACACAGTAAATATATTTAAACCAAATATAATATCCAGTAAATAAGGATAAAATATTAAAAAAATAAATAAAAACACAGTGAAACTCAGTCAATATGGGGTTTCATATTTTAGATCTAATAGTGTTTCATTCTGAAGAGTAAAACATCTAGATTGTTGGAGTGATAATTTCTCTATTCCAATACATCTTAATGAGGAAAAGGAGATTTAAACATTTAAATCCAACAGTGCTTCTCTGTTCAGCAGCATGAATGTTTAGTGGTCAGCATGCCGTTCCAACATATGATACATCACAAGTAATGAAGTAAATGATGGGCCCAGTGTCACATGAGATAAATATTTTATAGGGATTGCTTTACCTGTGTGAGGATAAAGCTGTCAAAGCAGAAAGAATTATTTCTCTGACAACAGTTACTGTAGCAGCAGTTGCCATCAGGTGCTGAAGTACGTTGAGCTGGTATTTTGTTGGGGAAGAGGTGAATGTGCGTTTACTAATGGGTCTCTGGAGTTTTTAACATCTCTTATTTACCATGAAAGGTTGTTGTTGAATACATCCATTAGATGTGATCAGATTCTTGTATATGTTTCTTCACCTGTTCTGTACCAAACTCTTACAGGTAATTAAAGGTTCCACCACTTAATTAAACACATAGCTGCAAAAAAAAAAAAAAAAAAAAAGATTTATTAATTTACATAAACTTTAAATTTAATTGTTTTTTTGTTTGCTTTTAAAAAAAATAAAGTTGTAGCAACTCTGTGTAATTGGCTTGATAATTACATTTTTCTTCACCCCTTTCCTACCTACTTAATATGTCTGGACTATTTCAGGTTGTGTGTTAGAGGGCCTGAGCTAAAGCCGAGCTAATATGATGCAGAGGACGTGTCTAGATGAGGATCAAGCCTTTTATGAATAAATTAGATTAAAACAATGGATTTGGGAATATTTTTACTTGATATGACCAACAGTGGACTCATGTACAGAGTTTAGGCTACACTTGCTCATACAGTTGATGGAATAATATTGTTCTACTGCATGTAACTAAATACTGACATTTGGATATCCTACTCTCCAATGGAACTGACGAATAAAAACAAAACCTAAACTGTGCACTAGATGTCAGTATCTGCCGTGGTTACAATACTGTTGACTACTACAGGACTTGAATCCAGAGCTAATCTGGCACAGATATTGAAATCACAGGATACCACATAATTGAAAATAGCTTGCTCTCATGAGCATGTGCAGACAGGCAGAAGAAAGACAGGACTGGAAGACACAGTTACAAAGTGAAATTGGCTGTTCTGCACTCAACTTTGTCACGAGGCAGTTTCAGGGCACTAACTGAAGTCATGAGATAACAGTCCAACAGCTGAGGACATAAAACAGTCAGTCAGTGTGTGTTCACAGCAAAATAACAGCTGAATGAAAGAGGAATAGTCAGCAGGAAAACCACAGAACAACATTATCTAGTAGCCACTTTGTAGAACATTTCTAAGACTGCTAATGATAATGTAATTATGATGCTACAAGGAAAGCATCATGATGACGTAAATCTAGATTTAGCTGAACTGATTATTATATAGTTTCACAGCGTGCAAGGTCTTGTTGGGAAAAGTTGTTATTTGTAATGTACTTTTCAGTGCACAAAGTCGGCAATACAAGACAGCTGTCCTGCTATTACACAAGAGTTCTCCTCAAGAAGCCAAACACTCGTCCAAGTTAAACGGGCTAACAGGGGGATAGGGTCATTTAAGAGGTTTGACCACAAAACTGTCCCAGCTGATCATTCACAATACAACAATTGTTTTAGTGTGCTATAATTTTTCTGAAATGTTATGTCAAATATGCAAATGAGGATATAGTCAGCTTCACAAGCTTCTTGTTTCATTTTCAAGTTTTACAGCAGAGATTTAGGAAAATTAAATCTAACACTATAAATCAGAAACTTCTGAGACAGCTAGAAAAAATGCATTTTTTGCTATTTTTTTTGGACAAAAATGTTCCAGAAATCAGATTAGATATGGGAATAAAAATGGAACATTTGTTGTATAAGAGCTACTGAGGAGGAGATTTCTGGTTCAGATTATGAGAAAAAACTCATTTTGAAAAAACAGCCTTTAAAGATATGTAATATAACTGAAATGCAGAGATGAAAAGAAGCTAAATGTGTTTTTAAAGATGTCCCCCCTGTAATTGACCAATGCATGAAAAACAATCTGTTTGCCTGTAGTGTCTGACTAACTGCAAATTTTTACACATTCTTCTGGTTAACAGGACAAACTTGCCACTTCCAGAAAACTCGCAAGAACCTCAAGAGACAGGAACCATTCTAAGTCTAATGTTTGTTACATGAAACACATGTTTATTGCCTATTTTGTGTTAAACAATTACAACAGGAACCACAAAACATTGTTCATATACAAGAATACAGGAGTATAAATATAGAATATCTGCGCTACAGGGTAGTATTTGAACATTTGTCAAAAGCACCAACAGACACACATTCAAAAACATCATCCACACAAACAAACCACCTGAGAATGCGGTTTGCACTTTGCACTCGACAACACACTCACTCGCTCACTCACGACTCTAAATGGAAGACCATTCTAAGTCTCTTTAGTGCTCAGAGTACTGTTTGCACTCCAGTTTTTTTCCTTGTTGATTATTTCTCCACAGTTGAATCCACACTCAACAGAATAAATTGAAAAGGGTTGAGAAATAAAGGCAGAACATGACAGAAACTTTGCTTGGTTTTGTCCTATTTCGATCCTCATTTGAAGCCAGTAGAGGCTCGTGGTTTTTTTTTTTCACATAAATACAAAACGCATCTTAGTGGTGCCAACAGTTGCATGTTAACATCAATTATAAAGTTTACTACATTAATGTGGACACGGCACTGCATGGCTGTAGACAAGTTACATCATCGCTGAAATGACAGACAGCCTCTACAAAATGGACAGAATATTCGTCATAGTGCTGTACTACAGAAAGGGATTTATGGCACAAAAGAAGAGCATGGTCTTATCTGGGCAAATACAGATGAAGGAAAATCCATCAAATGGCAAATAACTCTTTGTAACATGAATCATGGAGCCTTATGAGAAATGTAGTCCTTTGAATTACACTAGTCCTAATGCCACAGGTTTGATCATCCCGTCTCCGATCACATCTGTTTACAATAAATCCAGTTTATTTAACACAATATACTGATGTCAAATCCATATAGCACCTCTCATGTGACACCACTGATGTTTAGGCAACACTGAGACAATGTCATACGGGTTTGCAGCTTGCTGTCTCATTGTTTTCTGTGGCTGCTTCACTCTGCTCCATGTCTTCTGACAGTAAGTCCTTTCTGAGGCTTGAAGCTGAGCACAGCGAGTGTTGCAAGCGCGACAAACGTCTTTAGACGCTGTTGAGCAGCAGAATGGCAGTGGCGGCACTGGGAGAGGAGATTTCAGGGTTAATAAAATGGGGGTCTTGTTCATCCCCAGAATCCGCTTCTTGTTCTTGTGCTACAGTCAAAGACAGCTTGTTCAGGCCGGCTTCTAATGTCGCCTCGGCTCCCTCTGCTCTGTCACCTGCAACACACAAGAAAAGAAAGAATGCAAACATTTGTTAATAAATCTGCAAGTTAACAGGGCATACAGCAATTTTCTTTACTAAATAAATGTACTATGCTTAAGTAAAAATACTAGGTACCTGTAGTTGCATTTAAATGCTACTTTATACTTTACACTGATGAACCACAATATTGAAACCACTGAAAGGCGAAGTGAATAACACTGCCCAGATCTCAATCCAATCTAGGATGGAGGATCCACCCTGCAACCCACAAACCCCACAGGATCCACTGCCAGCATCACAGGGCACAGTTATTTTGGCAGCATGAGTGGGACCGAACCAATATAAGACAGATTTAATGTTGCTGTTGGATCTACTGCACTTTTTACTCTCTCCCTCCATTTCTTCCACAGCTACAAATGCTGATTCCAGTTCATATAAAGATTTCACAATCAAAACATATGATGCAGTATGACTAAACTACCCATCAGTAAAAAAAAAAAAGTTAAAATAAGCCAAAAGTTACCAAAAGGCAAACACAGGACCATTTATTTCTGAGCTTGGAATCCCTTCAGCAGCATAAGTTACATATGTACATTATATTGATAGTTATTTACAGCACTGCTACTTTTACGTGCAAATAAATAAACGCTCTGAGCACTTCCTCCATGACTGAATAGGCTGAATGGAAAAATTCCATCTTACGAGGTGCTGATGTTATTGCTGTTACTGATTTGAACATTTCTATAACAAGTTAGATATACCCACTTCATGTGGGAGCTTTAGAAGTGCTGATAAGCAGATTTCTAAGTTTTCTACCGCCATCACCCCCTACTTTCAGTATGTATGTTCAGATAAACCAATCATCTCTTGTTTCCACCTCTGTATCTCCCAATATATTTAAGTGGAGCTTTAAGATAAACAAACATACAAAACATTCCCAACATTAGAGGTCAGTGGTCACCTCTCTCCTGGTCGCAGTCTGGAGAGGAAGCTCCACTGCACTGGCTGCGAGGGCCCAGGAGAGGTGAGGCATGCCCAGAACCGCACACTGAGTCTGGGCTGTGAGAGCTACAGGGGCTCGCTAACTCCAGGCCATCGGGACAAGAGGAGGACTGGATGGTGGAAGATGGAGAGGAAGAAAAGTAGGAGGAGGGTAAAGGGCTGGGCATGTCGAGTGGGGTGGAGGCAGAGGTGGAAGGATGGGAGCAGGAAGAGGAAGAAGGCGAGGAGGGCACTGGTTGGGGAGAGGAGGTGGAGTGAGAGTCGGCCTCCTCCTCTGAGCTGCTACTGTGACTGCCCTCTTCGTCAATGGACACTGACACCACTGAAACACACACAGATATGAACTTTAAACATGCAGACACACAGATGCACCAACAGCACAAGAAACGGTGGATTGATGAAGTGGATGATTCCTGATCTCAGAGTGCTGGTTATACTCACTTGACAGGCCGTCTGACTCCATTTGGAAGTTGGCGATGTCCTCGTTACCTCCGTCTCCTTCGGCACCAACGCCTTGCTCCCTGGTTCCCATGGCGAGGGAGCGTCGCTGGGCGTGGATCTCCTCCGAGATGCTTTCCAGATTGCGTAGCGCCGCACGGTACTCGGCCTTGGCAACAACTAGTTTGGCCTGACGTTCGTCCACATGACGCTTCAGTTGCTATGAGAAATCAATCAGAGTTTCTCAGCAAACTTTGACTACTAGTAAAACTGTTTGCAAATATGAATTATACACAGTTTCATTAGGCTGTGTGGCATTTACAGAGTGAGGATTGTTCCCTAAGGCCAGCAGATGGCAAAATTTATATTCCGAATGACATAAATTTGCCATATGCCCAAGACAGTGAGAGTCTGTGTGAATCTCTCCATGGACATCTGCATACTGACAAAACTGTGTCTGTGTAAATACTGTGCTACAAAGCAGCAGTGCAAATGCTTGGCAGTATTGTGCTTGTGTGGAATACATACAATACTTATTTCATGTAGGTGTCTTATACTACTGAGATAGGTTTTCTTAGTGCTTGCATGGTAGTTTGCATGGTTTCCTTTGGGTGCTCTGGCCTCCCCCCAGAGCCAAAAGAGATGTATGTTAGACTAAATGGTGATCCTAACTCATCTGCCTCTCTGTGTTGGCCCTACAAGGGACTGACGATCTAACCAGAGTGTAAACTGCTTCTCGCCAGAATGTCAGCCAGGCCTAAGCCCCCGTGACTCTCGGATGGGTAAAGAGGAATTAGTAGATGGATGGATGACTTGTGAATATTTTCCAGAAACACATCAGCAACTTGCTACAAACAGCAAACATTCTAGTGAACCTGCAGTAAAAAATGTAATTAAAGATCAATTGTTTGCATTCTAGCCATAAATCCATGACAAGTTTGCCACAAATCTAACTTGCATATGAAAATATGACTTTGTTGCAATTTTTTGGCACTTGCCAGACATTAACTACAGCTGTCTACTAGAAACCTTGAGTTTTTATGACATCCAAGCAGATTAAAAAGTAGTATAATTCAATCACCGTGGTGTCTACAGCTATCCATGCAACCACAGTCATTGTAATAGCTCTGTGAAGCTGCACTTAGGCACAGTGGTGTTTACTAGTGGAGCTACACAGACTCACAATCACCATGCTAACATGTTGACATTCAACAGGTATAATGCCTACCAAATGTGCATTTTTGATTTAACACATAAACATGCAAAAGTACAGCTGAGACTGATGGGAATGTTCTAGATACTTGGTCATAAACCAAAAAAATTGGACAAAATCAATCTAAAGATCTAAATCAGTCTGGATCAAGATGGTAAACCTACAAATCAACACATCAATATTAGCAATGCTAAATATGCACAATCCACATATTTAGTCATGCTAATAGGTTTAAATGTTTGACTGGGTGTATATACATACCTCAAGCTGTAGATAATACTTGGCTTTCAGTTCAAAATACGGCCTGCGGGGAGAGAAAAAGAAGAAAAGCTGAGAGGGGAGGGAAAAACTTTGCCAGTCGTCGTCACTGGAGGAACTGCTAGAAGAATAACACTCCTCTGTGAGCACTCACATTCCTTGGCTCTCGGAAGGGGAGACACCCCAACACTGCACAAGCAACACACGAAACATCTGGATTGCATTAGATGACATTAACGTAGCCCCAATGTCTCACACACACACACACACACATAAAGAGGCCAAAGCAGGGGGAAGCTCATGACCATCAATTCCACTTTATCACAAAGGAAACACAAGCACAGACCTGGATTTATTGATGGAGCGCTTTAGTTTCTTCTCTAACTGCCTCATGTGGCTGATACAGGAGTTGTAGTTTGCTGCTGTTTTTTTGTGTTCCGCTTCACTGCGTGTTCTTGCCTGCTCTGCCTCCATTACCTGAAACAATCGAGAAAAATAAGGTTTATTTTAAGTGTTAAAATCTAGCAAACTTTCACTATCTCCAGAGGCAGAAGCTGTGTAAACCTTCTATTGCAAGAATGGGGCTCTATTTTGGCCTGCATTATGCACATACTCTCTGTGTGGCATGGTTGAGCATTTCCTGCCAGGCGGAGTCGAACTGGCGGGTGTCCTCCTCCAGCAGCCGCTCCTCAGCCAGAGCGATGGTTTCTTTGGCCGCCCGCAGGATCTCCACCGCTCGCTGGAATTCCTGAGTGGCCTTTTGGGCTTCAACTTGGGCCTGGAGTTAAGAAAGAAAGGGCGGACAGTTATAATTTATTCAGTGCTGACTGGAAACCAAAATACAAGACAAAATTCAGCTTTCAGGCGGTAAATACTGCTGCTGAAACATGTGATTTCACTTAATTCTGATGTCATTACCGCTGACAAGAGTGAAAAAGATGACGTAAAGTTGAAACCACAGCATTGTGACAAAGGGTTTGTTCTTACACAACATGAATCGAGCAGCCGTCCTTGTGTGTGTAATTTTTGTCCTGCAGTACATTTCCTCTGACGGAACCATGGCTGATTTCGTCTGACAGCCAAAGGGGAACTAAAGAGACTTGGCACTGCACACACACTTGTACAGAAAGACGACCATGCCCTGATCCGATAGACAAACAGAAGCTTTGTCACTAAAGAAATCTGACACATTATCAGTGGGCTCTTCCTTCCCACTGTCACAGTCAATAGGGGGATTATTCTCATCACGCTGGACATATTTGGACCCACTCTCTCCACTCTGACAGGCGTGACTTAAAGGTCAGCGGTCGGCTGAAAGCCAGGATTAAGCAGTTACAGTAATTCCAATCGGATTTCCTTGAACAAGATAAAAATAATCTGGAAATTTCGGCTATCCCAGATGTTCATATTTAGAAATGGAGACCTTAAACTTAGACAAAGATAAAAGTGAGCCCATGTTTAAATATTAAAATTGGGAAAGCCTATGAAAATGCATTAACCATACTGAGCACAAGTCATAGACATTTACTGTAGCATTTTGGACAGAGATGGACATTTAATGAAAAAATAAAAACACTGCATGCGTTTTCATTCAAACTTGCCTCAAATATTACATACTGAAATATTCCATTCATATTGACGATGATGTTACACGAAACACATTTTTCATCCTGCTACACATCTTGATGACTTTTATCTTAGGAAACCTCAGGGGTTTACAGTTGAAGAGATGCTCTGCTTTATTATTTTATTTGCATCAAACACATCCAAAATGATACTTTACTCTAGTCCTTTATGGGGTTCCTGGACATTTTTAAAAACTGTTTAAGAATTAAAGGAACATATTTTGAGTTTGTTTTAAGTAACATGTAACCCTCTGACATTTTGTAAGTGTCTTGTCTATCATTATGCTTCCTGCGCTGTTTTAACTGTATTGTCTGTCTGTATTGACTTTACACTACAATGGAAGCAAATTTTCTCGTCTGGTTTGTTTTTGTATCCCTCAGTGCTTTCAATAGATTATTGTTGTGATTAAATGACCATTTTATGGTGAAACAAAGCCAGCCATTCATTTGAACACTTCACCATTTCACAGTTCCAAACATCTACTGTTTGGAATTCAAATGTACTTTTTTCTTTGGGAGTGTTTCTTCTCAAGCGATTTTACACAATGTCAATGTGAAATGGCACCAGGGTATTTCTATACAAAAAAATTCCTGTCAACATGTACGCATTACACACGGGTATTTTTATTGTAGAAAAGTTGGAGGTAGAATGTAGCACTTTAACACTGGACCCACTGTATAATAATAAGAGGGTTAAAATGATCTCTGTATGTTAGACTAGTTTGAGTTAGACTATTTAAACCTGCCTTTATGTATTTTGGCATCTTGGAGAAACTGAGCAGAAACTTGTACTTAGAGTTGTGTGATGTAATGCCTGTATGTGTCTTGACCACATATAAAAATGAATGAACCCATCACCCATAGATTTCCTGAACAGTGGTTTTTAAGCTGAATGTGGTGTCTCGAGGTAAAACTTACAACTAAACTACAGGAGTCATTAGTGTGTATCCAGAATACGTAGCAGTGAACAGAGTCTTCCAAGTGAACTCCTGTGGACTGGTAAAGTAGTATATAACAACAGCTACACATCTGTGGGTGTTCACAGCTGTTTGTGTGCTGACCTTTAAGCCCCAATACAACTTAAACGTGTTAGTTATATAGAAAGTTAACGTCTATACAGTTGTCATGAGCAGGGCATTTAACTATAAAGACCAAATACATGTTTTCTTTTTATCAGGCTGCAAACATGTTTATTTCTGCTGTAAAGTTGAGCACTTTAACATGGGGATCTATGGGGATTGACTCAAATTTGGAGCCAGCCTCAAGTGGACATTTGTGAAACTGCAGTTTTTTCATTTCTTTGTTACTTAATTTTTCAGCCATAGAATTTGCTGCTGAAAATCTACCAAGTCACAAGAAAATAAATAGGTATTCAGCTACATTGCTACATGTGTTTACCATAGACATGGTTGGCGTAGCATACGCTGTGTTTATCAGAACCTTTTTGTTAAAACAGCCGCTTGTGACTTGAGATGATGAGAGTGGCGACTGTGAACTTAAAGTTGTGGACCGTAACACCAGAAGAATTTGCTGAAAGAGTCTGAAACACTCAAACCAGGGAAAAGCAGAATGAAGAGGTTCTCTATGTGTTAGCCCCCAGGAGTGACACATTTCACATGAAACAGCTTTAATAGACCAGACTCCCAAAAGGTCAGAGCAATTCCTTTAGGTATTACACTTTTTCTCATGGCCTTCCCTGGCTTTCTGCATTAACCTCTGTAACATGACTTCTGTCACTGACAGCCATGTTTAAGATAAAACCTCCAGCAGTGACGTGAGCAGGCAGAGGTCTGCATCGCCTCACTCAAAATGTAGAAACCAGAAAAGCTGGCATCCTCTGCGTTGGTATTGATATATCAGGGTGTGTCAGCAGTTTGACGTGCTATCCGGGGTTGTAAGGGCCCCTTCGGGAAGGTGAAGAGATAGAGGAGAGGAGTGGGAAGATAACAGTTGCTCGTTACATGCAATCTGTTAGCTTGACAAACCGGGCAAAGATGAATCCTAACTCTTTGTCCCTCATATGACCCATTTCCCAGGCTCTGAGATTAGAGGGGTTGCAGGGGAAACAGAAGGAGGAGGATGGATTTTTAATGAAAGGAAAACATGAAGGAGAAACAGAGAAGTGACGGAGACTTTAAAGCTGCCTGCATCCTTGTTGGTATATATCAAGGTGGAGACTAAAACACCAGGACTTCCTGGACAGAGCAGCCTTCCTCATGCGTCACTTTGTGAACTTCTGCTGTTTCTTTTCTTTTTAGCAGCTGACAAATCTTTGACACCCCATTAAATAGCATGCATCAGAGCTGGAGGACACAATTTGGTGTTATCTTTACAGCACAAAAGCCTGCTGAGCTTCAGACAGTATGCAAATGATGAGCTTTGTTATCAGTTAATTAACTTGATGTCACTGAGCGCACATTATATGACACTCTGAACCACACAATAGGATGCTTTTCTCTCTGTAAAACCATGACACACTGTCACCCCAAGATATGCACCAGGAGCGTAAAAATCCTCCTACTGAAGGATGTTTTTGATGTGTGTGCACGAGTGCGTGTGTGACTGTGCACGTGACTCCTTTATAATTCATGTGTCAGACACTGTCATCCTGTCTGATGCCTTTGTCTCTTGAAATTCACCCTATTTACAGTTTACCAAGATGACAAATGGAGGGCAAAGAGGTGAGGCAGAGGGTGAGGATGGGGGACAGAGAGCCAGACAGACAGGCAGTGGTGCAGAAGAGAATGCTGGGTAAAAAGGGACAAAAGATAGGACAGTACTGGCAAATTCCTATACGCCAACCCCCCCAAAGTCTGCTGGAATGTAAGGGGGAAAACATGGGGGTTGGGTGGGGGTATCTGCAATACTGTGTGTTTGTGCGGGAGGGTCAGTGAGGGTATGTATCTGAATCCTTTTAAAATAGGTCAGGTATTAAATATGAAATATTCATCCATAAATCATGACCAGACAATACACCAGTTTAACCCGAGGCCTTGATCAGCTTTGCTCTATTTAAATCCCCTGATCATACACACACACACACACACACACACACACACACACACACACACACACACACACACATACCTACACACACGAGCCTACAGAGGGCCTGTCATCCTTTCACGTGAACGCAGGTCCTATTAAAATTCAAAACCCCCCAGTAATCCCAGCCACTCACGTGTTGCCGTCAGAAGCAGATGCCACTGGCAGGTAGTTTGTCATATTGCAACAGAGCGAAGCAAGGACAAACAGAAACACACACACACACACAAATACACAGTCTATTTCCATTTAACAGCTCAGCTCTGACACACAAATGTCAGCCTTCTGATGTATGACTCATAAGCTGCTTCTTTATTGGCTAGAATGGAGGAGGCTGCTGGACTTGAAATTTCTGCCCAATCAGATCAAAGCCTCAACAGGCTGGAGCAATTAGACAGCAAAGTACATGACCCACCCGAAAGGGAACAGCACAGTTTAACGAACAAACCACTGGGGAAGTCGTCCTACTTTGTATCTACCTGCGAGAGAGCAGCAAGCATGGCAAGACCTCCAAGATTCAGTAAAAGACAAGTCAGGTCATGCAAAATGTTGCGTCGTATCAGTTTCTCCTCCACACAGAGATGGTGCGTGTGTTTGTGTGTGACATTAGCTGAGGATGCAGAGGTGTGACTGAGTTTAAAAATAGACACCACGTGACTGCGCTCCCTTTAAGTAGATATAAGCAGAGCTCTTTAAACTTCTCACTGCTAATCCTCAGTAAGCCTGCCCTCACACTTTCTGTCTGCCGACCTCGCAGTCACTCCAGCTTTCCTTTGCCAGCATATGTTTGTGCGTGTGTGTGTCTGTACCTGTCTTGCCACTTTGCGGGCTTCCCAGTAGGGTTTGGAGTCATCCACAGCTCGTCCGATCCTCTTCACCTGCTCATCCAGCTTCACCGTTGCTTCTACCAGCACTGCTCGAAACCGCTGACGGCAGTCCTGCACACATTCAAACAGAAAGCATCTGAACTTATGTCAAACTGATGCACATTGTTCATCGCTCATGGTGAAGATGTCCGCAAGTTAGGTCAGAGCACCACCGTGTCAATAGTGTGGCTGTATGTTCCCTTGTGTGTAATATTTTAAGTCACAATTTGGCCCTCGTGGATAGTGCTGTTCTGCTGGCCCTGATAAATTTGGCCTTGTGCCTCTAAAGCAGCTCTTCCAAATCAAGTCTTGACTAAACTAATACCCAAATACAAGAACAAGCATTACCACGCACAGCTGTCTACAGCTGTACAGTATCTCAGTCATGTTTTTTTGTTGCAATGGTTGTTTTTACCCACAGTGCTGATGAGGTGCTACACATTCATTGGTGGTGAACTGGTGAACATTTGTGAGATACGAGGCATAGCATCTAGGTGTGTGTTTGTGTGTACATTCTTTGCCTTAAAGGCCAAAGTGACACTGACAGTACTTGTTATTCATAGATATGATCTGTCATCGAACCTATAGGACAGGTTCACTGATGCCAACCACCTGTTTGCATGTTTGTCAATGTGTCTGTCAGAAGCTGTGTTTCCATTACCCTTAGATATGTGCAAAATGTAAATAGCGCTATAAAAAACTGGTAATGGAAACACCTGAATTTCGAAAAAAGACGAAAATATGGCTAAAAAGTTTTTACGCTCTCATGAGGTGGTTTTTCAGACGTTTCGATATTGAAAAATATCGCAAAAGCGCAATGGAAACACTTTTTCCGCAATTATACATCACCGGACGTGACGTACCTGGTCACATGACCTGTTCTCTTGGAGTAAACATGGCGCGGTACGTGTGGACAGAAGAGGAGACCGAGACTTTTCTTGCCATTATTCTTGAGAAAAACATCACTGCCATACTAGACAGCAAACAGCAGAGGAATGCAGAGTGTTATAAGGAGATAGAAGCGGAAATGATTTCCTGCAGTGAAATCTCGCGGGATGATATTTTACAAGAGTTATGATGCTTCTGCCCAGAACAACCTTCAATGGAAACACGTTCAAAGCGCAAATATACTTTGTCAAAATTTTAGAAGTATTGCTTTTATTTTGCGAAAAACTGTAATGGAAACCCAACTTCTGAGAGCACCAGTTTGAGTTTTAGATCCTCTGTGTGAGGACAATTTGGCCAGTTCTCACTATTTTCTACATTCCCTCAAAGTCTTCAGGCTTGGTTTCAGGGTTGAGGTTTAGGCTGAGGTATTAGGTTTGGTTTAGTTTGGGGTTAGGGTGAGGACAACCTCCAGAGTACTGACAGAAACTGTGATGAGAGAGATCAAATTTCTCCCATATTAGCATTGCTTCATTGACCTTGTTTCCTTCATTTATATGCCACCTTTGCATATCACTAACTTTACAACTTCTTTTCCTCTGTCTAGTTTGTGTTTGTCTTCTCTGCAGGTATCTCTGGTTGCAGAACTACACGTTTCTGTTCTTGGCCTCCCTGAAATGGCCAGCGTTGTGTGGTTTCTTACTGTTCAAAGAGAGTGCTTTTCTTTCAGACATCACCAAAGAGTAGCTCAAGGGGAATCCTTTGGAAATTGTAAGGTATTCCCCCTGATTATGTTAAGTGCCCTGAGATGATTTGTGTTGTAAATTGGCACTAAATGAATAAAACTGGCTCAAATTTAATTAGCGGTTAAGGCAAGGGGCTTGGGAATGCATTATGTCTATGAATGTACTCACAGAAAACCATACAAACATAAAAACAAGAAGAACTGACAAGAATGGAGTGTCTGTGTGTGTGTATGTGTATGTTCATGGGCCTTTTCTTAAACTACACCCCCTTCCTATCCAATTCCTCACTGTTCATTTGGAGAGTCTGCCGCATTAAGTGCTGCAACAAGTGAGTAGAAGTAGGTGATAAAACCTTCCAACAGTGAGGCTACATTGATGCTGACTTAGACTGCGTCCACAATAATACATACTAAAAAAACCTTTCCTGTTCAAACGAGTGTTTTAGAATTGTTTCAGAAATAATCCCTGTCTATACTAACTCGCCTGAAAACATAAACCTCGTGACTGTTCATCTACACTGATCATACATATACCAGCGTGAACAAGAAGCAGAGGGGTGGTTGGTTAGTTGTGGAGGTAGCAGGGGTGTGATAATTAATCAGGGAAAGATGACCCAGTCAGAAGGTGAATGCAAGTGTTTGCACTCCTGTTTACACATTAACACTGCAAATAGAGTTTCTGAGAAATTGATGCAGGGGTAGGTCTGTACTGACAGATCTAAAACTGCATTTGCTTATAGCCGAAAAGCCAGAACAAAAAGAAAAAGCATTGTTTTAAAAATGCACCCATAGACATGTGGACAAGGCCTTAGTAGCATCATGCAACACCATGTTGTGTCTGTTGTGAAGCAAACTCTGTAAAAATATAACTTCTCAACAGCTACCTGCTAACTTAAAGGTAGTAACGTCTAGAAAACGATAGTCTTGCACAGTTAGACTATTCTCTGCACTGTGGAGAATGGTCTGGCTGCATTTCATTATAATTCTACTCTGAGTGAAAAAAAACGCTATGCTGTGTTTTCTTCATGGTCGCTGAAAATAGTGACGGGGGAATTTTTTGTTTGGGAAAAAAAGCAGGGCTGCCTTATTGCACAATCCAAACCTGATTCAGCGTGCAGGTTGTTACTCAGAAATCATTGTTTTTGTTTCCCCAAGTGACCGATTTTCAAAACAGCAACACATATACAGCGGAAGGAGTGGAAAAAGCTGTTGCAAAAAAGTTGCCAGTAGCATAAAATGCAAAATAAGAGATTACATAAGTATTAACACCCTTAAAGTGACTCATCCATTCCAACACAGGTGCAGCCCGTTCATGCTAGAAGTTGCACAACTAGTGAAATGCAGATCATGAATGCAGTGAGTGTGTCTTAAGTGAGTGAAGTATGACGACACCTGTATCTGGAAGATCTGATCACTGGTGAATCAGTACTGCTAGTTATGACTACACCATAATAACAACACAGCACCAAGCAACTCAGTGGAAACGTCATTAAAAAAATAACAGCAAAAGGATAGATACAAGACAATTTCCAAGTCACTTTGACAAGAAAGAGTCTTTTCTTGTAAAGTCAAAAAACTTTGACCATGATTCAATGTTGAAAAGCAAGGAGGTGGAATACTTTATTAGGCAGTTTACCTGAATATACATCTGGTTGTCAGAGTAAGAAAACTGCAAATGTGTTCATTGGATTGTAAAATGTGTTTCCAGGGATTGTTGGGAGAAAATTAAGATGCGTATGAGAGTCAAAAACGGGGAGATGTTTACAAGAAGTTTTCTCCATGCGTTTCAGTTCATCTTGTAGCTTGCCGCTGGATATATTTTATACCTTCCACCTTACGAAGGGTGCTTCATCCAGCTGTGAGTGTGACTACAAACAGAGATCCACTCCATTTCAGAGTGGGAGTGGATCCAGTATGTCTTGTAATTTGCAGAACAGGGGTTTGAAAGGCAGCGGCACCTGCATCCTGTTCACAGCACTGACGGAGGAGAAAAAGAGTGCTTAAAGAGGGAAAAGGGAGAGGGTGCTACAGGAAGCGCACGTCCTGTGACCTCATAATGCTTCCTGACGTCTTCCTGCAGTGACACAGCAAAGAATCCAGGATTTAAATCCAGTAAAAGCACTGCTCATATATTGTAGCCGGTTATTGACGGCACACACTCTTGGCCAGGAGGTTTCTGTGTGATTGTTCCAACACACATGAATACGTGCGGTCTTCCAGCTCTGCCAGGGGCACACGAGGGTTTTAGCATTGTGTTGGCAGAGTCAAAACCAGAATCTGAGCATGGATTTAACCTCATTGCCTGAGCTTCTCCTGAATCCAGTGAATCTACAGCACATCATCCTTAATCAACCCCAGGCTCTGCTGGAAAACAGCCTGCAGCCTGCCAGCGGCACTTTCCACATTCCTCAGCTCCTTACTTTCATTTTGCTTCCTGATGAATCGCCTTCTTTCTTTTTTCTGTTTGTTGTTGTCTGCGTGTTTATTTATAGGGCATCAATCACCTCACTGACACAGATGCTTCATGAAAACATTCCCACAGCAGTGATAAAAAGTGAGTTTTCCAAAGAACAATAAACAGCAGTAGATATCAGATAGATTCAGAAATAATCATGTTTTATAAAAGTTGTCCCATATTTAGCTTGAAAATGTGAATCAAATAAAAATGATACAAATCTGATCCACTCATTCTGTCTTTGTCTCTGCTGTTCTGTTTCTTCCAGCTCTGGTTTGTGGAGTCTGGATGTGAGTGCAGGTCTAATGAGAAACAGAAGAGGCCTGCTCCGAGGAAAAGAAAAACTGTGGTCTCACTCTGGAATGTTTTTGGTTTTTGCTGAACAGTAACCTAACTAGCACACATTTGAATGCAAGCAAGCACTGTAAAAACTCATTTCCACCAACCATCCATCTTTCTACAGTTCCTCTCTTGATTTTAAAACCTTTTCCTCTTTATAACAGTTTCATTTGTGGTTTTAAAGGAAGCCTGAGGGAGCTGCAGGGCGACGACAGAAGTATTTGGGATTTAGTCTGCTCCGAATGTGCCATTCAAATATTATATTTAACATTCAGACCACAGTTATGCGTCTTCTAGCACTGAGCGGTTATACGGTGTAGCTGGATTTTGCAGGAGCAGCAGCTTCAGTTTTTCCACGTTTCCCCTCAAAAGCAGCTCACTCATTTAGGAAATTTCCATCTTTGCAAAACAATCCATGTGAAGCGTTTTCAAAGCAAGCACCTCGTTGCCGGGCAAATCCCTGAAACACACAAAACCCTTTCTGGAAACAAGATGATTATCTCTGACAGGATTTCTCACTTATTTATGGTAAAACTTTAGATTTTAAGTCTAAAAAGTGAGAATTAGTGGCTCTGTGAGATACTGGAAGTGTCTACCCCAGCAGGCTGGGGAATAATGATAATAATGCTGGTATTTGGTCTTACCTCCAGCTCACTCTCCCAGCGGTTAATGTCATCTGTAGACTGGTTCAACTTCTCCAGCTCTCCCTGTTTACAGACAACATGGCAGGGATGGGATGACAGGGGGAGGGAGGACTGCGGTTAAATTAGACATGAGGTTAAACTGTGACTTCTGTTTACTGAGCCTGAAAGAACAAGCACCTTTGAAGCACATCTTTTCCTGAACATACTGGAGCATTTCACTGCATTCACCTCACAGCTACTTCTTTCAACTGAGTTGTTATAGTATCAACAATAAAGTAGCATTTTCTTATTCAAGAAGCATCGAGGTTAACATTTTAAGAACATTTCACACAATCTGACAGTTCTGTTAATTTGTCCATTTCCATCCCAATGTCACTTCACTGGTAGCCACATCTGGACCCATTCTGACCCCGTCTCACCTGGATTCTGGGATCCACCTCTTCTTCCTCCTCAGCACACTGCAGGTCATCCTCACAGTTATTCCCATTTGGTTCCATTCTCACAATATCTTGGCAAAGAATTGAGGGTCCTCACAGTTAACAAAGCCCGACCCCTGGAGTGCTGGGCAGGCAGAGGTGTCCAGCAGTGATCCGCCCTCTCTAACCTTTACGCAGAACGCAGCGCATTGCTCCAGACAGCTGAAGGGTTCTAGTGCAGGCGGATAAAGCAGAGCAGTCAGTCTGGTGTCTGCAGAGACGCGCGTCCTGCCGCAGGGAGATCCAGCGCGCACTGTTAAAAGGATCACCACCTCAGGGATCGACCACGGACAAACTGTGGGAGAAGAAAAAGTAAAATGGCATGTATTCATCAATAGAACGGCTTCTGCTTTGAGTTTTCAAAATAAAAGCATCATACAGTGCAACGTTTGGTTGATATGTACGTCGGATTACCAGCCAATCACAAAGCGCGTTCATCAGCCGGCTCATTAATATTCATGTCGTCTCATTAATATTTATGCTAAGGGAAAGTGCCGTATCCGTAGGCCACAGGCTACGGGTACGGGTCCGTATCTGTAGACACTACCGCAAGGGTTGGCTGAAAGAGGCCTCAGCTCCAACATGTGCTTTCTTCAATGCTTCTTTGCTTGTGTTTGTTTTTTTTTTTTGTATGGAATGAAGTTCTGTGGACTCACCTTGAAATATTAAAGTCTCATTGAAAAGAAGGTCCAGTTTATCGCCGTGGCTCAGTCACAGCTCTCGTAGTCCTGAATATTTCAAGCAAACAAGTTTAGCTTTTCATGCAGAATTTATACATCACACACAGACCTTTTAATACCTTAAATTCACAAATTAAGTCTATATTTTGTTAACAATTTTAATTGCAATTTCTTGTAATAAGCCCAGTTTTAGCCCAAATGTTATTGGATCTTTGTGTGACTAAAACAATTACTATTGTAGATACCCAATATAAAATATGAAATGATTATTTGACTGGGCTAAGGGCTAGCTATAGTTAATCAGAGATATTCTGGGCTTCATAAGAACTGAGGCACTGACAGAATCTGTTGAGCTAACGATAGCCCTCTTTTATCGCAATCAATTTATTTTTCATATTATAGTAGCATCGTAGTTTAAATACCTCTGATATATATGTGTGTAAATTGCACACTTTTAGTATATTTGCATACCTGCTGAGAATGAAGCTGAACCAATGGCTAGGTCTGATTTAGACGCCTATTAAACTTGCTTTAGAATCAAATCTAACATGATAATACGGGAATGTACCTTTTAGATGTCAGATTGGTGGAATATTGATCAGTTGATCAGTTTGGAGGCCAGTTGTGGTTCGACAAGAACCGTTTACAAATGTGATGTGGAGAACTGAGGCCTACATTCCACACACAACAAGAGTAGACATTGAGTTATGTGCATCACTTGCTCAGGACACACAAAACACTGATATGCAGATGAGCACAACAAGACAAAAGCCTGATCTCATCTATCATAGCAACCCTTAACAAAAGGCCAGCATGAAAATGACACTTATATTTTGAACAGTGTTTATGTGGAATGTGTGTTTTTGGTCTGTCCTGTCAATGTAAACCAAGCAGAATGGTGCTGTGGAAAAGAATTTCCCCAATGTGCACAAGTCTCAGTCTAAAAGTCATATGCATTTTATGGATACTACTGATTTTAAACTATCTATGAACCCATTTTAAAAATCAATAAACAACAACATATGATATATGGTCATTCATTTGACATTCAGAAGTGCAGATGGTTTCACATTGTGTAATTTTGACTTAAAAATGTGGATTGTGTTAATCATATATTTAATAAAAAGATTTGATTTTGTGTCATTTACAAACATTTTGGCCTAATTTTTTGACTTAATGCTTGATCTCTGGATACTTTTTTGTTGTTCTGGCTTTGATCAGTCTGCTCACTATAATTTCTAAGATTGTCTCTGTGTTGTTGTTTTATGATATCTTTGTCTGTTGTAGAAATATCAAGGGATAAAAAATATTTTTGGTAAGAATTAAATATGATATTATTTGCTGTGTTTATTTTTTGCTCAGTATATTTTTTAAAACCCAAATCAAGCATTGCTTTCCTCAACAATACCCTTTTATTTTGAAATTTCACCCTGATATTTTCTGTACTTTTCGGATCTACCTTCTTCTTGCTTGATGGAGTTCAATGTGGAGGTTTCTCTGGTTTCATTCGCCCTCTGGTGGTGATGACTCCAGGGAACAGGGAGGGTCAGGCTGGAGGATAATGGCAGCGAGCCGGATTCATGTAAACACTGTGGTCTGAGTGTTTGTTAGGGAAGTGGTTCCCAGTAGGATGTTGGCCAGATGCCCTTAAAGTTTTGAAGGGCTGTATGGAAATAAAACAAGAAATCAAGATAGGTTTCTTGGAGTCAGTCAACAAATTTGGTGGATCATATTAATTGTGAAGCTGTCAGAATTATAATATATTATAGAAAAATTACCAGTGGACCCGTATGAGGTCATTAAACCCCAGTGGTTAGATTTGTCTCAGGCTTTGTTTTATCCTTATATATCCATTAGAATGTCCCTAGCACAAGGTCAAACAGACTGACTGCAAATTCTCAGAACCTTCAGTCATATCTGGTGACCTTTATCAGTTGGCACAGATTATTTTTACACTGAACAATCACCACAGCGCCAAATCCTGAATCCCCAACCTTGCACCACTGCATATGTGTTTCATAAATGTTAATATTTTCATTCTAGCAACATTGTTCTCTGCTCTATTGTTCACCAATCCCATGCACACTGCTGTTCAAAGGTTTGGGGCCACCCAGACAGTTTCATGTTTTCCATGAAAACTCACACTCTCATTCATGTGCTAACATAACTGCACAAGGGTTTTGTCATCATCAGTTAGCCTTTCAACACCATTAGCTAACACACTGTACCATTAGAACACAGGAGTGATGGTTGATGGAAATGTTCCTCTGTACCCCTATGGAGATGTTCCATTAAAAATCAGCCGTTTCCAGCTAGAATTGTAATTTACCACATTGACAATGTCTAGACTGTATTTCTGATTAATTTAATGTTTATCTTCATTGGGAAAAAAAACTGCCTTTCTTTCAAAAAACAAGGTCATTTCTAAGTGACCCTAAACTATTGAGCAGTAGTGTATATAAAGTGCAAATAAACCTGTATTTATTCTTAATAGTTGCATTGATTCCTGTGTTTTCAGAATCTGCAGAATGTGTGCTTAACTTTTGTTCACTTTTAAACATGGTCGTACACATCTACAGCTGTAGCTATTCTCTTTTCTTTAGATTTTGTTTAAATGAATGTTTTCATTGAGCAACTGGAGTCAGATTGCTATGTTTACACATACATGGTGAAAAAAATTCTCTAATTCTGATTTGGGGATTTTGAGTTTAGAGGTTGATAGATAAAACAATATATAATAAATCAGATGCTGAAATTGCTTTTTTGTGCATGTGAGTGATTTGGATGTACAGATTGTTTAATTTTCTTGCAGATTATGTCATGACAGTGCTGGTGTAGTTCTCATTTACTGGTTTTACTGGACTCAGTTGTTGGCAGTTCCAATGAAAAGACAAAACAAAAGTACTGCCTAAGACTGAAAATCATCTCTCTTATTCCTTTAAGTCGCACTGCTGGTTTTATGGCTTTTTGATCCAGATTTTTCTATAGAAAATAAAAAATCCCCAGCTATGTCAGAGGCTGCCAAATGAGTGAATGGGCCCAATTTTTGTTTTACTCTTTTGTTAACATTGTAAAACATTGTGAAGAACAATGTACGAAAATGGAAAATACTGATTGACGACGTGATTTTACACATGCATTCGTCTCCATTATCAATGGCTGTTTTGTTTCATTCGCAATAAATGTGATTTTAAACCAAATTATTTTAATTGCACTGTGTGGAAATTGTTGACATAATCAGTAAATTATAAGAATGAAACCCAGTTAAGTGAAACAAAATGGCACTTATTTAACCCTTAGATGCCCAAGTGATTGGACCTACACTCTTCCCGTAAGCAACCAGAACTCTGCACTAAAACCCAAAAGCTCAACCCAAACTATTCTTGACTATAGGGAGCTAACACAGCCGCTATGCTAACCTAGGGAGATTAGTATAACCTGCGTCTGATGACACCAGGGCTGGGGGACCTTGCTGCCTCTGGGGGGGGGGGGCTGACAGACAACAGATGATTTTCCTTGACCCAGCCAGAATCCACGGAGGACCAGGGGCAGACCAAGGAGCCGGAGCAGTCAGGAGCCATTTTGCCACACGTGCGCAACTCCCATAAAATATCAAATGTTTCGCCAGTCCTGATGTGCATGCAAAATTTGATGCATTTTGAGGTATGTTTAGGCCGCCAAAGTGGAGTTTGAAAAGAGGGGAAAAGAGTGAAGAAGAAGAAAAAGAAACCCTAGGGTTTCAACAGGGTCCTTCGGCACCATCGGTGCTCAGACCCTAATTACAATTTCTTCAAAAGTATGAACTTAAAAATTGAAATGGAATGATACCAAAAACATGTTTTTTTGAGGTGTGGCTGGAATATGAAGTGATTAAAAACTTTTCATTACAGAGATATTGCAAGAAAATGACCTCACCGGGTCATTTCTGACGCACTCAAAGAGTTAAGTCAGTTAACCCTTTGATGCACAACATGGGTGAAAAGTGACCCAAATCCAATGGAAAATGGGTATCTCCTGAACTACACTGTGCATCAATGGGTGAAGTTGGAATTACAAGGTGTAGTTTAATTGGTCTTATCAAATACAGCTGAGTAACAGAGGTCCAACACTTCATTTATATTTACACAAGTGAGTTCAGCTGGTGTACCAACATATCTTCATGTTGCTATTAATCAAAACATGAAATTCAGACAAAAGAAACACTGTTAAGTTGAATTTATGTTGGTCAGTTTAGTTAGCTAATGTGTTAATTAGGTCCAACTTTACAAGATCATGTTGAAATTATTCACTGCAGTCTTGTTGTAGTTATTGCCACATTAATAATATTATTAAATTAGATCTAACACAACTCAGTTTAGTGGAAATTGTTGCGATAACCGTCTCCTACAATTTATTTTTTGAGTGTAGGATTACTGTTACCATGGTAATGCTGTCACCTATTGCAGGCTGTGCAGAGACAGCCTGTCAGTCGGTCTCCTGCAGGTTAAAACGCTGCAGCAGTGTCTGACAGTGAGAAAGTTGGGGGTAGGCCTATAGCGCCTCAGATATGGACGGCTGCCCGGCTTCACTATTCGTCATCGCGTTTTTTCCAGCGTCCTCCTGCGTATGCATGTATGCGACCGACGGGCTGATTTCATAACGTGAGGAGGAAGAGAGGAATGGGGCTTTGAGCTCGGATCAACAGCAGCAGACCCCGGCAGGCTCCGTGCACCACCGCTGATCTGTTTCCTCCCGGGCCATGCAGAAGGTGCAGTAGAGGAGATGCGGTAGTTGGAGGCTGCTGATGCTGCGGTCCGATCAGCTGTTATTTGCGTCTTGAGCATCATCGCCGCGACGGCCACAGAGATAGAGATCAAGCTCCTGGAAGCCAGGGACACCGCAGAGCGGATCACAGAGGATGGAGTTCAAGCATCTGGTGGAGGCAGCGGAGAAGTGGTGCTCCGGTAACCCGTTCGACCTCATCTTCGCCGAGGAAGACGACGAGAGGCGGCTGGACTTTTACGCAGAGCCCGGCGTCTCCTTCTACGTGCTGTGTCCCGGCGGCACCGACAGCTTTGTAAGTGAGGGCCTCGAGCTGCGTGTGTGGGGGGGTTCTTGTAGGTGTGTCGAGGGTGGGCTGGAGGTGGGGTTGTCCCGGTCGGTCCCGGTTTTCAGGCTGATGGACGTGGGAGGGGGGTGGAGGGTGGAGGGGGGCTTTGGGCGACGAGCGCAGGGGATGATGTCATTTCAGTTCTGGTGGACTCCCCCCTTCTCTGGATGTGTCGATGCTGTGTTTTTTCCCTTCCTTCCCTCCATTACGATCAGCTGCGATAACCCTCTGAACCAGGCCAACAGAACCAGGCCCGGACCTTTCAAAGTAAGAGCCCCAAATACCTTCATGCTGGATTCAGAGCACTGCATTTCAAAGTAAACATCAAAACACAATGAGATGTGGGCAGAAACGCGTTCATTCTCCTTAAAATATAAATTAATTTTTAAAAAACTATATGTGTGGAGATTCAATCTGAAGTTTGGTTTATTCTACTTGACATTAAAAAAATAATATATCAACTATATACGTCGATATACTTCGATATACTTTTCCCCCTCACATATGCATATCACTTATGTGCAATAACTGTTCAGCCTCAAGCTCATGTAAATAGTCTTCTTTAGAAACAAAACATCTTCTGTGTATATAATGTTCTCTGCGTTTTTGCACTGTGTTTCTCATTTATTCTGCATTGCCTTTATACTTTTTTCTCCTTGGAGCTGCTGTAACGGTGAACTTTACCCAATGTGGGATCAGTAAAGTTTATCTTATCTTATCTTATCTTATCTTATCTTATCTTATCTTATCTAAGCAGAAAATGGTTTATTCTTCTTGAAATAAACTTAAAAATAATAACTGTATCTGCTGAGATTTAGGCAGAAAAAGGTAATTCTCATTTAAATCTAAATTTAATCATTAATAACTGTATGTGTGGAGGTTTTATCAGAGATTTGGTTTATTCTACTTGGCATAAAAACAAAATAACTATATCAGTGGAGATTTAAGCAGAAATGTTTTTGAAATAAACACAATAACTATATGTGTTGATATTTAAGCAGAAAAGGGTTCATTCTAGTGAAAAATATATTTAAGTTTTGAAAACTATATGTGTGGAGATTTAAGCAGAAAATTGTTATTTCTTTTTGAAACAAACATAAGAAATATACTTATACCTGTGAGGATTAAATCAAAAAAATATTAACTACATATGTCAGATTTAAGCAGAAAGTTGTTCATTCTCCCTAAAAATAAAAACAACTATATATGAGGAAATTTAAACAGAAAATAGTCTATTATCCTTGAAATAAGCTTTAAAATAACTATGTATGTAGAGACTAAAGCAGAATTTTGTTTCTTCTCTTTGAAATAAAAATCAGAACAATTATATTAGAAGATCTAAGCAGAAAATTATTTATTCTCTTTGAAATCAGATTTATTTTTAAAAAAAAACTATATCTGTGGAGATTTTAGCAGAAATGTACTTATTCTCTTTTCATTAAAAAAAGTTTGAATAATAACTGTATGTCTAGACTAAGGCAGAAAGATGTTTATTTTTCTTGAATGTCATTTTTATGACATTTTATTATTTCTAGACATGAAAGCTGTTGTTTTACTGCCACAAATGGTAAAATCTTCCTGCTGAGACGTTTCTCTCCACAGCTGATCCCCTGGCCTGTAGACATGCAACAAATAAATCATGGCTTATTTTATTATTGCTACAGTTTTCTGCACTGATGCACTTTATCTCAGCTAAACCCCACTCTTCAAAAACAGCTATTTGTCTTGAAAAGTAAACTCTGCAAATTTGAAATTTATATTTGTTTATGTTGTCATCCTATATGATTTTCTAATATGACTGTGCAGAAATATACGATTTTCCTCAATTATCCTCATGTTTAATGTATTTTCCCCCAAACAGTCACATGTAAAGGCCTAAACACCATCAAAATCACCCTTAAAACACCCACTATTTTGTCATTTTTGGACAAAAACTGCCAAAGCCACACTGTCCTGTAACTGCCCTATAGAGTTCAGCGTCTTCATGGCACTTCCAGCACTGCTCTGATCAGCCACAGACGGCCGTTCCACTGTGGTGCAGTGGTGTTATGAGTCCTAAAGCCCCAGAGGCCACACCCGCCCTCCTCCTCCTCCTCCTCCTCCTCCTCCTCCTGCCCAGTGACAGGGTCTAACAGGGCGGAGAGCAGATGGAGATGACCCAGGAGCCAGGGCGTCTGTTCACTCAACAACACATTATGTCACGCAGACTCGTGTTGTGCGTTTGCAGGCCTCGTCTGGACCGGACGGCAGATCAGCACTGCTGTAGCAGGGGTTTTCCATGACTGCTCGTAAAATAAATAGTTAAATGCACATGCAAATTCTGCACTATCAATCCCTCTTAGTGAGAATGTCGTCACGAAAGAGCACAAAGGAGAGTTTAATCTCACAACCAATCACACAAGATCCAGGTATTTAAATATGCCGTGTGATTTGTTGTCTCCAAGCACCGACTGCTCCATCTTCCTCCCTTTTATCTCTCTCTCGGCTCTCAGTTTTCTCTGGATTTCTAATCTAATGCTCCTAAACTGCTGTGAACTTATACGCACGCACACACACACAGACACACACAGACACACACACACACAGTCATCCGTCTGCTATGCACTCTCAAAGCAGCTAGAATAACTCTTTGTCTCTCTGCTGGACTCTCGAGATCTAGTTACTCTGGTTCGATCAATACTGCTATCAGCAGGACGTCTCACATGCTGTTTCTCTTACACACACACACACACACACACACAATCATACCCCCCCCCCCAACACACACACACACACACACACACACACACACACACACACACACTCACACACTCACACACTGTCCTTGCCAGTTTATCTTGTTTTTCCCAAATCTGAGGACATCCAGAGCATCACCTTATCAACTAGAGGGCGCTGTGAGATCAGGTCAACCATAGCAGAAGTGCTGCTGCCCTCCGCTGTCTCCAGCTCTGTGATTTCTCTTTGCGTTAGTAGTTTTCAGCCTCCCAGGTTGTGCGATACAGTGTCTGACTGTTAAAAAAAAGACAGAATAATTTAATTTGCCATGTGGCTCGTCCGTGTTGCTCTGCTGGAAGGTGGGGTTTGAGCTGTTCCTGTGGAGACTCGTGTGGGAGGCCATCCATCAGCATCACCCCCCCACAATATAGTCACAGCTGAGACGGTCTTTACTTCTGTCTACATCAGTGTATTTTTTTTAAATACAAGCCTTTTCCCATGAGCCCTTGAACTCTCACGTGTGTGTCTTTATATATCATGAAACCAATGTTCAATTTTCACAAATTTTCTCATTATTATTGGTGCAAATAAGGCATTTTAAACGAGTTTTAAAGGGTTGAAATAAGAGATAAAGCCTTTAACTATATTAGGGCATTGATTGTGATAGATTATATGCACAATTTACAGCATTTAAGGTGTAAAAATGCCTTGATATTGCAGATGACAAGCATTTACATCTCAAGAGGACCCTCGGTTCTCAGTTAGGGTGTAAAAGTAAGGATTGGTTTTTTGAGCGTCCATCTAATCCAGTAAAAATAGATTGCAGTTTACTGAATTATCTGTTAATGATTCCCATGTTTGGCATGAAGAAGGCCATTTTCACTGTTACTGAACAACTCGTGTCTTTTTAAGGCTAAAGTTAAGAAATTGTTTTTCATGCTCTGGGAGTTAAATTGACGAGCTTTAAATCTGAGCTGTAAATACTCGAATAATACTCTTATATAAATCTATATGTATATAAATATCTGCAAATATTGTTAATGTTCCTGTGAAAACATTCCTGTTTCACTTTAAATGTCATGGCCTCACATGCTGGCTTATCCAACCAAAAAACCCTCTCGGCTACATATAAAATCATCTTTTGGTTCACACCTGCTGCTTGTTTTCTCCCTCACTGGACACCACTAATAGCATTACCTAATACATCACCTAGCAGTTTGGCCTTTAGACTCCAATTAAACACTGAACAGGTAGAAACGCTCCACTGGCCTATCCCAGTGTTTATCAAACAATTCTTGTAAAAGGTTTTCGGTGGCCGATAGCTCCCACTGATGTGGAAGTTGACTTTAATCCAGGAGGAATTACAGTTTACCAATATTTAATGATGTTTTATGGACCATAACTGAACTACTTTTATATTTCCTTATCAGAGAGCTGAAGCTCAGGCTATGAACACATCATTTTCTCAGACTACTCAGGTGTTGTGGGATAAAAGAGTGAGCCTGTTCAGTGTGTTTGAAGACGTTTGTTTGGGTCTTTTGGAAACATTTTATGATAAAATCCTTGACGAGGAGTGTCGTTCACTAACTAATGGTGCACACACACTTAAAACACAAACAGTTTAAATAAAGGTGATTCAGGTATGTGGTGATAATGTTTTCCTTTTGTCAACACAGTGTGATTCACCGCCTTTATTGAGGGCAAGAAAACACAATAACTAAAGCAGATAGCGCTGATCTAAGGGGATTTCCGAAAAGTCTCATCTTAAAAAAATGGAATAGAATCTGTTCTGTAGTCTTTGATTCTCATTTTTAACCTATACACATAAATAAATTCCATAGAAAATAACAAAAGTCTGGCAGCAATGTTGCTGGAAAAAATATGTTAAAAAGGATGCAAACAACAACAGAAAAAACCAATTGCAAATGTAATGACAGATATTTGCAAAATAATGTTATTTCAGCTCATTTAAATACAGTGAAACAATGTAATTTTGTGAATGAACACTGCAGAAAAACATTACATTTTTGATTCTTGTTGTGGACATTATGTGTAGTTTCAGCCTGTTTTTACTCCACCAAGGAGGAGGAGTTATGTGATGATCGGTGTTGGTTTGTCTGTCTGTCTGTCTGTGTGTCTGTGTGCAACATCACTCAAAATTAGACAAACAGATTTGGATGAAAATTTCAGGGAAGGTCAGAAATGACACAACGGTCAATTGACTAGATTTTGGAAGTGATGCAGCTTGTAGTCTGAATGCAAAGATTTGTTAAAGACCTCTTTATCAGTGCAAGATAGCGGCACAGCGTCACTGTAGCTATGACAACAAGTGAACACTACACCAGCTGGACCACAAATTTTTTAAAGATCGATCAGAAATTATACAACCACTGAGCACCCTTGGCAGAGTACTGCGCTCTCTGAGTGCTATTTTAGTTTTGTAATAGGTTTTTTTATTTATATTTTTTCTCTCGTTTACTAGCTATCACCTGCAATTCAACAAAACAGGGAAAATCTGTAAAAGAGCATCAAAATCTTCACAAAAACATGCTTTTTTTTTACAGTGTGGGATTTCCTTATTCACCAGCTTACTGTTGTAGTTTTGTGTCACCCATGCTTGTGCTACTTTCACTTATTTTGCCTGCTGTATTCGTCCTTCAGCAAACATCCCTTTATCAGGTTTAATTGCTTTGTTCTAGTTTTTTTTTTTTGTCGTGTCACTTAGAGCACAGATTTACTCATAAATGCAGCTCTCTGTCACTGCGTAGCCCACACGAGGCTACACGAGTGGAGGAAGTGCAGCAGCGTTACATCATGCGCTCTATTGTGTTAAAGCTGCATATAAATGAATTTCCTTGATCACACTTCATGCCTTGTTTCCGCTGTGCCTGCTCAGAAAGATGTTAATAATCGCCGTGTTTATCTGTGTGTGCAGCATGTGTGGAGCGAGAGCGAGGACTGCCTTCCCTTCCTCCAGCTGGCCCAGGACTACATCTCCTCCTGCGGGAAGAAGACTCTGCTGGAGGTGCTGGAGAAGGTCTTCACGTCCTTCAGGCCTGTAAGGAAACAAAAGCAGTGGCGCTGTGGGAGTCACAGTTTACTTTATGACACGGTGCATCAGCTGCAGCACAGTGAGATCTGCTTGCTGTGTTGAAGCCTGTTACAGCCCTGAAACATTCTGTTCTCTCTGCCACGAGCTAAACATCATGTCCAACTACACTCGGATAGCAGATGATACAAACCGTGAGCAGGATACAGACAACAGTTCAAGGCCTTGAATGAATTTGTAGAATATTCACATCCAGGAGGACTTATTTTCTTTTTTCTCTTTATGCAACCTCCACTCTAGATTTACTCTGCCTGATACTTTTGGTGAACAAAATAAACTGTAACCAGTTGTACCAATTCTTTAAACTTCAAGTAGGTTATTATCACAACAGGAGAGTCCATTTATTTCTTTTACCAAAGTACATTTTTTCAAGCCATCAAAATGATAAAATTAAGGTATTATTATTAAAGGCAAAGGAATAATCAAGAGGTAACCAGTGAGAGTTTTTTACGGGGTAAAGATTTATTAACTGAAAAGAAACATTCACTGATGCTGGTGGTCCATTAACACTCCTTAATGTATTATAATTGATTCATTTATTCAATAATTAGTTACAAATTTCTGGCTCCAATTCTGCATCTTAGTTAAAAACTAAGGTCCTTTAATAAGTGATGTTCCCCAAATCCAGTACTTAAATGTTTTATACACTAAAATACTGAATAAAATGTTTTTGAAATGTTACTAACTCATACCAGGAAGTATTCTAGACTCCTAATAAAAAGAAACACATATCAATCATAGTTGATTGCTTTGTTAAATACATGATTTCATATTTATATACACACGTGGACAAAATTGTTGGTACCCCTCAGTTAAAGAAGGAAAAACCCACAATTCTCACTGAAATCACTTGAAACTCACAAAAGTAACAATAAATAAAAATTTATTGAAAATTAAATAATCAAAATCAGCCATCACTTTTGAATTGTTGATTAACATAATTATTTAAAAAAACAAACTAATGAAATAGGGCTGGACAAAAATGATGGTACCCATAACTTAATATTTTGTTGCACAACCTTTTGAGGCAATCACTGCAATTAAACGATTTCTGTATTTGTCAATGAGCGTTCTGCAGCTGTCAACAGGTATTTTGGCCCACTCCTCATGAGCAAACAGCTCCAGTTGTCTCAGGTTTGATGGGTGTCTTCTCCAAATGGCATGTTTCAGCTCCTTCCACATATGTTCAATGGGATTCAGATCTGGGCTCATAGAAGGCCACTTTAGAATAGTCCAACGCTTTTCTCTCAGCCATTCTTGGGTGTTTTTGGCTGTGTGTTTTGGATCGTTGTCCTGTTGGAAGACCCATGACCTGCGACTGAGACCAAGCTTTCTGACACTAGGCAGCACATTTCTCTCCAGAATGCCTTGATAGTCTTCAGATTTCATCGTACCTTGCACACTTTCAAGACACCCTGTGCCAGATGCAGCAAAGCAGCCCCAAAACATTACTGAGCCTCCTCCATGTTTCACCGTAGGGACAGTGTTCTTTTCTTCGTATGCTTGGTTTTTGAGTCTATGAACATAGAGTTGATGTGCCTTACCAAAAAGCTCCAGTTTGGTCTCATCTGTCCAAAGGACATTCTCCCAGAAGCTTTGTGGCTTGTCAACATGCATTTTTGCAAATTCCAGTCTGGCTTTTTTATGAGTTTTTTTCAGCAGTGGTGTCCTCCTTGGTCGTCTCCCATGAAGTCCACTTTGGCTCAAACAACGACGAATGGTGCGATCTGACACTGATGTACCTTGGCCTTGGAGTTCACCTTTCATTTCTTTGGAGGTTGCTCTGGGCTCTTTGGATACAATTCGAATGATCCGTCTCTTCAATTTGTCATCAATTTTCCTCTTGCGGCCACGTCCAGGGAGGTTGGCTACTGTCCCGTGGGTCTTGAACTTCTGAATAATATGAGCCACTGTTGTCACAGGAACTTCAAGCTGTTTAGAGATGGTCTTATAGCCTTTACCTTTAAGATGTTTGTCTATAATTTTTTTTCGGATGTCCTGGGACAATTCTCTCCTTCGCTTTCTGTTGTCCATGTTCAGTGTGGTACACACCTTTTCACCAAACAGCAGGGTGACTACTTGTCTCCCTTTAAATAGGCAGACTGACTGATTATGAGTTTGGAAACACCTGTGATGTCAATTAAATGACACACCTGAGTTAATCATGTCACTCTGGTCAAATAGTTTTCAATCTTTTATAGAGGTACCATCATTTTTGTCCAGGTCTGTTTCATTAGTTTGTTTTTTTAAATAATTATGTTAATCAGCAATTCAAAAGTAATGGCTGTTTTTGATTATTTAATTTTCAATAAATTTTTATTTATTGTTACTTTTGTGAGTTTCAAGTGATTTCAGTGAGAATTGTGGGTTTTTCCTTCTTTAACTGAGGGGTACCAACAATTTTGTCCACGTGTGTATGTAAATTTAACAGAAGAACCTGCTAAAATGTACTGAAGTTGTTGAACTTTTGAAACGTAAAAAATATTTTTAGGTTTATTTTTGTCAACTACTAGATAAAGAACACAAAATCTGCCCACTTGACAACTTTATGGTGACAAGAGTCTGCTTCCTGGGAAACAGGACTTCGGTAAACTGAAATCATACAGACTGCAGTGGCAGAAGAAGTATTTAGATCCTTTACTCAAGTAAAAATAATAGTGTAGAAATACTCTGTTCTGAGTTAAAGTTCTGCAATCAAAATCAGACATATTCAATTCACGTTTTATACAAACGGAAATGTACCATAAAGTACTTTACAGAACAAAAGAAAAACAATAACTCCCAAACCATTATCCAGCCTCACAGTCTCAACACCCTGATACACTCCAAGAAGTATTTCAAGGCACATATTCTCACCACAAAATTAAATGCGTGCAAGATTTTAAAAATCTTTTAAGTTTGGAACATTATTTTAAAATACCAGTGTTCATAATTATGGTAATCAAATACTTTAAATACCATAAAATACTACTTTGAACAACTTGATTTTTATGAGTCACTTAAACTTTTGTGCTTAACTGCTGATCATTAAGTTGTAATCAAACATTGTAGAGTAAAAGCTAATTACCCCAGGCCAGTGTAGTTTGTTGATGACATAATTTGATAACAAGCTGCCATAACTCAAAATGATAACAGTGAACTGTGGCATTGTTATTGCGTGTGTGTTGAGCCCCAAAATGACCTTACAAATATTGTTTTTATGGAAATAAAGGGCACAATAAAAACAAAGATGTAAGAACTGAGGAAACACAGTCATAAATAAATGCAGTGAAGAAACACCTAACAGCAAAAGTCAAAAATTCAAGTGAGACAATAACAAAAAACGTTTTTAAAAACAATTAAACAGACTAAAATGTACAGATAAATAGGTGGTAACAGTCAGTCTTGAGTTAAAAGATGTCACCACTCCGCTATACTCAGGTCTTCAGAATAACGTTGTTCCAGAGACGTGGACCTTAATGACAAAAGCTGGAGGTTTTTGGTCTGACTTTGTTTTAATTAAAAGACCACAACCAGGAGACCTGAGGGTTCTAGATGAAACTGAATCCAATAAACAGGCAGGACCAGGATCATTAAGAGTTTTATAAACTAATAAAATGGCCTAAAATCAATTCTAAAACAGACAGGTAGACTTGAAATGAATGCAACGTGTGCTCTTGAATCTTGTTTTGCTCTTAGGCAACACACTGAACACCAAGATAAAAGTACAACAGTAATGTGGTTATAGTACCTGACGTAAAAGCATTCATGATACTAATTATATTGTTGATTCATTAATGTGTACAACACTTTCACGTGGCAACTGGAGACCGTTTTAATCACTTTACACCAAGGGTGTCGAACAGAGAGTCAACTACGGCCCGCAGGATCACTTTGCAAAGTTAAGAAATTAAAGAGGTGAAAAAGGAATACTTACTGTGAAAATATTCAAAGACATTGAACATTGTGCAATATAAGGTCAGTCAGCAGCTGAAGTACAACAGAGACGACTTTTTTGTATTTTTTTATGTGTACATTTTCTACATTTCAGTCAGAAGGTCAGGATCACTGCACAGATGTGGAAATGAATCTAAATTTGAATAATTTCTACGTCTTGACAATTTGTTTCGATCATAAAGTAAAATATATCATTCAGTTCCAGATACCCACAACTGAATGTTGTGTGCCTCTGTGGACACTCTGTGATCTGTAAGTGGTAATCTGTCAGTGATAAACTGAGGCTTACTATTGTTGAAATTCCACTTATTTTTCTTAAGACATTTCACGTTGTTCATATTGTTTTGTAAACAGATAGTCCATTCAATGCGAACATTTTCATGGTGTAATTTTTTTGCACTAAAACAAAGGAAATATTTGGAGTAGTGGGGATTTATAGGTAATTATGCTCTGATTTTGCTCGTCTGACCCACTTGAGATCAAACAGGGCTGAATGTGGCCTCCTAATTAAAATAAGTTGCTCTACTGGATCCATCCATTCTCTATACAGGTGACACCCTGGACAGGTCGCCAGTCTGTCACAGGGCTACATATACAGACAAACAATCACACCTACAGGCAATTTAGAGTAACCAATTAACCTCAGCATATTTTTGGACTGTGGGAGGAAGCTGGAGTGCCCGGAGAAAACCCACGCATGCACAGGGAGAACATGCAAACTCCATGCAGAAAGATCCCAGGGCCACCCCAGGATTTGAACTGGGGATTTTCTTGCTGCAAGGCGAAAGTGCTAACCACTACACTAACCTGGCAATAGCCAGATTAATAATTGTGTAGTACTTGATAGTACACCACAATATCAATCTGGGACCGCTCCATGTAAAGAGGAGGAAAGAGGCACGGATTGGACAATGCAACAGTATGTCCCGCCTCTGACAGGTTTGTTTTTAGCCAATCGCGGGATCTTCACAACGAGCGGAGCCAATTGGTAGATTAAACTCTTACCAAAACCCGTAGGTAAAAAAGCACAAACGTCTTTACCGTCCAGAAATGCGCAAAGAGCCTCTCGTTGTTCTTCCTTCAAAGAAGCGATAGGAGATTCAGCTAAAACTGACTTAATAGCAGCATCTACACGATCGTTGTCCTCCGTTGCCATGTTTGTTTTGATCTACTGGCGCTTGGTGTCGTCTTCACACCCGGATATCCCGCCCCACACACGAATACTGCTGCGTGATTGGCCCGAACCAACTTGGCTCTGTACGAACAGTGAATGCGGGAGCGGAGCAAGATGGTTTCTTGAGAGATTTGTGAACTCACAAATATCGCGAGAAATCAACTTGCTGGCAAGGTTAGCACTACACCACTGTGCACCCCCCCTCAGGATACAATATCATTCTAATTTTACAAAATAACAACCAACTAAAACTTTAAATTAAATCTTGTGTTTTACAAAGCAAAATACCAGCCTCCAGTGGAAGTACAAAGTAGCGTAACATAGAAACACTAAAGTACAACTACATCCAAATTGCTCTTGAGCACAGTACGTGAGCAAATGTACTTTGTTACATTCCAACACTGCAAGCCATTAAGAAATTGTATTGTAGATCTTTAAACACAAACACACACTTGAGCGCCTCTAACACAACATTCTCCCTCCTTGTCTCTCTCTCTCTCTCTCTGCCAGCTGCTGGGTCTTCCAGACCTAGAGGATGACAGCTTCGAGCACTACCACGCTGACATGGAGGGGGAACCTGGGCCCGACCACCAGCAGATGGGGGTCAGCCAGCAGTGATAATCCCCAGGAAGAGAGGCCTGAGCTGGGGTTGAGCTCCTCCAAAGCCCCCCCGCCGGGTCTCCGCACATTAGCCCGATCACTTAACAACACACACACGCACACATACACATACACGCACACACACATACATACTGATAGTCAACTCGCTAAAAAAACGCACCACCATGTTCTTGAATGTCTCAGTGGCTTTTGCTTCCCAAAGAGTGCACTTTGTTGCACTTTGTTGACCCCCCTTAATCAACACGCACACACACACACTTATTTTGGGGCTACGTGAGCAGTAGCCACGTACAATGCAAGTACCATAATCATTCACTATCTGGTTAGTTAAAGTTCCACAGCACAGCAATATTACATCGGCCGCAGCTGGCTTTTGTTATGCAGAAATACAGTCAGATGTTACCGCAATACACACTTACCCCCCTCCCCCAAACCAACACCCCCATGCTGTGGAGATGAATGTGGCAGATAGCCTCGTTTCTGTTGACACAGAGGATACACGAGAGATGAGTGGGTTAAAACTGACGGTTTGTGGCCACATGAGGCAACTGGAGTGACGCAAGGAGGGAGCAGCAGGTATCATTTTTCCACTTTACAGAGGGAAAGGAGGCGGGAGCCGAGCGAGGATATGTAATTGTGACGTTCAGGTGGGGCAGCTCTCAAACGATCCTCTTTTAGACACACACTTAAAAATAGTCGTATAGATAAGAGACAAAAAGCATTTTACACAGTCGCTCCTCATGTGGAAGTGTGCAGCTTTACAGTAGCATGGATCCCTTCTTTTCTGAGGTGTGTTTGTTAATGTTTCCAAGGCAGTACACCTCAAAGTCACTTTATGAGGATGTTTTAATAAATGTTACTATCATATGACCATCACAAACAAAAGGCCCATGCTGCAGCTTAAAGCCCTTCCCGGTTTGGGTGTCTCATTGTCACATGACACCTGAATTCTTGTATCCCGTAGTCTTCCTGGTTGTTGATGGTTCACAGTTTGCCCTCCTTTTCTCAGCACAATCTGAGGAGATGCCTCCCTGAAGCTTGCCAAAATCTCTCTTCCCTGCGTTGTTTTATGAACTTATCGTCTCATTTAGCAGTCTCCCCAAATCATAAATCGAATAAGGGCACACCCAAACCCCTGAGTGATATCACAGGGAGGAGAAAATATTTGTTGTCAGCCTCCCCCACCGCCTATCTCTCGCCTGCCCACCCTGTAATTTCTAATCTTGCTGTGTTGTTGTGTCACATCCAGTGCACTGCAATGCTTCAGGCCTCCCTCAGCCACTAGATCCACACGCAGAACCTCTTTAAGATATTTTGCCCATTTACTTTTGGCTTGTAAATGTTTGTCTTTCCGTTGCCTCTTTGAATGTTTCTCATCCAGTGTATCTTCTGTTTGTCCTCTGATGTGTGTGAAACTGGTCAATAAACCGTGTGAACAGAGTGTTACTCTCTCCTTACCGGCCTCAACTTTGTGGCGCACAAAGCGCCAAACATGGAGGGCTTTTCATATCACAGTGGACTGGTGACCTGCTGCTGCCAACAACCCCGCTGGTCTTACTGGGGCTGACGTCACGCGCCACCTGACGCGCGCTCTCAGAGCTGCGTCAAGCTCGAGGCTGTGTGACATACAGGAGGCAAGCGTCTAATTTTCAAAGTAAAAGCACGAAAGGAATGACTTGGCAATCCACTGGTTGTTTCCAAGATTCAAGACACACAAGAAATAAATATTTAGAGCCTACGTACACTACCAGTCTAAAGCTTGGACACACCTTCTCATTTAATGGTTTTTATCAAATTGCTTTATACATTGTAGATTGATATGGAATATACGTCAAAACTATAAAAGAATACATATGGAATGATAATGACCTGTCTGGGGTGTCCCCTGCCTTCGCCCGAGTCAGCTGGGATAGGCTCCAGCACCCCCCGCAACCCTAGTGAGGATAAAGCGGTGTATAGAGGGTGGATGGATGGATGAATGGAATAATAATACTGCAAAAGTATTACCGGTAATCTACAATGCAGAAAATAAAGCAAATAAATAAAAAGCATTGAATGAGAAGGTGCATCCAAACGTTTGACTGGTAGTGTCTACATGCATACATGCATCAATTTGAAATGTCTTTAGGAAAATAAGTGCAATTTCAACAATATTATGACTCAGTTTATCATTTACACATCACAACTTACAGATCACAGTCTATACAAGCACAACACATAGAACTGAGCAATATGGTATTTTACTTTATGATCAAAACAACTTATCAAGATCTAGAGATTACTTTAAATTTACATTTATTTCCACATCTGTGTAGTAATCCTGACCACCTGAACTGACACACGATTAAGGAAGAAGGTTCAGTTCTCCCCCTGCCTTGTAAATGTACAAAATGTATACATAAAAAGTACATAAACGTTGTGGCAGTGAATGAATAATAGGGTTCCATCAAACCCAACTCTATCGCACTGAAGTAAATAAAATATTTCCACCGTAAGTGGTCATTTTCACAGAGCTATATTCTTCAGGGTGCAAAAAGCAGCATTTTATATGACTTCAGCTTACTCACTGTTTAATTTGCTCCTGAAACTTGCTATCATTTTTACACTTTGCAGTCATTTCTTTATTCCACTAAATGTACTCAACAGGTTTATTTACTTCCTAAATATGATTTTAAATGCAACACACATATGCAAAGTTACTCACAGCTTGATCAGCTACAACAGTAAAAGGCTACTGTGCACAAACTTGCATAATTCATAATTAATAACACAGATTTAGAAAACTCAAAGAGGTCATTTTTCTGAATTATGAGTACTTTTATGTTGATACTTCAAATACATTTTACCACCAATACTTACTCAAGAAAAAAATATATCAACGTAGGATTTGTTGCAGTGGAGTACATTTATATTGTGCAATTTCTACTTTTACTTAAAGGATCAGAGTAATTCCTCCACTACTGATTACACGTCACCTGTAGATGTTTGATAAGTTCTTTAAAAGCTTGTACTGATTAATTATCTGAAACTAAGGGTTTTCATGGAATTCGTCATGCTTCATCCTCCCTTTCGATGATCAATCAATACACTGATTACATGAAAGGGACTTTGCCATCAGACCAGGATGGGATTACACAGTCTTTGAGCCATTCATGTGATAGGACAGTGAGGAGCAGCAGCATTCAATGGGTGTCAGTCATGTGATAAGTGCAGGTAATACATTACTACTATAATGCAATTAGTGTTACTCAAAATACTCAAAGGGCAGTGCTACATATATATGTGTGGGTTTCTGCAGAATGATCCTGTGAAGACAGTGTGGTGGGAGAAATACAGATTATAATATACTGAGCAGCTCTTTTGGACGAATTAAGTTTTGCTCTACAGGTCAGTAAATCTTCAACACATTTTGAATACTTTTACTTTGAAAGCTGTGTGATCTTAATCCAGACAACTTCAGTCAGTTTGACAGAGCTTCCTCTCCGGAGGAGGAGGGCAATCCCTGCTTTTATTTTTCTTTCCAGACGGCCTCAGTTGAGCACAAAAACAAACTTGAACCAGACGAGCTTTGGGTCAACACTGGGCGCTTGTGTCTTCGTCTGAAGTGGAGCAACTGAAGGCGTGTTACAGACGAGGTTTTCTTTCTTTCTATTAATCTATTGTTGAAAAAAAGGGAAGGGCTCTGCCAAGAAAAAAAAGAGCAATTGGAAATTAAGTTATGCGTCAGTGAGTGCGCACTTTACGCACCATGAAAGTTTGAGATGCGGGATCAGCTCGTCTGTGTCTTCGTGTGCATGTGTTCGCCTTGATTTCCTTTGTTGCTGTCAGCTCTTCTGGACTCGCTCTGATCATGTGTCGTGGCTGAAAAACTTTGTAGCAAAAAAACCCAACAAAAAACCTGTGGAGGTCAGCCAGAGACAGCATGGGGGCCAAACAGAGCAGCGCGGTGTTTGACGGCAGAGCTCGGGCTTATTCCAGCTCCGATCTCCCATCTGGAAACTCCGGCGGAGCGGAGAGGTTCGGCTTTAGGTACACCAACGGACCCGACGGGCCCCGGATCCGGTACACGGGCGGAGGACCCACCAGCTCCGGGCTCGGCATACCGGCCGGCCGCAGGTCAGGGTCACACAATCAGAGCCTGGATGGCACAGATGGAGACGACGAAGGCCAGCTGCCCCCTGAGGGCCACAGGCTGCTCATAGGGTCCCTGCCGACTCACCTGTCCACCCATCTGCTGGGAGGTAAGACAGCAACACAGACCCACAACACATCTGGACACACAAGCAAAGTGTGTTGCAGAGTTCTCATTAAAGTACATTAACAATCGTGTTGTCCTGCGGGTCAAAATTGACCCATTTTAAAGTTTGAAAATGTGGGAAAAAAAATAAAAATTCACAGTGAAACTTCTGATGTCCACATTTTTCAGAAATCTTTAAACATTTTACGATGGAAAAAAAAGAAATTTTAAAAATGTTTGTTTAAGAACATTCACATAAAAATCAACCAAAATCCAACGAATTTCGTTGGATTTTGGTTGATTTTTATGTGAATGTTCTTAAAGAAACATTAGAAGTTTTACTGATATATAGGTAATCACATTAAATATTTTATAGGATTTTTTTGAAGATTTTTACTCATTTTTGAAAATATTTACAAGCATTTTTGCCATTTTTTATTTTTATTATTAAAATTTTTATTTTTTCAAAATCAAAATTTTTTTCAAATTTTTAAGGAATTATTGGAATTTTCTTCCTGAAGGTTTTGCAAATTTTCAGAAATTTGGGGATTTTTTTTGCTGACTTATTGGATTTTTTTTTTTTCAGACAAACAATATTTTTTGTTGCCTGTAAATGAGGACAACAGGAGGGTTACTGATGTTTTTAATCTCCTGAGTTAGTCAGTGTTCCTTGTTCCTCCAGTTTATTGCTCTTGGAACAGAATATTTCACAAAACATCCACTTTTCTGTGTGTAACTCTAACATCTCTGGTCTTTATTCTGCATCTGTGCCGCTTTTTCATGCCATTATGCTCAACACATGCAGGAGACCGTACGTTTCATGAGCTGCATACATGACAGTTGCAGTCTGGGTTGTATTTTTCCATCTGACATGTGATACCTGGCATATGGTAATAGATGTCTGATGACTGAGTCCTTTGTTTAGCACTTCTGCACTTTTATTGTAACCACAGGTGGCTCTGCTGTACTACGCTGGCCTTTGTCTTGCGTCGTTCTTCACCGGCTTCTTCTCTGTTTTGCAAAACGGCTCTGTTTTTCACTGCGGGAAGAGTGCATTATGTAGGTCAGCAGATAAGAGCTTCCTGCTGGTTACACATTGTCTGACACACAAGCGCACCAACTTCCTGAATCCGCAAGTCTAGCTTTGTTGAAACCGGCGTGTTGTCTCTCTCCAGACCGCAAGCCAACAAAACAGGAGCCTAACCAGCGTAACAGAACCGTTACAACCTTTTAACGTCATGTTAGTGAAAACACCAGAACTTCCTGAAAGAAACACTCGAACATTTTAGCGTTCCTCAAATCTCTATTTTCCTGTTAGAAGTTACACATGCTTCTATTTCTTCATCGTCCATGAAAGGATCCATGAAAATGCAGCCGAGTGTTTGTTCCAATTCTTTCTAATTACTGGTTCGACTGGTATCTAATCGTTGTAAGCCTCATCAGTGACCTTCGCCCATGAGAACCATGTGATTGTGACACTGCAGGCCTCACATTGTGTCCACAGGCTTATCCCATTGCCTCACCTCCCTAACAGACACATGACACAAACAGCAGTGATAACCACCGCCTGCATATAGGATGCCTTTGTTGTCCTTTTCTCTACTGAGGCGTTACAACGGTAAACAGCAGGTTAGTTTGTCTCGGGTCAAGCAGCTTTCGGCCTATTAATCTTTGAGCAGCTGACAGGGCCTTGTATATGTGGGTCAAATGTATTAATTAATAACCCGATTTATAGCTGCAGCGCCATAAATGTTACATGTGAGCTTAAGCGTGTGTTTACAGTAAATGTGCAATGACGTATGAAAAACTGCATGAGGTAAGCAGATTGTTAGAGATCGGCGCATGTGCACTACCAGACAAAAGTTTGGACACATCTTCTCATTCAGTGTAGTTATTTTGTACATTGTAGATTAATACTGAAGACATCAAAACTATAAAACAATACGAAAATGGTATTGGTAGTACGAGGTCAGCCACAAGGGGTGATTGTGAAGTAAAATTTAGAAAGTCTGCCTTTGCACAGAATGCCTCATCTATTAAAGGTTGCACAAACTGGAATACTTTACCTGTAGCTATCAGAGAAAGCTCCACTTTTGTCAGTTTTAAGAGACAGTATAAGACATAGCTGGTTGACAATCAAGCCTGTGAACATTGAGGAATTCAGGCATTTTAAATTCAGATGTTTTGGCCCTCGTGTCATCCCGCGGGTCAAATTGACCCGTTTTAAAGTTTGAAAATGTGGGGAAAAAATATATATTTTCACAGTGAAAGCTTCCACATTTTCAACATTTTTGAGAATTTTTTTGGTGGAAAAAAAGAAATGTTAAAAAAAATGTTTCTTTAAGAAAATTCGGGGAAAAAAAATCAACCAAAATCCAGTGAAATTCGCAAGATTTTGGTTGATTTTTTTCCAAATTTTCTTAAAGAAAATATTGGAATTTTTACTGATATATACGTTAGCACTTTAGATATTTTTAGGACTTTTTTGGAAGGTTTTTATTCATTTTTTTTAAATATTTGCAATTTTTATTTATTTTATTTTCTAAATCTTTATTTCTTGCCCAATTTCGGGATTTTTTTTAAAAATAAAACTTTTAAGGGAAACTTTTAAGGATTTTTTGGAATTTTCTTCCTGAAGATTTTGCAATTTTTTAGATAAATTTGAAGAATTTTTTTGGCTGAATTTTTTAAATTTTTTTAGACAAGGGAAAAATTTTTTTGGTGCCTGTAAATGAGGACAACAGAACGGTTAAAAATAGGCTCTTTAACTATATTCACTTTATGAAAAAAGCTATGCCTTGAAAGCACTTTTCTAAAATAGTAGCACTTTAGTAGCCTAGCCGCGCTAGACCCATGTTCTGAATTCTGAAGGCACAAGGGTCTAGGGCCGCTTGACAGGGAGGGAGGCGGGCTAAAAGGTTGTCTTTCAAATCACTCTGCAGCAATTGGGTAGGTATACAACCAATCAACGCAACGAATAGGCTGACGGAGTTCCTAGAGCGCCGGCGGATTGTGGCTAAGTCCCATTAGCTTCCCAACCAGCGGAGCCAACTGGTATATTAAGGATTTGCCATATCCCGTCGGCATAAGTCCAAATACGTCTTTCTTCTCAATGAAACACTTCAGTGCTGTCCTTTGTTTATCTTTCAAGTTGAATTTTAGCTTCAAATCTTTAAGGGCTGTGGCCAAAGCCGAGTCGAAAGATAACTGTTTATTGTTTCTGTCAGAATCGTCGCGCCTCTGTCGTCACTTAGTTGCGCCCGCCTTCTGACTCTACACTTCATGGTGATTCGTCCGGCCAGTTTTAGGAGAATCCAGCCTCGAGCCTTATGGAGGGTAACTAGACCCACCCTGGCAGAGAATTAAATTCGTTGCCGTGGGTTGTCTAGCGCGGCTAGGCTAGCACTTTAGGGTAGGTTTAACCCAGTTATTATTAATCACCGTTGTCTTTATTTTACTATATTGTTTTTTATACGTCTGTAACGCTGTATTTTTTTAAATTCTTTTATGTGTGGGACAATGGATGGAAATTAGCCTGCAACTGTGTAAACTATGATGAGATTGTATGTTCATTAATATACATTACATCCCGTCCAAATCAATAAATTAAATTCTAAAATTAAATTACATATGGAATTATGTTGTAAACAAAAAATAATAATCTTCAGTATTAATCTACAATGTAAAAAATAACACAAATAAATAAAAAGCACTGAATGAGAAGGTGTGTCCAAGCTTTTGACTGGTAGTGCAGGTGTCCAATCATGTAGTTCTGCATAAGATCCCGCCCACAGCAACAGCCCCACATCCGATCTCGTGCACGTCTCAGTAAAATGTTACAGCAGAGACATTTGCTACGTCTGAGGCCTCATGTTCTTGTCTCTGTGTTTTCCTCCTCTCAGGTTTTCACTGCCCTGTTTGCTCCAAGTTTATGGCATCGGATGAAATAGAGAAGCACCTGCTCATGTGTTTCAGCAAAACGCGCCTCACATACAACAGTAAGTCTGTAGCAGATTCTCAAAGCCTGTGGTGCTATTACTTTGTACGATTATTTGCTGCAGCTATCTGTTATGTCTCCAGTTTTGCTTGTTAAGCTTTGCTCAGAGTTGACATGCAAAGCTGAACAATGGTGAAGGCAAATGAAGGTGCTTCAGATGGCTGAGGCTAGTAGAAATATTTGGGCTATTTTCTTATGTAAAGTAGTAATACCACAATGTGGAGATACTCTAGTGCAGTGGTGCTCAGCTTAGGGCTTCTGGGCCAAATTAGGCCCTGATAGGGCAATCTGACTATTTACTAACTTCCTGGTAGAACACATTGATTGGATGGACATTCTTTTTGGTTGTTCGTTATTTGTATCAGTGCACACAGAATGGACAGAAAACCAACTGTGAGGAGATAATCACTGACTCTGACAAAAAGTGTATTGGATTAAAATCTTTGATTAATTAATTACTCAATTAATGTTTCTTCTCTCAGTTATATCACTAAATACTACAGTTCTTTGGCAAGTTTTGTGAAGCTTTACAGCAAATTAATGTCTCCTTGCAGCCTCTCATCCCACATTATACATCTACATTCTATAGAGTTCCCCTATGGAGATATTCCATTAAAAATCAGTCATTTCCAGCTAGAATAGTAATTTACCACATTAGCAATGACTAGACTGTATTTCTGATTAATTTAATGTTATCTTTACTGAAAAAAATGCTTTTATTTCAAAAATAAGGATATTTCTAAGTGACTCCAGACTTTTGAACGGTAATGGTAACAGTAATGTGTACACATATACACTGTTATGACTAATTCAGCAATAAATGATCATTTTGTGCCTTAAATCTACCAACCACTTCATGGTAAACCAGTGTCTGGCTGGTGCTAATATCCCACCGTGGTGTGCAAGTTTGTGTAAATGGCTTGGAGCGTGTTAAACAATTATTTTTGGAATAAATCTTGTCAATTAAAATGTTGAAACATGTTCTAAAAACTGTCACTGTCTCACACAATTTCATCGCAACAAATAAGCTTTGAACATTGCAACTTACATCGCAATTTTTTAGAAAAGCTGCCACGAATTCAGGCATTTTAGGCTGCGACAATCTTGAAAACGCTCGCGAAAGGGGGGGTTGATTTTATATTTTAAAAATTATGTCGGCGAAAATTTGAAACTTGACCTCAACCTGTATGAAAGTGATTGTAACTTGATTAATATTTGTTTTTCTTCCTCCCAGTGATTCATCTTCTTTCAAAAAAATTAGCAAAAGAAAAAAATTTGAACTGAAGAGGTTTTAAAAAGCAAGCTAAGTTGATGTGAAATAGCCCAGGAGCCATTTAATGCGCCTATTTTTCCTATTTTATCTATTGTCAGGTAGTTAAATCTGTACCAATGTGTCACCACAGGTTTCAGGAGTAAAATCTTAACTTGTTAGTTAGAGCTGTTGGGTAAGAGAGTAAAGGGTGTATTAATAATTCACAAATCCGCAAGAATGCACCTGGTCTAGAGTGTTACACAGTGCAGCATGAAACTGTGTGAGGCAGCTGCACATCTACTCAGCCAGCCATAAGCATGCAGATTGAGTGTGAGCACCTGTGTAGCACACATTCATAGAAACAAGCATAAACATACAGGCTTGACATTGTTGCATGCATACAAATTACAGTAGATTCTTCCTCATCTCATCTCAAGTGTTGCCGTGTATGATGCTTCATGCGCACACACACATATAGCCTTCAGATTGCACACACCCACAGCGGTGTGCATGTTACTGATAAATACACATCTGCAGCTCATTTACTGTACAGTGTCTCCCAGCTTTATCACAGGCATGCAGATGTTTAAAACCTGTACAGTCAGTGTCTTATCCTGATGTTTAACTCATAAATATTTTCAAAGTACATGTAAATGAGTCTGTCTTTTGATATATTTGCATGAAAGCTTAAAAGTAGATACAAGCGACAGTTATTCGTTCACCTCAGGTCTTGACACAAGGGCATGTTAAAGCTGATTATGCTGGTAAATACAAAAAAACCCAAAAACTAAATCAGTGTTACCTGACCTTAGGTTAATCTCAGCATTTTTTACTACTAATAAAATACACCATCCAATTTTCATTCAAAGAACAGGATAATTAAAAGCCCATTCCCATTAGAGACGGCTCATTTCTCCTTTTCTCGTCTGGACACAGATGACTATAGGTATTCTGATATCAGAGGTTAAACAGATGGTTGTGCAGGATTCAGCAGAGTGAACATCTGATACAAGGTTTGGTGTGTGAAGCAGCTTTTTGCTCATTTTCTCTCTGTCCGTATTGTCTTTCTCAGAGGACATCCTGTCCAGGGACTCTGGGGAATGTAGCATCTGTTTAGACGAGCTGGAACAGGGAGACACCATTGCCAGGCTGCCTTGCCTCTGTATCTACCATAAGGGGTAATTAATATGCATGAACACTGAAAACACACAAATAAGTTTGATAGAAAATGTTTGACAATTGCATAAAATGAAGTAGGTGTAAATATCCACTGTATACTAGTCTATACACACATTTTGAACGATAAATACTTTAGCGGAAAAGTTGTCATTTTTGTAAATTCATATATTGTTTTTTGTCTTTTTTGCTGAGAGATAGCTGGGAAGATTATCACCACTCTCCCGCTTAAGATCCATTGGCTAAAATGATAAAAAGACGAGAGCGTTAGCTTAGCGTCAATACCGGAAACAGGGTGGAACGACCAAGTAGCAACCCTTGGAGCTGGGAAGCAAAGCCAACGCAAAAATATTAAAAACTGCAGTTTCTGAAATGACCACTTGAGGCTGGCTCCAAAAGTGAGTCAGTTCCAGTAGACCTCCATGTTAAAATGTCCAACTTTACAGCAGAAATACACATCTTTCCAGCCTATTTTATTATTAGTATTAATATTAGTATTAGTATCTAGCCAGGAAGGCAGCTTAGCAGCTCAGCTAGCAGCTCACCTGGCGAAAAGTATGGGGCAAGAGGCCCCCCCGCGTCAAAGTCCACCCTAACGTTCTTTTTTTCCCCACACTGACCGGCCTGGATAGTCTCAACGAGTGTCCCACAACATACTAGAGATGAGAAGTGAATGAAAACCTCCACATTACCTGGCGATCGCTCTTTGTTGTGGTCTGTATCCAAAGCTAAGGATGCTAGAAAGCAAATCTCGTTCCGAAATCACGCGATAGCTCGCGCCGAGCTATCGCGTGATTTCGGAACGAGATTTGCTTTGACACTCGTTGAGACTATCCGAGCTGGTCAGTGTGGGGGGAAAAAAGCACGTTAGGGTGGACTTTGACGTGGGGGGGGCCACTTGTCCCATACTTTTCGCTAGCTGAGCTGCTAAGCTGACTGCCTGGCTAAATACCGGAGCTATGTTGAAAATTAATTTCTCCATCACTCACATGTATGAAATGACATATGAAAACAGACCCCAGGTTGAAAAAAACTGAAGTTCCCCTTTAACTGTTGTTTTGTATGTTTTTAGTTTTTTTTTTAACCTAAAGATCAAAGCAAGAAGTAATCTTTTTGAAGAGTAAAGAGAAAGTTGCAGGGGTACACAGATACTAGAATTATCGTTATCGACTGATAACGGCAAAATGAGTTGGAAAATACTTATTTTACTTAATTCTATGTCAGAAAAAAATCAAACATTATGTATCCCCAGAAAAGTGTTTGTGACTGTACTTATTTGTGTTTCCTAGAACTAAATATTATTACAGCTTTCTTTGACCACATGAGCTAAAAACATCCCTGTTGCCTCGTTTCAGGTGCATAGACGAGTGGTTTGAGGTGAATCGCTCATGTCCAGAGCATCCTTCTGACTAGGAGCTTCAGAAGTACAGTTTGAGTCTACAGCACATTGCTGTGGTCGACTGTGTGCCCTGACCTCATCCCAACACTGTTCCAGCCGAGCTTCAACGCTCCTCAGGGATTGCAAGACGTTATTGTGTGCAGAATTTTTCAGATCGCCTCATGGAACAGTGACAGACTTTGGATATGTTCCTCCACATTTCATGGGATGTTGAAACAACCACTGGTGGAGTCATTTTGTCTCCAGAAAATATGTGAATGTTCCTTAATGCCATCTGCTGGCCTGAAGTGGATTCATGCAACCTGGAATCTGAACTGAACCGTGTTGCCGAGCAGGGTGTGGTTTTGTAACAGAGGACTTGTGTGCCCAACATGGTGGGAGCCTGACACCTCTTTTCAGTAGAGACCATTCAGAGACTTAATCAGAAGGCTGATGTTGTGCAATATAAAAAAACAGCCATACAGAATAAAAAATGTCAGCTTTAAGGGATGATTGCAGTGTTGATGGTAGTCAGGAAATAGATCTTAATTTCAAGGCAAAATTGGCTATCAATATTGTTTGTTAAGCAATCATGTGTCCTAGACCAAATAGTCGAACGTGACTTTGTTAATCACTTGGCCTTTTAGAACCACAGTAATGTGATTGTGTTGTTTAGTGGTGGAATTAAAGTAGGTTAAGACATATCTAATGATGATTCATGTTGTCTCTAAGGAGTGCCATAATATGCTGCTATGTCATAGACTGGAAAGTTTTCCTATAACCTTTGAACCTGTCTTGGTTGTTCTTTCTATTTGTACTGTAATGAACTGCACAACAATAAATGTTTTGTCTTTGTGCCTCTTTCCTGCATAAGAGCTCATTTGTATTTTTGTATCTACACACTGACTGAAATAAGTCTTCGACCTATATTGAAATCAGCAGGAGTGTGTCTGTCTGACATGGACAGTTGAGAGGAAAATGAAGGAGTGAACTGAAGCAAATGTTTTTTTCAGCATATTTCTTTTTTTCAAGTACATGGTTGTGTAATTTGTACAAAGTCTTGAGTTTAGCTCTGAAAGCCTGTGTTATAGACCTGCCACTATTACAATCGAAAAACAAGAGAGCAGATTGCTGCAATCAGCTGAGAGAAGGCAGCAAAGTGGGCATGCAGAGACACGAAGTCAAGTGTTATTTCTGTTTGTTGCAAAATGAGCCGTCGGAAGAAAGGCAATCTTTCCTTTGACTGTGTTTGGTAATGCATGGGCGACACAGAAGGTGTTTTTGTAATAGCAAGTAGGAAAAAACAGTCTTCAGGAAAGAAAAGCAGTTGAAAGATAACTACTTTCATCTGAGAATTTCTTTCCTGATAGTTATGCTACTGCGTATTTTAATGCCAGTTAGGGAGTTGTAAAAAAAGTTTGTCTCTCGAGAGTTGCTGAGTAGAGACATGCTGAATGAGTCATGTTCCATAAGTCAAAAACAAACCAGTCTTTCTTCTTACTAATTAAGGCTGAATGATTTGGGGAAAATATTCAATTCTGATTTTTCTGACACACAGTGATTTGGTTTGAGATATAATTTCTTCAAGACATGGTTCAGTTCACTCTGCAATAGAATCAAAACATGATGGAGCATTACCATATAAGACAGCATGCAAAGTGACACTATATGTCAAGGAAGACAACATCAATCACTACATGAAAAGTAGTTGTCATAATAGTTTAAACCCTGGGTCAGAGGGTGCTGTAAAATGTATAAGGGGTGGTCTTTAAATTAAGAGAATAGGCTTATGTCAGTCAATCATATTGTGTGTACATGAACCACAAGGTTAATAGACAGCATAACGCTCACTAGAAGTTTCAATATGATGCAATAAATCAAATAACAGAATCAGAATAATTATTTTACAGCAACACTTCTGTATTCTATATTGTAGCCTTTGAGATTTGTTAATTGCACATTTCAAATTGGTGGTCCTGTGATAGACCTCTCCAGGGTGTCCCTGCCTTCACCCTAAGCCAGCTGGGATAGTCCAGCCCCTGCAGCCCTAATGAGGATTAAGCGTAGTGATCATGGATGGATGGATGATGGATGTTTCAAATTGTGATTTGTATTTGAAATCAATTATTTGTTCATTGCAAATTCTAACTTAGATAAAAATGGTCTTAGTTTTGTTACTAGACTGTTCCATAAAAGATTTTGGTTTCCTGAGTTTTCATTCAAAATTCTTCTCATTTATCAGTGTATATAGACTATCTAAAAGATTAGTATACGTAATACAGATATGTAAATAATATACAATACAAACCATTTTCTCTGTTTTTTTTGTTTGTTTCTACATGAATAGTACAGTTGATCTAGTTTTGTTTGCTTCTTGATGTTGTATTAACTTATTTAATCTTATTTATCTGATCTCGTATCATGAATAGAAGTTTGCATTTTAGAATCTTTTAGTGTAAACAAAAAACAAAACAGTACGCATAGTTGTGACGCAAGCGAGTCGCGTCCACGCTGTCGCTAGTTTGATGACGTAGTAAACGTACAGTTTGCGAACGTAAACTACACAGCAGCAACATTGAAATAAATTATCAGTATTTTGGAGGTACTAGCTACGTTTTCTACCGTACGGAGCATATATTCCGCCAAACAACACAATCTCATTTGTATTTTAAGGTGAGTGTTTCTCAATCTTCTGTCAGTTCCTTATATTAAGGTCCCTTTAGGTCCCCTTCTAGATTTTTTACTCGGCTAACGGTAGCCATTAGCTAACGTTAGCAGCCAAAAGACTGACTTCTTACTCACTTAAAATAAAATCTTACTGTTGCTGGTCCAAACGTTGTACTCACTGTTCTTCGTTTTCACCTTAGGAATCGATAATTTTGGTTCAAGATGTCGTACATGCTACCACATCTCCACAATGGCTGGCAGGTTGACCAAGCCATCCTGTCTGAGGAGGACCGAGTCCTCGTCATCCGCTTCGGACACGACTGGGACCCAACATGTATGAAAATGGACGAAGTTCTTTATAGCATCGCTGAAAAGGTTAGATGCGTTTGTGATCTTTGCTGTAGGTCAATGTTATGCCGAAAAGTAATCGTCTGCCAAAAACTGCTGTCAACTATCGTCATGCCTCAGTGTTATTTCACCTGCTTTGTGCCTTTGTGTGTTATTTTAACCGGTTTGAATGTAAAGGCCCAAGTCAGCTCACAACATGCGTTTTTCCACCTGCCCAAAAATATCTGCAGCCTCTACATTGTGACTGCACAAAAAATCCTAGATTTAATTCAGGAGAGTTACATTTTAAACAGTAAAATCTATAAGGTATTTGCACAAAAGATCATTTCTTGATTACATATATGAAACCCATATGTAGTCATGCTAATTGTTATCTAAACAGTAGTATTAAACATATCAAAAGACATACAGCCCAAACATCCAAAGAAGTACTAATGCTGTAAAATGCAAATATGTTTTTTGGTCACAATTATTTGTTTACTAGAAATAATTCCCAAAGATTCAGACCACAGACACATAAGTGGCACATAAGTTTTTATGTTATCGCTGTTTGTTCCAACTGAACAGCTGTAAACATTTCTAAACATATTACAGCTACAACAAGAAGGGCCCAATCTTGTCAGCTGCAACCACTTTTTGACAGACAGTAACATCTTAACACTAAACCTGGACTGTGAGAGCATTTTGTTTGGTACCTGATATGAACCTGCTTAGTGGTTTGTCAGTGCTCTGTCAATAACTTAACTGTAATTTAGAACAGGTTTAAACCTATGTTGTCTTGGCCAAAGTCACGTAATAATGATAATAACAGTAATGATGATGATTATGATAGTAATAAATTTATTTACTATGGCACCTTTTATAATAAGAGTTACAATAAAATCAGTAATAGAACATTAGCAAGATCAATCATGAAAAAGCATTGAATAAAACTTTACAAAAAGATTAAAAAATCTTATACAAACATCTGTCTACACAGATGGATTTTTAAGTCTTTTTGAAGTGAGGTGCTACCTGAGCTGTTCTCACAGTAGATGGGAGCTAGTTCTACAGCGTTTGACCTAAAACAATTAAAGCATTGTCCAGCTTTGTTTTAAACCTGAATGTGGGATTTTTAGGTGCAACTGATTCTTTGAACTGAAGGGTCGAGAAGCAGAATAAGAGGTTAAATCCTCTCAGATATACAGTGGAGTCAGATTACGTCGTAGAGATTTTTAAACTGATCAATAGAATCTTACATTGAAGTCTGTGAGAAACAGGGACCCAGTGTGATTCAAGCATGACTACAGTGATGTGGTCCCTGTGTGGAGTGCTTGTAAACAGTCACGCTGCGATGTTTTGAAAGAACTTTGAATGGGTAACTGCTGCATTGCTGAGGCAGGTAAATAATGAGTTCCCAGAAGTACTGAGGTTTAAGTCCATACTATAGGGCCACATTTATGCAGCTCAGATAATGCTATCAAACTCAAATTGCAAATTAAAATGTTTTACCACGTATCTTCTTTAGACAAAAAAAGCATAAAAAGCTAACACTTTAAACCTGTGCTGCCAGAAACAGGGTTACTGGGCTGTAAGTCCAGTTTGTAAATGTCTGAAACAAATAAATATACATGCATTTTCAGGCTAATTGCATCCTAATAAACAGTAAGCTCATGCTGTATTTGACAAATTATTGATACTGTGACAGATTAAAGTGATACAAAATGGTAAACATGCTGTGATATTATATGATTGATATATTTTGTGTGTATATATATAATAGTGGCAGTGCACATTCTCTGTCATAAGAAGGTTTCCAAGTAGGAAAAAACTTCAGAGGGAGATGGTTGATCACATGTGTTGACCTTATCACTGTCAGGGGTGGCAATCCTGATAATCAGATACACAACATCACTCTAGCTGTAGTCATTCACTCGTAGTGATTAATTATCCAATTATGTGAATATGTGAATAACTGTTTAAACAATCACACCAGGAACTGCCCAGGAACAACAATAATTCCATTGCCCCAGTAAATGCTGGTAAACCATTAGATGCCATTTTATTTGTAAGTGCCAGTTCATTCTGCACTCGGGTAATTATTATGACACTCAATATTAACTGTTTCAGAATTTGAAAAGTGTGAAAAAAGCACAATGTGTCTGTACAGTTCAGGCATTCAGCCGTTAGAACCAACAGGAACGTTGCCGTTTATGTTTTGACTTGACCTTGGGCTTAAAATCTCATGAAATCTTACACTTTACACTCATATGAGAGTTCTTTTTTGAGCCTGTAGATTTTCGCTAGTGCCGGTTATATAATGTCTGCTGGAGGGATGTGAAGAGTCATCACTGTGTTCACAGCTCTCAGGGGTTTATTGCTAATTTTACAACCAAAATTCTCATTACAGTATGTTATGTAGGAGTATCTCGCTCTCAGTCAGCAATTTGTAGATCATTTTCAGGAGAGGCTGCCCAGCACTATTAAGGCTTAAAAAGCGGGCTTCTTGCTATAACTTTGAAGGATAACATCTATATTCCTGCAAGCTTATGTAAGCTTGCCTATTTGGTTTAAACCACTGGACTGGAAAGGTGAAAAGTTTGAGGTAATGAAAAGGCAGAGGAGGTTTGGGGCACCACTTTAAAACTAACAGGCAACTTTCACAAGTAGGTCATTGTGCAAGGAATGTGTCATGACATGCAGGTCAGTGTGAGCTGAAAAATCATGTGTGTACTTTATAAAGAATTCTTAGTCTGAGAGAAATGTTTTCTTGTTCTGAGGTCTGGCTGTTATTCTGAACATACTTTGCTGATCTGTGTCTGCCTTTATCTTTACAGGTGAAGAATTTTGCTGTCATTTATCTGGTGGACATCACAGAAGTGCCCGATTTCAACAAGATGTACGAGTTGTACGACCCCTGCACCGTCATGTTCTTTTTCAGGTAAGATTAAAGGGACATTAATGACTGTATAGAGGCCTTGTCAATCCGAAGAATCCTATCATATTTCGGTTGGTGTTTTCCAGGAACAAACACATCATGATTGATTTGGGCACCGGTAACAACAACAAGATCAACTGGACGATGGAGGACAAGCAGGAGATGATAGACATTATCGAAACGGTGTACAGAGGAGCAAGGAAAGGAAGAGGTCTGGTGGTGTCTCCAAAGGATTATTCTACAAAATACAGATATTGATTTTTCTCTTTCTTCTTTTTCTTTTTTTTCCCCCCCCGAGTGTTCTTTTTATGATGTTTTGTGACACCACACAGAGACTACAAATTGCAGAAGTCAAGGAATATCTTTGTCAGCGTTTTGGTTTTTCCAGTGAAAGAGGACAATATTTGCGCGAACAGTCATGATTGTGCCATTTGTGTTTTCTGTGTTGTTCCTTGTGGTTTTTAAGACTTATTTCCGTTGAACAAGTGCTGAACAGACCGGACACAACTCATATTTACATGGAATAAACGTGGACTTTTTGCACAGTAAGGCTTTTGCTCTCGGTTGTTCTGGGATGCGTAGCTGGTGCTACGGCATCAGGTTTGGGGAAGTGATATCAGGAAAAGAGGTGCTGATGGTGCATTTATGTACATCTATATGTAAATTATATTCCTGGCTCATCATGTGTCGCATTGCAAGCTCATTTGTATGGGTAAAAACTGTCCCTATGCCCTTCCAGTATCAGTTTGTGGGGCTATTTTCTGCAGCACTTGGTTAACTTGGGTGGTTCAGACGTAGCTTTGGTGATATTAGGTTGCTCTGCACGAACTCTGCTTGGATTACTGTTAGTCTTATTGCTCCCCCTGGCTAGAATGCCCAGTAAGTAATGTGATGTCCTTGGCGACAGCACAGCTTTCATTTAGGGACATGTTTTTTTTGGTTTTTTTTTGCCATAGGAGGACATCTTTATTGGGCAATGTTTCAATGTTACTGGGATAAAGTTTTCTCTTTTTTCTTAATAGTGCCACGTACATTTGGATAGATGAAGAGGATAGAAATCCATTTTTTAAAGTGTTCATATAATTATTTCAGTAAGGTTGACATGTCCACTAACAAAGAAGGTGTCATTTATTTTCACTGGGCAAGATGCATAGAGGTTGTCCTCCTTAGTGCAGCGCAAGGCAGTTGATTGTTGATTTATAGACATGTTGTGAATGCAGCCACCCACAATCACTGAGAAAACCCTCTGCTCACAGGAGGCGGACAAATGAACACCTCACAGCGCTTCATCTCTTCAGTAAAATCTGTTGAAGTCCAAATTTGGGTTTTGCTCAATTTTGCCTTTGTGTTGGATGTTTAATGAAGCTTTTTGCTTTGAATATCCAAGGCAGAAGGATTGGGAACATCCGAAACAAAGCAACCCTTCGGTGCTCCCAGCAATTAAAATCTGACCAGCTTTTCATGCTCTGAGTTGCAGAAAATGAAAACCCGATCACATCAACGCCTTAAACCACAGGGTGCACTTCCATAAATTCTCCATCAGGTGGAGCCAGAGATATTTGACAGTTGGCACCACAATCTGAAGAGTCAGTCTTTTTCACCAATCATGGGTTTAAATCAATTCTATTGGACAGGAGTGTCAGACACCACAAAGACGTATTCAACACAATAAACTGTACAATAAACATACAAATGGTAAAAATTAAGAAGTCATCCAAGTAGCTGGGGATCTTAGGACACAAGATTGCATTCTAGTCAGTTACTGTTTGTGTAAAAAGTGTTAAAAATGGTCAGAATAGTGGTACAAAGAACACTGTAGTAAATAGTATATGAACTGAGAGTGGTAAAGGAAACCTAGAGGCATCTGTATGTGGAGCTCTGGCACATGAAAACAGCCGTGTGTGTCCATATAAACTGGGTTGTGAGTGATGACGGTGTGATGTGAAAACTCGAGGACTATTTTGTACAACACAGGAGGACAATAAGTAGCTGCTGGCTACTGTAGTGGCGCTGCAGGGACACATTCAGATAACTGAGCTGGCTGTTCAGGAGTGTGACGTCCTTTGGGAAGAAACAGTTCTTGAGTCTGCTTGTTCTGGCGCCCAGTGTTCTGTAGGGGCAGCCAAACGGGAGAAACACACAGACGTTTTGGATGGGTGTGACGTGTCTGTGATGAGCAGTAGACAGCGACTGAAGGAGTGATTTTTCCTGACCGAGGACTCTACCTGCCTCACAGGAACAAAGATATGCCATATCTTCATCAGAAAGGTTAAAACGTGTGCCTTTGTACATTTGTTATATTCATAAATCAAAATTTAACCTGAGATCCACTGGAAAATTTGAATTCATAAATTAACAACATTGAGGTGAGCTTTGAGTCCTCTGTGAGATAATAAACCACCACAGTCCTTGAATCTTCCACTGAGTTTCCTCACAGTTTTCAATGTCAGCCCACAACCCTGGCAGTTATCCATCAGTGAGAGTGATAAAAAAACAAATACTGTGCTAAAACAAAGCACGAAATGAAAGAGAAAGAAAATAGAAGGAATGATGGAGATATCAGTGGACGAGTCTCATTAATATCCTTTTACTGTCTGCTCCATCTCTTCTGGCTCACTATAATCAGACACCACACGCTGCACGGGAGATGGAGTCCAATTTATTGAATGACAGATGAGGGGAAGGAGACAAGTTCTGTCTGTTTCACTTTATGAGTGCGAGTGTTTGGACCGGAGACAGAAAGAAAAATCCTCTCCAGAGAAAGTAGGCTGACCTCCTCACCTCTCCTGAGTGAGACAAGTTGGGAGTCGCTGGGGATAAGACCTCAGAGTCAGTGTGTGTGTGTGTGTGTCCTCGCAGACAATTCACTGCACTATATGTCTCAAGAGTTGAAATACTGCCCCAGTGTGCTGCATGGAGGAGAAGATGAGGATGGCTGAACAGCAGCTGGCCGTCGAAAAGGAGCCGAGGGAGACGGGAAAGAGGCAAATAAACTCCTGTGGACTGCTGCACAGACCAAACACTTTGACCACTTGGCCACTCTACAGTAAAAACCACACAATCTCTTAGAAATCTACTTCTCAGGAACCAGAAGAATGTTGTGTTTTTAAGTTGAGTGCTATTCATTTTTTAAGCATAACAATATAAAAGCTGCAGCTACAGGATGACCTCACCGGCCTAATGTGTGTATACTGGCAGGCATGAGCATATTTGCAGTTCAAAATAAACTAATTCCCTCATCTTTGCCTGAGTGTAAACCATGATGAGAACCTATATGCACCCCCTCCAGGCCTCACATGTCCTTTCCACTTACATTAGTCTGGCGTGGCTTTGTCTCTGTCTGGCCTGTCCCTGCAGGGCCCATGTACACTATTACTGTGCCACTGTCCTCATATGGAGCACGGGGCCAAAGGCCGCCTCCACTGGCCCATTATAATTCACATTATCATGCATTGTTGTTCCCTATTACTGTTAATCAGCTCAGCCTCAGGGGAGAGCAGAGGTCTTGACAGCTCAGGGTTACTAGGAAACTCCAGTCTAGACGCAGACAGAGACAGTAGGATGGACAGAGGTGAGTTAAGAGACGGAAGGAGCTGGAGCTGCTTGTCCTATAGACTGTATAGGGAATATGCACACTCATCCCTAAAGCTGTATTAATACAGGCTCTGTTTTCAACTCTGTGTTTAAATTGATGAGCACAAAGAGGAGGCAGACCATGAGGACCATGTGGCTGCCAGAGGGAAGGCGTGCTGGCATCCCTCCATCTTCTCCATCTCTTCCCTCCTCCTTTTCTTGTCTGTCACCATCCATGTGGATGCCCAGTGTGGGGGAAGGGTGAGGGGCAGGAGCCAATTTCTGGGACACCCCACCCCATCCCCACCACCCCTGCAGCTTCCCCTGTTGGCAATGGCACACACATACACAAATAATGTGTTAGCCCCTTGCCTCTACCTAGTAACCGTTTGCTCAGTGTCTCTGAAAGTTGACCTCAAAGTTCGTCTGGATCGTCACTCTGAGAAGGTCGCTTGTGCAGATAGACTAAAGTCCACCTTTTCACTGGGGAAATCATTGCATTTAAACTGTGACGCCTAAAGTTGAACCCCAAACCACTGATTACAGACACAGATCCACCACAACATTTAAACCATGACCTAATATTGTGTAAGTGCTGCCAAAACAGCTCTGACCCTTCTGGCCATGGACACAGGACCTCTGGGGGTGTCCTGTGGTGTCTGGAACGGGGATTTTGGCAGCAGATCCTGGGTTGCCAGGCGGGGCCTCCCTAGGTCGGACTTGTTCCAGGACATCGCACCAATGCTAAGGAGAGTTTTCGAAGTCTGGGCGTAGAACACACTGAACTCTTTGCCGTGCTCCTCCAGTCATCCTGAGCAGTTCTTGTCTGCTGCTATCTTTTTTGGAGTGCCTACAAATAAACTGTACGTACTTTTGAATGCCATTTTACAGAACTGTCCTGTATTTTTTTCACATTTCATGTGTGCGTTGTGCACACACTCAAACTGTATTAGCTACAGAAATGTCCCCAGTGCCCCTCAGGAACAATGACGCTTTAAGGAAGTGTTGCAATCTGGGTGCAGTGCAGTTGTTGGTTATGTTTTCTGTCTCCAATTACAAAATCATCATCATGCACAGTACAATGAGCAAAATGCTGGCAGTTAGTTATAGAATGCTGTTCTCGTTAGCACCATGAGGCTATGGGCTCTCTGCTGCTGATGTACAGTCAGAGAGAACTGGATCAGCTCAGATTCAGTACTGATGTGATAAAGAAGAGAACAACAGAAGCACTGCAGACAGGATGGCTAAAAGTTGTCATCACCAAGCCAACATGTTAGTTGCTTATTTAGAGGCTTCCTGCATTAGTTGTTGCACCTTTTTACTCCATAACCTCTCAACCTGTTTAGTTTACAGTAAACTTTACTGTAGTAGCAGATCACATGTAACAGGATAAGACATTGATTGAACAATGTCTTTCATGATGCTGTCAATCAAAGCAAGCTGAAGCTCTCAGGTTGCGATTTTTCTTAATGACAAATTAAATTTGTTTTTTAATTGTGTTTTTTTGGGATACTGGAGTTTTTATTCCTTTTTATTTACACTGAAAATGCATGAACATTTTCAGTAATGGCGACTCGAGTGTCACAAGTCCGACAGCAACAAAAACGTACACAAAAGAAACATCATCATACCTGTTGTAGAATACATAAAGGATGCCTTGAGTTTGTACCACAACTGTTTTGGGGAGAATAATTTGATTTAATTTGTTAATTTCAGCAAAATGGACTTATTTACAATTAAAATAATGGGAAGCAGCATTTTTTAAGCATAAGATGCAATATTTTCAGCGTTTGATACGGAAGTAATCCAAAAGTATTCAGATTGGATCATAGTTTGGATAATTCAAAGGATTGCATTAATTATTACTAAAAACAAATTCCAATGTTATTTGCATTTAATAACTGATTTTGCTTCAAAGTAATCTGACTCAACTATGTATGTATTTCCTATCCTATTTTTTATTGACTTATGCCAGAGATTATACTGTAAATTATAGCTGTGTTTGTGCCTGTAATTTAGAACTACAAACAGCAATAGTTAAGTATAATTTTCCATGGTAGAAATATGTTCTACTGCTTCTTTCAAGGTTGGAAACCTCTCCATCACTGCTTAAAGGTTCAGTATGAACACAGCCTGCATATAATGTGAAATAAGGGAATAATGTTTTACTGTAAAGCGCAGCCACTCTCACATAAAGGACCATTCGGTGCCCATCATCCTGCCGATGGATCTTCATCAGTGTAAATCTGTGACCTTGTTCCTGCTCATCCTTCATCTTACACATCCCATACACTCCACCTCTCCTGTTGGGTTATATCACAGTCTCTTTGCATAACTGACACGCCAGGGAGAGTTATCAAGACTCTTAACTGTTTTACTTCTTCAATTCCTTCAAGGGGAATGTCGATTGAGAGACATGATGGAGAGATACGAGGAGCTGGTTCGCTGTGATACATTCTGAGAGGGGAGATGGAGAGTGCACGCTTATCTCCCAACTCTCTGAGTCAAGATGCTACTTATTCATCTGATCTGTTCTCTCCTTCTTAGATCTACTCAGCTGCGTGGGCTTGAGGGTGGGTTTGAGTTTTGGGCCCCATGGGGGAATTACTCAGAGTAAATGAACTATCGCCGACAGGTTGTTAGAGATTAGCAAGTGTGGATGTTTCGTACTGATAATATGCCAAAGCAAACACACACAAACCCTACGCCTTCAAACGGCTCCCCGCCTGCCTCGGTTCATAGATGCTGACACACTTAGCAGCTGGATGTTATGTTGGTTTAATTCCCTTTACTTCTCCCCCCTTTTGCGTCTGCCTTTTACTCCACTCAGGGACCTGTGACTAAATGGATTTGCATCTCTCTTCCTGCACCGCTCCCAGAGGGGTATCATCCCTCTGTATGCGACTAAATAAGGGTTTTTGAGGTACCAGCACACAGAGACAGGAGGTGTGTTTATGCAGTCTGTGGCGATGCTGACGCCATGATGTACTGTACACATGCTGAACAAACACACGTGAATCGCACCAGGCCTCCTCGCCCTGCGCATTCACCTCCATTCATGGCAGGCGCCTCCATTCAGAAGCTTCAGACCCAATTAGCACCTTCTCTGTCCTCACAGGCAGACCAGGCCTCCTGCTACTTAGTGGGGAGATGCTGCGAAACGCTCCAGCTGAAACAACAGAGCTGATAAACACACACACTCACACACACACGCTTAAGCTTGAGAAGGGAAAACTCCATTTGTATTTTTATCTTATTTCAAGTAGTGCATTGTGGGTAATGCAGGTGACAGGTTAGTGACAAGCAGGAAGAACGTGCTGAATGAAAAAGATGTGCTCTTTTATCTACATGGATTTTGTTTAAAAAAAAAAAAAAACAGTGTTATGGTGTCATGCTAAATCGGCTGTGTACTCCTGTTATGTTATTACGGGATTGAAGGGGAAATCCTTTGATTTTACATATGAAGATCGGTTTACTTGTCAAGAAGAATGTTGCTCAGCCTGTGCAAACAGTTGTGTCATGTCTCCTGTGTCTCTGGAGGAGCTTTGACATGTGCCAGAAATGAACCTTGATGCTGTCACAGAGGTTTTGGGAGCTTGTGAGTGCAGACTACAAATTCTGAGAGGAAAATTTCCACATCCTGCTGATGCAGAATTTAATAGATGCAGGACATTTACAGACAGGGATGGCCTGATTTACAAAAAGAAAAACAAAACAAACAGCTCTATCGAGTTGGATCAAACAAAGGACCAACCATTTTTGGAGAATGTCCCATTTGTTTTCAGGTATTTTTTTGCCCCCAATTTAATTGAAGTGGACATTCATGATCCACCCCTTTAATATACTGACTACGTATATTAGAATCTAGATATAAACTGACAACAGTACATCCAGTCCACTGCAGATATGGTGGTGTGTGTTGATGGAGACCTGAGAAGCAGGGGTGGATCCAGATTAATTTGGGGGGGGACAGATATTTTGCGGGGGCCACTGAAAAGTTGTAATAAAAAATGAAAGCTGCTACCGACTTCTTGCTTTTACAAAGTATTTTTCATGTTTTGTTGAGGGGGTCTTTAACCTAATAGGAAAGCTGTATATGACCTTTTCATTTTGGACTATTAAATTATTATTATCAAATTATGATGAAATTGTTTTCTTGTTTATGTGAATTACAGCATCTTTAGCTGCACTATTTGCCTGTTATGTAAAACTGGTAAGCTCAACGACAGTATCCTGAGGACAATTAAGTGACAAATATTGTACAAGAACAATTATCACACCTAAAATAAGAAATAATATTCTGTACTTTTAGCAACGAGTTCTCAGCTGTATACCAGAAACATCATAGGGTTCGGTATACTAATCAGTCTAAATCAAAATGAATACTACCCAATACACAGTGAACAACAACAATCTGTAGCCTTGATCTGTGGTAAAATAATCTGAAATGTTCTGTGCAGTGATGTAAATTTTAAAATACAATAAAATACAGTAAGTAGCACTCTGTACATTTAATAGTAAACCTGAGAACAATAATAAACAGTAACAATATTCCATACTCTTAAATCAAATACAATAAAATACAAAAAGCAACACTCTATACATTTAACAGTAAAAATTAAAACAATAATAAACAGTAGCAATATTTTTAAGTCATTTAATAGTTCACAGCTCACCAAACATCACAGTGTTCTGCATAAAAATCACAAATGCCGATGATGTACTTCATGTTCTTGGATTGGTCAAAGCTCGGGAAAAGGGCCAAAGACGTCAACAAAAACCAGGTCAGGAGTGATCGGACATGAACGAAAGCTGACAAAGAGAAGGTTGCAGCAGGAAACGTCAACTACTGGAGTCCTCCATGGCACTTGAGTTTAGTGAGTAAGGTAAGAGCAGAAAGGGAGCTGCCACTCGGATGAGTTTCTTCCACCCAGAGAGGACCTCTTTCTGTTGTCGCTGCTACACATACTGCCCTAGTTAAGGTTTTAGGTGGAATATTCCTTTTAACCAGCCCCTCAGGTCTCTTTGAGGATTTTGGATGGAATACTCAGTTAAACCAACATTTTAGGTGCATGTCCAGGGATTTTTGGTGGAATGTTCCTTTAAGGTTGATGTGTGAGGACCTTGTAGGTGGAATACTTCCTGAAACCAACCTTTTAGGTCAACATTCAGAGATTTAAGGTAGTATATTCCTTTAAACCAACCTAAATTTCATGTTTTGATAATTATCAAGTGAGAAACCTCAATCCAGACTCCTCATAATGACGTTTAAGATTTATGCTGCTGTTATTTGTTTAGTCCAGACTAATGACAAAAATCCACAATTTTATTTCAGGACTCGGTTATTAAATGTTAAAACAATCCATGTGAATCTAAAAACTCAATAGCTTTCTCCACAAGGATCCAAAATAAGTTGGACTTCTACATGAGAGCTTTAATTATTCTTCATCGACTTCCTGAAAAGGGCTGCTCAGTGGCGTAGTGGTTAGCACTTTCGCCTTGCAGCAAGAAGATCCCTGGTTCGAATCCCGGGGTGGGCCTGGGATCTTTCTGCAGGGAGTTTGCATGTTCTCCCTGTGCACGCGTGGGTTTTCTCCGGGTACTCCGGCTTCCTCCCACAGTCCAAAAACATGCTGAGGTTAATTGAGTACTCTAAATTGCCCGTAGGTGTGAATGTGAGTGTGAGTGTTCGTCTGTGTATGTAGCCCTGTGACAGACTGGCGACCTGTCCTGGGTGTCCCCTGCCTTCGCCCGAGTCAGCTGGGATAGGCTCCAGCACCCCCCGCGACCCTAATGAGGATAAAGCGGTGTATAGAGGATGGATGGATGGACTTCCTGAAAAGTTTGGTCAATAAAAAAGACACAAAACTAATATTTTCAGCTGAACTAAAGACAGACTCTGTGATTTTTCTGCTCACATGTTGTGTTGTTGTAAACTTACTCTTTCAAATAAATAGCTGCCTAACCCCCTTGAAACCAACGTTTGGTTAGAAGGAAGACGACTAGAAGAGCAGGTCTTTAACCAGCATCCCAAAATCCATGGAGTCGCCTCCAGAGAAATGAAGGGAGGTCAACTTTTATCAACCTCCATCCAGATGTTCAACTTGATATCTTTGAGATTTTTAGCACCGCAAACATTTAGTATCACACTTTATTATCTTTTATTAGGAATTCAATGGAATCCACCAGCAGATTTAGTTTTTGTTGAGAAACTTTACTTTTGTAATCATGGGACTGCAGGATTTAAAACTGTTCCTTCTGTTTGACCTCATGTTTATTAATTTTAGTGGAGAAAGTTATTTTAGTTGTCGATTACTCTTTAAAAAACAAAAAATGAATTGGATTAGTCAAGAAGTTTAAAATTCATACTTTGTCATATTTTAAATATGACAAAAAATATAAAAACAAAGTTTCTTCAGACAATTTGACCTGTAATTGGCATTATATGAATACAATTTAATTAAAACTATCTTGTAATGTTGGAGGAATTCAGCCATATATGTTGGAAAACACATTTTCTTTGTCCATTAATCTGATTGTTTTCTCCAGTAATTCATTTCTTGGTTTGGTTTATAAAATGTCAAACCCAAATATATTCAGTTTACTGTCATAAATACCAAAAAGATTTACATTCATGATGCAGGAATCAGGCGGTTTTTCACTTTTTATCTTAGTTTAGTCAGAAAAATAGTTGATAATGTGTGAACTGTTGCAGCTTGTGAATAGTAAAAGGTTTTAATCTTTGGGGCCGAGTGTCAGAAAACATTTAGAAACCAACATCAACAAAACACTCAACAAAAATTTAAACATCATTAAAGGGAAATCCAACTTTTGCATGACAATGTCTAATTAAAAGACATTTATTTCCAACGTAAATGTGTGATATTCATCCTCTGGAGCTTCTCTTCACATCATCTTCCACCTGGACTGGTTTGGTCGGGAGCATGAGCAACAAACATCTGAAAAACTGCGCTTTGAATGACACTGAAGTTTAATCTCTACATAAATGAGACTTAGTCTGGATGTGCTGCTCTGTCATTAACTCCTAAGTTTAGGGAAAGTTCAAACTAAAGAGGACAGTTCAGATAAGACTTGAGAATGAGCTTATTTTGAACAAACATCTCAGACTTTCTGAGCTTCAGCACCAATAGAAAGATATTTAAACAACAAGCAAATCAAGAGATCCAGAAGTTGCAGAGAGTTAGCTTTAGCTGAGCCAAAGAACATGTGGGACGCTAACCTAGCAAACATTTCAGACTTTCTCTGTGAATTCTGAGAAATTATTTCCTATTTAATGACAGAGCTACACATCTGAACTCAGTCTCATTAAAACAGACTCTAATTCAGTGTCATCCATCCATGTTAAAGTGCAGTTACCCAAAATGCTTGTTGCATGAGCTCCAACAAAACCTGTCCAGGTAGAAGGCCAGAATAGTTCTGTAAATAAACACATACCAATTACTGAGATGTCGGGCACTTAAAGATGTCCAGTTAACTTTAGAATAGAGCTCACAATGGTGAGTAAGGGGACCACATCTGATTATAAAGCTCAGCGCCCCATGGTAAACACTATCCAGCATGCTAAGACAACTGGCAGGAGCCTTCATATACAACACATCTCCATAGTCAATAATAGGCAAAAAGGTTGTTTCTACCAATTTCTGTTTCACACAAAAGGAAAAGCAAGACTTGTTTCTGTAATAAAATCCTAATAAGAGTTTCAGGGTTTTTTTTTTTTTTTTTTTTTTTTTTACCATATACTGAATGTGCTCCTTAAAAGACAAACGGTCATCAATAAAAAAATCCTAGATATTTGAAAGTAGATACCAACTCTATTTGCTGACTGTTTCTCGTAAAAATGTTTCCAGACAATGCTGATCGGGCAGTTTTTGAAGTAGTAAAGAAAATACATTTTGTCTTGTCTGCGTTTAAAACAAGTCGCAGATGACAAAGTTGTTCCTGCACTCTATTAAACACAAATTGTAAAGACTGAAAGGCCTCAGCAGGAGTGGGTGCTGTACAATGACAGTGTCATCAGTGTAGAAATGAAAAGTTGAGTTTGGAATATTCTGTCCGAGATTATTTATGTAAATAGTGAATAATAATGGACCTAGCACAGAACCTTGAGGAAGGCCTTTTTTTCACTTGCAATACCTGAGAGGAAGAACCTTCTATCTGAACAGCCTGGGTTCTGCTTGTAAGATAATTTGTAAACCACCCAACTGCTTGCTGAGAAAGACCAACAGCAAGCAGTTGGGTGGTTTACAAATTATCTTACAAGCAGAACAGTAAACTTTGTTGATACGTTTGTGTTTTGTTTACAGATGTTAAGTTAAAGGAGTTTTATCCGTGATCTATAAACCATCAAATCACTCCAGAAGACAGAGTGACCACAGGTAGATAAAGGTTCAGAGCCAAAGTAGCGCCATTTATAAATTTATTTATTAACGTAAATCAGTAAAAAATAAAATACTACTAATAATAAATGAAAAATTAACCCATATTCTGGCTGTTTATGAACCAACAACAGCATCCCTGGAGTGACCGGAAGTTAGCTAACCTAGCAGAAGTGCTAATGAGGTCTGCTCTGGCACGGATTATTACCGTCACACATCTAGCTTTTAAAATAAATCCTGTCCAAGACACAGAGCTGTAGCTCCGTTTCAGTGTAAGGTCTAATGTTTCTCTGTGTGACTGTGGCTGACTTCCTCTCATAAAATCCTCCTGTTCACTGGGAGCTGCAGCCATAGATATCTATCTATCTACTGACTCATATCTATGCTCACTAATCTTGTCTGATGCAGTCTCGATGATGATGTTTCACGAGTACGTGAGAACGCAAGTATGGACAGTTACGGTACTGAGAAATGGCCATGGTCTTCTTACCGCAAAGGTACAAAGCCGCTCGTCTTCTCCTCCGGCATCAGGAAACGTCGTCAAAGCTTCTTCAAATCCAAACAACATATAATGAAAGGATTAAACTAACGTCATTGGTGCATTCAGGTGCAGTCGGACAACAAAGTTGCGTACAGCAGCGTTGGAAATTGGAATGTTAGTAATGTAAATTTCCAACGAAAATTTTGAGGGGGGCACACGGGGTGGCCAATCAGATCACAGGGGGGGCACTGCCCCCAGCTCCCCCGTGCTCCCACGGAAGATCCGCTACTGCTGAGAAGGAGTAGTTTTGATCGAGATAGAATAAGGGGTGCCCATTTTTGGGGTCTTTCTGGTGGTATCAGCGGTCCTTTGCTGACTGTGGGTGAAGCCTACATTGCCTCTGTTGCAAAGGGGAAATGGCATCCTAAAATGCCGTTTTTTGTAAACAACCATGTCACACATCACATGACATGGTAACAGCCACTCAGATGTTGGCAGAACCACCCATGTCAGTTCAGATCTGTGAGGTCACAGATAAAGTCCCACTTGTATACTGAACAAGCATTACTATACTTTTAAATAATTGATTAATATTTAACTTTGTGTCAGTAGCAGTGCTAAAAGGGTTTTGACCTTTAGTAGCATTATGGAGTTGTTTTTAATGAGGATGGAAATGTTCTCCACCTATGGATGATGTCCCGCTATGTGATTTTGAGGAGAAAAATACACTTAAACATGTTTGTTGCAGCTCAAGGATATACACAATTTTTTCTGAGTAACACAAACATTTAAACACACTTTAATTTGTTTACAAGAAAACTCCATAGGGGACTTTAATCTGAACTGACTGTGAAATGACATGTGATCAGACTCGGCGTAAGCACGTGTAAATGCATATTTATGTGAACAGGATGACAATCAAGCCATATGATCACTGCGATGATGATGAAGAGGAGGAAAATTATGTTGATGATTAAATGGTGATTATCTGTTTCAGCCTACTGGGGATAATAAATAGCTTTCACTAGGAGGATTGTATTGTGCAGATTAAAGACATATCACCATGATGAAAATACTCAAAATGTGGAATGCAAGTGGAGGAGCCAAAGCCTCGTTTGCATAATATGAGCGTGTTATGTTAAAGTCATGTTAGCTTGCCTCTTGTATTAATCAGCACGACCGATGCATAGATTCACCGAATTGTTTAAATTTATGAATGCTTAATTAAACAAGCTCTTCAGTTGGTAGTCTGCATTAGTTAATTATGTAAATGACTGATTAACTGATTAGCTGTCATGTGGTAAATTCAGCTGCAACTATTTCAATAATTGATTCATTTGATTGATTGTGTTTTTAAGACAAAAAAGTCCAAATTCTCTGATCCTAGCCTCTTAAGTTTGGATATTTTCAGGTTTCTTTACTCCTCTGTGACAAAAACTGAAAATATTTGGGTTGTTTACAAAAGAAAGCATTTGAAGATGCCATTTTGGGATTTGCAACACTGACTGACAATTCCTTCATTTTATAGACCAAGCAACTAATCAATTAATTGACAATCAAAGTAAATATTAGCTGCAGCCCTCTTATTATGGACTGTGGGGAGATTTGGGGTCTCGTAGTCTAAAACTAGTCACAATTTAATATTTATGCTAAACATCAGTGCTTTCCGATCACATTAGTTTTAGAGTGAAAAATCAATTTACTAACGTTTATTAATCAAGCACTATTACACAATATTACTTTATAAACTGTTGTATTGACTGCCATTTGTTTTCAAAACCAAGAAGCTTCAGCTCAACTCTTGCTCTTATCACACAATCCCCCATCATCATCACTCCTTCTCCTTGTTCACTGCTGTCTAATCTCTGTTCCTCTACATCACATCTCCCTCTGTGCCTCGCTCTCTCCTCCCGTTCGAGCCACTGTCCCCCTACCTGCCTGTGGTTGCTGGTACAGCCCCCTCTCTCTGCCGCTGTCAATGTATTTTGCCCTTATAAGGAGAGAGCACAGGCAGACTGTACTACCCGTGTGAGCTCGGCGGGGGTGTTGCAGGGGCAGGGAGACCACGGCGACTGTAATGGCAGGGCGAGATGGGAGGAGGAGGATGGAGGAGGATGGAGGAGGATTGATGGAGGGGTGGGGTGGGGGGAGCCATCGAGCTGCCACACTTCTGTCATTGACTCCCAAGTAAGACGACAGAAATAGGCACAGGGGAGGAGGAGGTAGGGTGAGGGAGGATAGACTGGAGACTGGAGAGAGAGGATATGGTGAGGAGGGGCAGGTGAATGTATCTGGGAACGAGGATGTTTGTGGGTCAGGTGCAGGTAATGCGCATAGGAGACAAAACGCTTCCCCGGCAACATTTACCTTTTCATGTCAGAGGCCACTGATTATACACATTTACCAAGCTCTCATTTCCTCGATGCTGACGCTCCGAGCAGTGATGCCAGCTCACCAGCTGCCCACATGCTCATCGATATAGCAGTGTAACATTTAGCTGGTGAGAGTCATGGAGCGAGAGTGTGGGTTCCATTATGGATGTCTGTAGTGCAACGTGACCAGTCCAGGCTTCAGATGTTCCCTGCTTTGATGAGAAAGATGAGAGGCGCCCTTTGACTTAGTAAAACCTGATCATACAACTGAGTGGGATTGTTCACACAGTATGATTATTCAGTCTTACCTAATCAAGGCAATGCTAAATAACATCTGAAAAGAATATTATATCAGGTGACGAATTAAAGTGAAAGCCAAAGTTCTTGACCTCTACAGTGATGGGATTGTCTGGGTCTGTTACGTATTTTGCTGGTATGGTTTGGGTCCACTTGGCCACTTTAGGAGTGGGGTCATTGCAAATCAATACAAAGTTGTTCTAAGTGATCACCTTTACCCCTTGATGAGGGACAAAGGTGATCTATCCATGGTCCTTTCCAGCATGTCCATACTTCCATCAATAAGGCACAAAGGGTCACTGAATGGTTTGCTGAAAATTATGTCATGTGTTAAATGCTAAATAGTCTGCTCTCAGAAGCTTTTTCTGTCTTGGCGGTACTCAAAGCGTTTTATGATGTTTTACCTTCACCCGTTCCCACACACACACCAATAGTGGCAGAGCTGACATTAAAGGTGCTCACCTGCCATCAGAAGCAACTTGAGGTTCAGTGTTTGGCCCTTTAGCATGCGGAGGTGCTGGGGATCAAACCCCCAACCATGTGATTAGTGAACAACCTGCTGAGCCGCAACCGTCATGTGCTACTGGGCTTCACAGTCACCAGACTTCTACCCAGCTGAACACTAATGGAAAACCTTTGCCTAATGTCTTAGTCCATGCCCTTCTCCACCATCATCAACACACTAAATAGGGGAATTGTTTTGGAATAACGGTGTTCCAAAGCTTGAGTAGTGTTCCAGACACACGAAGAATCAATACCCAGGAGTATTCAACCTGTTCCGATGCCATGTGGTGGCCTAACACTTTACAAAGACACTTTATGTTAATCTTTACTTTAATTTGTCACTCATTTGTGGTCCTTAGTTGGCCCCACTGGGCCACCAGACACCACCATGGATATATAGATGAATGCCATCTTTCACACTTGTTCACTTACTTGATGAATGGATATTAAACCAGTGATACTATGGAACTTTTCAGATAAAAAGTAACACCTTACTCTTCATCCTAAAAACTTGAAAAGTACAAATAATATGTAACTGCACCCTTATTCAATTCAATACGGTCGGAGGTTCTGCTAATAAACCTTTTCTTGTTCTGGTATCGGCAGTAGCTTATGGTGGCAGATTTCAAGTTTTAAGTAGCTTTTGCTGTGTAACTGACCTATTTCACCTCGTTATCTGAGTTAATCCTTATACATTCTCGTACTTCCACATGAAATAAAGTCTTTTAATAAGTGTTTGTCAAATTTCTCTGTTTCTAATGGCTGTACATTGTGATATTCTGTATAAAAAGCTGCTGGGCTTAGATCTTCTTACTCCAAGTATCCTTTTCAGTGTTTCACCTTAATGGCACTTTACTTCCCCGAATAATTCATAAAACATGCCTCATCCGATGGCAGACGCACACCACATACAGTCTCCACCATTCATGCGATAGCGAGCAGGATGGGCCAATTGACCTAAAAAATAATAGACACTGTATAAATAATCCAGAGTGCTCCACCTTATGTCGGTTGGCAATAATGCTTTCGTATTAATATTTCAGCTCAACAGACCTCCATGTCTCTGTTACACTTCTACAGGCTGGGCCTCGAAGAAATGCAATCAAGGGGGTAAAACAAACTGCACATGCTTTCAATTCCACAACTGATTTGAACTTAACGGCGAGTTAAAGATCGTGATTATCAGATAGAGAGCTTGAAACGGAGACCTTTGAGCAGTTAAGCAGGCTCAGTGATCATTACTTCATGTTTATGCATTAAGGGACTGTATACAGTAGGTATCTGTGGAGGCAAACTTTCCCTCGAAGCTTATGCATATTGACTCACTCATCATCCTCCCTCAGTATCCTTGGATACGCCGTTATTTATTCATTTTGGTCTCCTTCACTGCAGAGCCGCTGTCTTTTAGAGCAAACCAGCCAGATCAGGTGATGATCATGTGTCTCAGCCGGGGGGTCTGCGGTATCTGCTGTTCAATCTGGCACACACACACACACACACACACACACACACACACACACACACACACACACACACACACACACACACACACACACACACACACACACACACACACACACACACACACACACACACATATACACAGACAGTGGTGTGAATCTACTCTTTTAACAGCATGCAGAATTGAATTTCACAGTGTGGTGAGATGTGAACAATTTATCTGTTATCCGGCGCTCAGTTGGTCAAGAGGGTTCAACACAAGGCCTCCCATCAAAGACGATGTTTATTAACAGACAACAGCCAAAAGTCACCCCCCACCCTCTCTGGTTTCAAAGAGAACATCTGGTCCTCTGCATGCTTGACTCATTGGGGGTTGCTTGCTGTAACTGCGAAACTGGAGGATTTCATTGTTTGAAAAGCTTCCAGATTCTGATGCATGAGTTAGATGAGCTCAGTCTATGTTGGAGTTTTTTCCAAAAGAAAACTTAGAGTGGTGATGTCGATCGCATTGGCGAGACAACAAACTGAGGTAAAACACTGTGCACTGGGCCTGGCCGTCACGCTGGAGCTGCTGAACACCGACACCAACAGATGTGAGTTTCTGAAGTCACACATTTTAGTCAAATCCCCAAAACATTTTTCATTTTAATTTTTCCTTCCAAAGTGATGTTGGAGGGCAAACTGATTAATTTCACTGCATGATTAGTATGGGAGAAATGTGGTTTACCTGAGTCAGGAAGCTTGCTACACATTTGGAGAGACAGATATTGGAACTAAATGCAGCCTCATATCAGAGGTGCATCGCTATAATGAGTCTCACACCGGCTTTATAATAGCCTCCCACTCAATGAGCTGAAGTGACTCATGAAAAACTCTGACGTCGGTTCTCCTCCATTCTTTGGCTCAGCTGACACCCGTCTGGGGGCAATCTTTCATCCAAGTATGTTGCTGTAAATAGGTTAAATAGAAACCCGAAACAGTCGCTCACCGCTACAGAATGTAAGGATCATTCATTACAGCACGACATTCATTACAGCACGACATTCATGTTTCTGTACCTCTTCCTCTGTTATGGAGGAGACACAGGTGTATTCTGGGGATTTACAGTTAATTCAGATTCATATCGAATGTTTGCTTGTGAGTATATTGCAAGTAGTTGTTATATATTGATCTACATGTTCATTTGTTGTTTCAGTATCTCATGGTTTGGCCTATATTTGCTTCCCCAAGGAACAGTGGAGTTATGTGACAATCAATGTGTCTGTCTGTGAGCAACATTACTCAAAAACAGAAAAATGGATTTGGATGAAATTTTCAGAGAAGGTCATAAATGACACAAGAACCAAGTGATTCGATTTTGGCAGGGATGCGGCTTATAGTCTGGATCCACGGATTTGTTAAAAATTTCTTTATCATTGCGAGATGGGGGCACGGTGTCACTGTAATTATGACAGCAAGTGAACACTACATCGGCTGCATGCTGACGATCACATGATTGCGATCCCACTACAGATGACCGCTGCAGACTTGTAGGGACTTATCCATCGGAAATGATACAAGGAACAATTGATTACATTGTGGGGGTGTTTCCGAGTCCCATCAATTCTTGCCACCCGCAACATATGTAGGTCACGCGATTCGGTATCCTTACATAATGTGCACATGCATAACACATGCCTGTGCTCAGTGCAAGGTCATTGTGTTTGTGGGTACATCTGTATTAAATGGCCACATTCTATAGTGTCATAATTTCTGCCACAAATTTTTTCAAGATTTCAGTTGTTGAAAATGATACAATGACTGAGCAGCCTTGGCGGAGCACTGCACTCTCTAAGTGTTTTCTCAGGAGATATTTTTTAGACTTTTTTCCCATGAAAATATTCTCCTCCTAAGTTACAATGACTCAGATCTAATTCTACATCATTGCTTCCTTTACAATGTGCAGATCTGTGAAGTTCCTTCCTGAAGAAGTATATGTGAAAGAAGTTCCACGCGCAACTTGACAGGTTTGGGTCCCTATGCTTGCATGAAACCCTGCAAGTCTGCATCTTTGCTTTGGAGACTGTCACTGTAACACTGTAGTTTCAAGGTGGAATACCCACCCATGGTGTTTTGTTTTTGTTTGGGTTTTTTTTGCTCATGATTTGTCTTTAGCATATGAAAAACATCATAATGGCAAATTAATAAAGGTAAGAAAAAGGTTTTTCTCAGTGTTATTTAACTAAAAAGCTGCTTTTTGTGCGCAACATTATTGCTTTTATTTTCTCTAGGAATTTTTACTTTTCTCTAATACACCACTAAAGTCTATTGAATCGCCAGTGCAGACAAAATACCAGCTAGTAAATGGTGCCTAAAATAGGATCAAATATAAAACCTTGAACTACAGTTTCATTTTTTTTTGCCAGCCTTTCATATTACAATCCTACTAAGCTAGATAGAAAGAGTTACTGACATCCAGCATTTAAACACTGAGCAGGAACTCCCTTTACCAGCATAGTCTCTGGTCTAGCTTTTAAAGTGAGGGAGCAAACTTGGTGAGAAAATAATAATAATAATAATAATAATGGGGCATCTGGGGTTGGCTCAGAAAAAAAATGCAGCATTTTTACAAAAATTACCTCTTGAATGAAGTCAAGTCAAGAAACAGTCACTTGCATTACTGCACTGTACTACGTTAGTTAGATTGAGGTGGCTCTGAAAACACAAGAATGCAAAAAATAAAAAGAACAAGAGACTATGTTAAATGTCTGCATGTGATTAGAAGCAGCATATCTGAAGTCTGTTTAGCAACATTGGACAATGTTTGGTGATGTGAAAGTAGCTGTCAGAAGATCCACTTCTCAGACAAAACCACAAAAACAGGAAGACATGTATGTATTGTTAGACATTTAACTCTTGCTCTGCTTTACGTTTAGCTTCAGACTGTGTGTAGCTGCTGTTTCTGACACTATATGTGAAGCTGCGGTACATCTGTAGTGAATTTCCCACAAACGATTTTTCTTTTGTGACAATAGGAGACATCAGTAGCATTTGAAAAGCTACGCTGGTGATTACTGGTTAAGTTCAGTTTCGTTTAGTCTTTATTGAGATCCCAAACAGGCAGTGTAGTTGCAGAATAACAGCCACACAGATATGTAAGAAAACATTGCATTTGCACATTACAATTTTGGAGCAGTATTAGCTTCTAGCAAGCTAGTTATCTATCTAAGAAATGACAACACAGATAGATATAGTATTTAGTTCCTGCTCATGAATGGCTAATGCCACATTCACGATAATCTGCTTCTTTTATAGTCTGACAGGCACGCCTCCAGTGTCAGATGCTTTTTGAGAGGAGCAACATCTCTTTTAATTGGTGTAGTCAGAGTTTCAGCTCACATGAAATCTGTGTAAGCCTGCTTTGGTCTATATTGAAGTCATTCTGCTTACTTTTGTCACTTTATCAGTAAATCCCTCTCCAGCCGTTGATTTAACCATTTAAAAACTCATTAAGTGACATTTTTAGATTTTTTTCCAAATGAAAATATACCCATCCTGGGTTAAAAGGACTCTGATCTAACTCTACATCATTGCTTTCTTTACAATGTGCAGATCTATAAAGTCCCTGCCCTGTAGCATTCACTGCCAGCAAGCTAGTTATCTACACAGATAGATCTAAGTATTTAATCCTTGCCCATGAATGGCTAAGGCCACATTCTAGATAATCTCCTTCTTTTATACTCTGACACACACGCCTCCAGTGTCAGATGCTTTTTGAGAGGAGCAACATCTCTTTTAGTCGGTTCAGCTCACATGAGGTCTGTGTAAACCTGGTTTGGCCTTTATTTTAGTCATTCTGCTAACTTTTCTTACTTCATCAGCTGTCAATTAAACCATTGAAATAGTTGTAGTAGTAGTGGCTAACTTAAAAGTGTGTGTGTGTGGGTTTTTTTTTTGTACTTTAAGTAACATTTGCATGATTTCCCAACTGGAGTGAGTGAGTGGAATAGTATCTGATGTCAAGCTTGCCATACTCACACAACCAATGTCCTGCAGTGCTCATTTGACCATCAGACTGTTCATATACACTATCGTTCAAAAGTTTGGAGTTAGAAATGTCCTTATATTTGAAAGAAAGGCATTTTTTTCAATGAAGGTAACATTAAATGAATCCGAAATACAGTCTCGACATTGTTAATGTGGTAAATGACTGATTTTAATGGAATATCTACATAGAGTCCCATTTCTAGCAACCATCACTCCTGTGTTCTAATGCTACATTGTGTTAGCTAATGGTGTTGAAAGGTTAACTGATGATTAGAAAACCCTTGTGCAGTGATGTTAGCACATGAATAAAAGTGAGTTTTTATTGATAACATGAAATTATCTGGGTGACCTCAAACTTTTGAACGGTAGCGTATGAATACCGGTGACAGCGGGGAGAGTTTATCAACTGGACTCCTCTCTGTCCTCAAATTCACGCTCACAACCCAATCATCAAATGGCACCAGGTCCTTTTAACCTCAATCTGACCTAAATTTGGCCCCAAAATCAGCTGTGGTTCAGTATTGCACAGCAGCATTTGGTTTCTCAGCTATTCAGTCCGTCCCCCGGGTGGGCCGCATAAACTTTGGTTTGGGTTCAGCCACCAGACAATAGACATCTGTTCCCGCTATACACACACACATAGAGTGACAGTTTAGCCATGGCTCATTTCACCCTGGCCTTTCATCCAGGCTGCGACCCTGAAGTAAGGGTCCCTGATGGGAGTTTTCACCAGCCTAAATTCTTACTGAAAGACAAGAGTTGAAAGAAGTAACACACATACAAGCACATCCAGTAGTCACTCAACCTGTTACAGCGGAGAAAGTGCCCATCAGGTGCAAAGTTTCACAAACACCAGCTCATTTTGGCTCTGCACAATTCGGTTTCGCAGTAAATATCACACCCTCACACTCACTCTGCTATAACCACAAATAATGCGAATTTCCTTCCTCTCTGCAGCACAGAAGCAAACGATGCTCAGCCGTCACCCACACAGTTTGCAAAAATACCCCGATGCACATCCCTGCTCATCATGATTCATTTTCACACCGTGTGGACAGAAAAGTCACTCTGCCGCTGAAACAATGTCAAACACAATACAACTCTGGCATTAACACACAGCAGCACACACACGAACACACACACACACACACACACACAACAGAAAACACAGTAGTGCCCCCCTCCTCTATTGCCAGCAGGCTAGTGGGAGATGTTAGTCAAAGGGGGAGGGGGTGTTGTGAGGACATGCTGAATGTGTGCGAGGGTGTGTGAGTGTGTGTGTGTGTGTGTGGTGGGGGTCTTTGTGAGCAAGAGGTAGGAGGAGAAGGGAAGAGGGAGGGGACACGGCGTTCTATTTCTCATAGACCAACAGCTGCTGTCTTTAGTGCAGAGAGAGAGAGAGAGAGGAAGAGGGAGGGCTGTGTGGCGTGAGGCAGTGCGTGTGCTCAGTGTTTAGGTGAATCCACAGCCCTCTGCCTCACAAGGATAAAGGATCCTCACAGAAGAAGAGAGAGAGAAAAGCAACATAGGGATTTTTCTCTGCATTTTTTTACAGCATCCTCTGCGCTCTTTCTTTTCGCTTCTTCCTCTCAACGAGCCACCGGCTGCCCGGCGTCTACATTTGGCTGCTTTTTGTCCTTCTCTTTTGTTCCCTGCCTGCATCCATCTCTGCTGCACTTCGGTCCAGAGAGAAGGAAGGAAGAGCAGAGTCAGAGGCATCATCCGCCCCTCCTGCACTCCCAGCCGTAAGCTGAGCCAACACATCGTTTCTCTTCGTTTTGTCTCTCGCCGTCTTTCCATCCACTCAGCACTGATCAGTCCCATCTCGCACCCAAAAGGGAGGCCTGCAGGCTGGAGAAGGAGGCTGAAGGATGGATGTGGGTCAGGCTGTGGATGGAGGCTGGTGGGTGACTGGGTGGTTAGTCTGAGCAGGTTCTATCTGGATGTGGGATCTTGTTGGGTGGATGTGGAGGACCAGAGTGGGTCAGGATCTCTGGGGTAGGGAGGGAGTGATTGAATTAAACCCTGTGGGAGCTGGTCAACTGGGACTTGTCCTCTTTCACTGCAGTGCTTACTAGAGCGGCACGGTCACTGCCACACTCGCACACACACACACACACACACATCTCAACACAACACTTCGGCAAGGATCTCGTCTCAGTGTATTCGACCGGACTACGTCAGGAGAACATCGAGTCCGTGGAGTTGGTGTGTGTTGATGTGTGCACATTTCAGGTGATGGATGACGCTTTGGTGAAAGGACATGTGACACCAGAACCATCACTGCACATGCATCATAAATCACACTGATGCACTGGCATGGTCAGTGAACAAATGTGGACAAATTGCATGTCAGGCCTTTGAAGGTCCATTATGACACACGTATTATACAGAGATTGCTCACGTCAGCAGAGAAGGCGTTAAGTTTCATATAGCAAGATGTCTGAGGTGTGAGTTTGTGCAAGTCGTTGCTGCAAACAGCCCGCTAAAAACAATAGCCCCCAGATTGCAATGCTGATCAGAAGGGGTGGGTGCATGCGACTGGAGTGGAAAACAGGGAGGAGGGAAAGAAGGAAGGAGGGAGGGAGGAAAAACCTGAATGGAGGGATGAATGAATGAGGACGAAGGCTTTTCAGGAGCGTTTCGTTTCTTTTAAATGTGAAAAAAAGAAAATCTGGTGGAGGAATGGGTGTGCATGAGGTGGTTAGACGGAGGTGGGGAGCAGAAAGGGTGAAGCTACCTACCAAGCTACCATGTGACTCTGCAGGTCTTCTTTGTGTGTGTGCGGGGGAGAGAGAGAGAGATAGAGATGCTGTGGATGAAGGGATGGTTAAATAGCAAAGGTAGAAAGAGGAGGCAGTGATGAAGTGGGTGTATGGACGGGTGGAGGGAGGCTGGCAGTGGAGGCGTCTAATTGAAAGTTCCGGGGTCTGTCGATCCCTCTGTAATCTACTGACTCTGCTTATAATCCACGTCAGTAGATTAGCAGATGACTTACTGACATGTTCAGCTTCATGATGCACTGTACAGACACACACATGAGCCTGTCATTTGATGCAACACACAATACATGTTTTCTCTTGTTTTTCAGTGTAGCTACACATATCCTGTGCTCAAGTTCATATATATTTGCACGCATATATACATAGGCACATCCTAATATTTACATTTATCAGTGGTTCATTTTGCCATATGTTCTAATACATGTAATATGTGTACATGTACATACACATGTGGAACACGTATCATGTTCAGAATTATACATAATACTGACTATTGCACATCTATCTGAATGCCTACATGTATCTATATATAGATTATATGAATGTGTTCATCAAAATGTGTGTGTGTGTGTGTGTGTGCGCATATCCGATTTTTTTTCAGTCTGAGATGGAATGGTGGCTGCTATGGTATTTACTCCGCTGTTGCTAGGACACTCCCTTTGAACATTTTAACCGGGCCTCCTCATTGGTCCGCCGCGATGATGCAAGATTCCCTCACCCCAAATCTTTCCTGCGCCCATAGAAACATGCCCGTCTGCATTTCCTCCACTCTCCTCGCTCCTTCTCTGTCACTCTTTTGTCTCACCCTCTGCTCTCCTCCCCTCTCCTCTTTTTATTCCTGACAGGAGAGATCTCCTCGTCCAACTCTCGCTGTTCATCTCCTCCTCTCTGCCATTACTTCGCTAATTAATCCACTCTCGAAAAAATTCCCTCCTCCCATTTGCCTTCGCCGTCTCCCTACTTCTCTGTCACTTCCTTCCTCCTCGTCCAGTCAAAACGCTTGCCGCAAAATGGTGTTGACAGCATGTGGCGTTGTCTTCCAGTGCCGCACAATCGCGCCTTCCTGCTGTCTTGCGGAGGATTAATTACCTGTATGTGTCACAAAGTCCCATTTCCTCTGTCCATACGAGGTGAGGCATCTTATTAGCAGCCTTTACTACGTGTCAGGATTATCAGGTTTGACAGGGTGGAAGGCAGAAATGGGGGTGGGGTGTCACGATGGGAGCTCACTTTGTATTTCTCTTAATGGACGTTGCGTTATGTATTTTTTAATCTTTCTTCTCAACAACACGCGCATTCTTTGCATCGTCGGTGCAGGTACCACCACATTCACGGCTACATGTCACTCACGTAAGACATGTTCACATTTACACTGTGTGGTGTGAAACCTTACAGTTCCAGCATGTTGAGGGAGTGGGAATAGAAGATGGGGGTATGTGAGGATAGCAGGAAGAGGGGGAAATAAGAAAAGTGCCGGGTAAAGGGTTTCTCAGTGATCATCCCTTTCGAAGAAGCCCTCTCAATGCAGCCAATCAGGTGAAATGGTGTGCAATGATCTCCTCCTTCCTCCCCTGAACTATAGACATGACTGATGCCGCAGCATAACCTCAACTAAGAATAAGAACATATAATGATGTGAAAATGTCTGCAGCCACTCCAAAGTGTCATGATGCATGTCATGAAAGTATTTTGACACAAAATAGATGCTAAAAGGACAGCCTGAGAGAGCACTTTAACATACAGGAAGAAACAGGTATCTTGATGTCTTTACCTACTATGTAAAGACATCAAGATGCCTGCTCCTTCCTGTATCCTTTTTGAGTCAGGATTTAAACATCCTGTATAACTGTTCGTTGAAAGTGAGTCAACAGCAAATCATTGCTCTATTTTTTCAAAGAAAATCCTCCCATGAGACGGACTTTTCCTCCTGCATTATGGTAGCAGCAACCAGCAAATAGACAGCCATTCAATCCTTTTGTTCAACTACAACATCATCCATATGTTTGTCCATGTGGCCCAACTGGTTTTTTCTCAAAATGCCTGACAATCCGCGTTTCATCCTAGCCACTTCTAATCTTTCCGACTGGCCGACCCATCTGTTTCGACAGCAACATCTGTCATTCAAACATCTGCCACTCGAGCTCTCGCGCTTGCTGTTGAGGATCCTTTTGTGTTCGTCAGAGTTCAGAGGTTGGATCAGGCTGGTATGTAAGTCGGGTCGGAAATAATTTAGGAATTTGTGATCCATCTCACCTGATAATCTGGTGGCTGTTAATCCAGTATTGTCAGGAATTAGGGATTACTGGCTCGGAGCAGAGATGATCCTGTTAAAAGGGCACTGGGTGGAGTGATAGAGAGTCCACATATAGGAAGCTGGAGGCTTTGCTGGATCTATGACAGGAGAGTATTCACTATATGCAACTTAATCTGAAATCTGGGGATAAAAATGAAACTGGGGGTATGGTCTCACTGAAAAGCAAGTTTTTTCCTGTGTTGCTGCAAGTTCATTGCAAAGAATGATACCAGCTGCCATGTCTGTACAGTGAATGTGAAGCTATTGGATCAATCACTAGTTACCTAGCTTTGAATCAAGACAGGAGGCAGGGGGAGTCTGTCTGTCAAACCACCCGTCTTTACCTCTTACATTTACTAACTGGTGCCTATCATTCATTATATCAATATTATTTATGCATTTTTCACAAATTCTTAGCGCAAAGAAGTCTTTAGTGTGACACATTACACTGCACAAGACCACAACTAGTCATTTTTTACAAACCAAACAAGACAGAACTTAAATACCAAACTTTCTGGACAAATTTTTTTACTGATGGACAGTGCCAAAGTATCAAATTACTCCTTAAAAAACATTCTTCTTGCTTAGGTAATATCACTCAGTTGTGGTGCTATTCATCTCTGTCAACGTTAGAAATTTTCTGGATGTTTGTGTCTTGAAACAAAGTAGATCAAGGATCCTCAAGAGCTGCCAATAAAAACTCTTGATTCAACAAAAGCTGACTTCACAGAGTGTGTAATTCCACAAGTCTCCACATCACTCACGTTGAGAGAAATGGGTCTTAAGACTCAACACTTAATTAAAAATCTAGACGAATACATTTTGAAATGAGGGATTCTTTAATTTAACACGTATCTTTGAAGCAACTCACTGAATCAGTGAGAAAATAGATTGAAGGAGGCAGCGAGATTTAATTCTCCGTGACAAGCGAGCCAAGATCTGATAACTTTTCGATCATACTTAAGTCTCAGTGTTGGATAGCACTTGTGAAAAGTACTGAAAGTCTTATTAGACTCTGTTATCATCCTTGTTATGGCCGTCCTGCTGAAACTCTTTGAAATGTGTGCCACTAATTCCACTAAGACACAGAGACAGGCCACAGTGAGTCCCCTATTGCTCCTAACCAGACATGACTTGGCCTGTCAAACTCTCTCCTTCAATGGCAGCGAAGGAGGAGAGGGTCGGTTTCTGGATGTAATTGGATTACCTCAGATCTGCTCTCTTTGGACTTCCGCTGATTTCATGGCCTGCTGTATGCCGATGAGATCAATCACTGTCCACAAACATCAATAGCCGAAATGCTCACCCTCTGGTCATATTTAAGATCAATATCCCCTATTCAGAGCAGAGTGGAACAGCAGGGGAGCGATACTGTACTGCAATTAGTGTATAGTAAGTGAAGAGACAAATGATCTTCTCTGAAGTGGCTGCAGCTCTCCTAATAAGTTCAGCTGGATAACATGTCCAAGGGTTTGGTTACTAAGGCTCACGGTAAATACACTACAGGAAGCAGGGTCACTTATCAGACATAGCCTAAAAGCGATCAGAGATGAATGACTGAGTGAGTGAGTGTGTTTATTAGGGGAAAAAAGAAAGACAAACAAACAAAAGGTGTTTTAGTAAGGTGTTAGACCACCATGTACTGCCAGAGCAGCTTTTTAATGCACCTTGATTCTTTAATCTCTGGACTTTAATGGAGGGATTAAAGGACAATCCTTCCAAAATATGCTTTCTCGTGTGGGTTTTGATGATGGTGGTGGTGGAGGGTGTCCTGCTGGTGGAGATCCGGTGACTGTAAAGACCATAGCATGTATTTTGCATCCTTTTATCAAAAGCCTCCAGTGACTCTTTGTGTTATGTGAATGGAGCACTGTGGACCACTTCCATTAGGAAAGACACGTTTCCTCATTTAATAAAGATGATCACCAGAGCAACTTTGCATTGATCTGCAGTAACTCTTCCTTCTAAGGGGACAAGTGGACCCAAACCATGCCACCAAATTCCCCTCACTGTAGAGGTCAAGTGTTTAGGTTATGTCTTCATTTGTCCCCCATCTATAGTTTATCAGCCACGATGTAGAATGCAACTGAGTATATTTCTTAGTTGACTGTTTGCTAGTAGTTCGCATGTTCAGCTAACCAGATAGAAGATGGTGCTATGCCCTAAACCTAAGCAGTATTTCTTTAGAAAACTACGTCAGAGGGTTACATGTTTCAGCAGAAATAGCCCATCAGAGTTGAATGTGGTGTTTACACAATGAGTCCACAATGATACTGTATCAGAGTTTAGATTTACTGCTCAGCTCTGCTCATTATTTGATTTGGGGGAAGTTTACACAAGAGCAGCTCATTTTCGGTTTGTAGCATTTAAAATAAGACCACTTTTATAAAAATGCAACTGATGAAGCACAGATATAACCACTATAACCACTGTGCTGCTTGTCCAAATATAATCTTCTATAAACTTAACAGGTTCAGACAATAAGAGCCAAATAACTATGATCTTAAAATTGTCCCTTGTAATAATGTGTTGTTAAAGTTGGGCGAAAGAGTGCTTTTTGAAAGACAAAAACAGTACTTTATGTCCATCTGCTCTTCATGGATTATCGAATGATGTGCACTTTTTGCTTGAAACATATTTCATTTTGATATATATGTGGCCATTTGAAAGAGGCCTTTTTGAGATCCATTGGTGTCGTGCAGACTAATGATATGTATTTTTCTCTTAATTGTGATATGAACATGTGCGATAAACATATTACTAAAGACCGAACAAACTATATTACTTAATTTATATGTGCCGTCCATTTATTCTCAGCATGGGACCTCTGAGATGAATCACATGAGGCACATATTCACGCCTATCAGAGAAAGGCCCAGCTGTCATCTACTCTTAGATTAATTGGTGTCACTTTAGTGATAAATTGCACAGCTCAATGGCTGACAAAGGACAGAATAGTGAGGGAAATGTCAAGAGATGTTTTGCTGAGATTAAAGAAAATATTTCAAAGGGAACTGTGTACATTAGCAGAGCACCTATTAAGCAGAGAGACATAGGAACTGTGTAGCTAATGCTTTTCAATATTTGTTCATTTATCGCAAGCCATATCATCAATGCAATGCTGAACAATGTTATCGCACATCACAGATGTCGCTCATATCACATGGGCCAGTTTTATGCTGCTTTCATATCAAGTCACGTAAGGTTTCAGTCAGCCTTCGTTATCAGTGTAAACTCCATCAGTGACGTGAAAAACACAAACATCAGTTCTCATTTCAGTCTAATCACTGTATGTATTTGCATGTTTCTATCTCTGTTTCTGTGTGTGTGTGTGTGTGTGTGTGTGTGTGTGTGTGTGTGTGTGTGTGTGTGTGTGTGTGTGTGTGTGTGTGTGTGTGTGTGTGTGTGTGTGTGTGTTCACATGCGAGGATGCCAGATCTGCCAGGCACACCAGGATGCTGGCAACCAGGCCTTTATTCTGTGTTTGATCAGGCTTATGGGACAATACACACAGACTCTTATTTTCCTTTCTGTGCACATAGACACACAGACATGCCCGTTAATTAGTTCAGCTGAAGTCATTAAGGATTTATCTACCGTATATATCATTCTTTTGCATCAGACAACAAAGACAGAACAGGCATGTATCGAAAATAATCGCCGGACAAAAATAAACCAGAAACCAGCCAAGATCTCAAACTTTCACACCAGGGATCCACCAACATGTCCCAAATCGACTCTCTTTTTAGTTCATTCTCATCCTGTTCCATCAATTATTTTTTTCTCTGCGTCAGCTTGAGCCCATACTTTACATCGCAGCCAATTTCCTATATTTGAGAGGTGCTGCTGCTATCCTGCCCCTCCCAGCGGGACAGTGAATAGTGTAACACTGCATCCTCTGCCATGTGAGACACACTGCAGCACAGTGTGATGGAGCATCGCCTATGTCAAGGACATGCCGGCTCTTCCTGGTAGACTTTGACGGTCAGAGCTAAACATAGATCACATGGGTCACATGGGGTCAGAGGTCACCATTCTCTGTGGTCATGTGCTGCAGCCAAGAGGCTGAGACACACGATGTGACCCAGTTTCACTATTTTCTACATACAATCGAATCTATATGAAGGTAGCATTCTTTACTGTGAGGATGAAAATTTGTCTTCGTAGTCTTTTCTTTCCCACTGAATTATTCACTCTGACATCAGCTTTAGTTTTAGCATTTAATTCTTCATACCAGCTGCTTTCTGCTTTCAGAAGTGAGTGATGCATCTGTCACACCAACAGCATTTTCAGTCATGACAGAAGCTGTAACATTGGTTGCTAGGAGTGTTTTTCACGTTGAAGAACTGTTCCAATTTGAGAACTCAATTGTAAAAAGTGGACCTGCAACAGTTTGTACAGCTTCATCCACCTTGTCCATGCATGGTGCCATTGGTGGCAATTTTTCTTTCCCCATTTTTCTGCCACTAGCAAAAGAAAATCATGCTATTTTGAGTTTCACCTACAAACCTCTAATTGGCTCCGTTGCCTTGCAACCAGTAAAAGTGCCGTTAGTGAGCATCAAATCTATAGGAACTAGTGGCAAATCAGAGCTGTATAGAGACTCAGAGGTGTGAAAGAAGGCTCCTTTACTGTTTTGTGCTGCAGAGAAACGAGGCAAAATGAGCAACCACAGAAATCCCTGAAACTGGGACACTGGAGTGATTAGAACCAATTAAAGCTCAAAGATTTGATACGATAGCTCTCTTACAAACTACAACACCAGAGGCATTTGTTTGCCTTTTTTTAGATAGGGGCAGCTGAAGAAGGACAGAAACGAGCAGAGGATGGGATGCAGCAAAGGGCTGAGGATGAAATTAAACCCAGGCTGCTGCAATAAAGACTCAAGCCTTAGCACATGAAGAGCACATAGTCTGCTAGGCGAGATACAGACTTCTTTTTATTTACTTTATTTTGTCATTTTCCCAACCTGCACAAACTACAGATGCTAAAAAATATTTGTGACACATTATGGTGTCCTGATGCTTAAGACACAAAGTGTATTTATAGTCTAGTCTGCTGAAGGTGAAAAGCACAGAAATCTGTAGTATAGAGCTGAAACACAGCCACAGAGAGACAGAAAGAGACTGAATGAGGTTTGAAGCAATGATTACTAGGAATTTTGATTAGCGACTGCTACACAAGGCAAACTTGTGCTAAAACCACCTGCATTGAAAACCTTCTTTTTTAAGAGACACATCATGAGTGAAGTAAGCTGTCAGCACCATGGCTTTTTGAAAAATTCCACCTTGAAATTGACACCAGTGACAATTAAAAAAATATAGATTCAGACTTCCACTGTTTCATACATAACAAACCTAAAGAACTCATCTTGTCAAGTTGCAGGATGGGCTTCAGAATCAGTTTCACCCATTAATATGTGTAGTTAAATTACACCAATATTAAATGTCATTGTGTCATGTAGAATGGTTGTACAGCATTGGAGCTGAGTTATAGGTGAGCTTAGTGTGCTTGAGCTACCATGAGTGGGGGGAGATGTGTGGAGAGGCAAGGAGTACATAGTCACACTGTCCAGAAGCAGCCATGGTGTAGAATTAGACCTGTTTAATGGGGAAAAAAGCCTTCTGAATGTGTAACGTTGATGCACACAGACGAGATTTACGGGTTAAAGAAAGGGACTTTAAAGTAGAGAACAGTGACTGGTGCATGCAGGCAAAGAGGTAGGCAGCGAATTAGACAAACAGACAAACAATGAATGGACTGAAAGAGTGAAGGAGAGTTGAAGGAGAGGGGAGTATCACAAGACAGTGAGACGCCAGGGACTGGAGTTCAAACTGCCTTTATGTACTGTTTTATAGTAGTCCTTGTCTCTCCTTGTCATTCTATCACTGTTTTACACTCTCTGTCTCTGCGTCTCTCTCTCTCTCTCTCACACACACACACACACGTATATAGACATAAACACATGCATATCTTTTGTTCAATTTCAATCAAACCTGATCAATCTAAATCAAATGAATTCGGTTGGTTTTCCAGTGAATATGTGTGCACACAAGCTTACTGCATGTACCAGCGTCGGCACATTTACACACACGGTGCGACTCAAATCAACTCAGCACAATTAAATTTTCATTTTCATTCCAATGCCGTTAACTTCATATGTAAAAAACACACACATATACACACGTCTGGCTCTCTTACCCCACATAAAACAGCATGTGAGCAGTCCATTAAGGACAAAGAGAGGCTGCTGATACAGACATATACGGTGTCTGTCTTTGTTTACAGATAGTGGGGGTGCAGTGATATCTACAGTACCCGCAACACACACAAATGCACATACACACAACACGAGCCCCCTGCGAGCGCGTGCAGAACCCTAAAAGCCAATTGTGTTCTCTTTGATTGCAGCTAATTGGCATCCCACATCACAAATAAAGATAACAAGAGCTTACTGTACATTCATCCATCCTCTGACAGCTGGAGCGCAGACACAAAACTGCTATTAAAACTGAAATCTAAAAGCTGTAATTTTTCCAGCTCTGCTTTTTCAAGGTTCAAAATGCCCCTGAGCCAAAACTGTGGTATTCAAATATTAATGGCTACATTAAATATAAGGAATATATTAATCTCTGTGGTGGAAAAGAAAAAGAGAGAGACCAGAACTTGAATTGCGCGACCAAGAATCTCTCAGGTTTGACATTCTGGCAAACAAGATGCTGTAACACATACAGTACAGCACAAACATTTAAGCACTTAATGCAGAGGCATCAGAAGTCGTTTCTCAGCCACAAATAAGCCATGAAATCCCTGAGTTGCTGCCCCACTTCTTTATTTCACTTGAAAAATGGTCTCTCTGAAGCATGTCACACAATGGAATTTAATTCAAGTACAGCTCAAACATGCCATAACTCTCTCTTTCTGCCATTTTTTTTTGCCCGTCTCTCACGCCATCCTCCTCTTTTCTTTGTCAGCTTCGTAACACGGGCTCACAATGCTCATTTGCAGTCGCCCTTTCATGAGGCACCATGCTCTGGACTGGTGCATGTGAGACGGAGTGGGAAGGGGGAGGGGTGACGGAGGAGAATCGTAACCTCCTCCTTTGATTTCCATCCTTCTTTTTGCTCTCTGCCACTCCATCTTTCGCTCTCATGCTCATCCTTTTTCCCCCTTTTTATTCTGTCTTCTGCTCCTCACCTCAACGAGGGATAGTGGTATCTATTATTACTGATGAGTGTGTGTGTGTGTGTGTGTGTGTGTGTGTGTGTGTGTGTGTGTGTGTGTGTGTGTGTGTGTGTGTGTGTGTGTGTGTGTGTGTGTGGGCCTGAGGCAAATTGGCTGTAGCATTCCATCAGCGGTCAATCTTTAGTGACGGTCTGGCTGTTTCTGACACCGCCACCTCCCATTTTAGTCCTGAAACTGGCTCTTTGTCACAACTCCTCTCCTCTAATTTTGTTTCCTCTCCTTTTCTCTTCTCCTTATCCTCTATTATATCTCTTTTTATTTTCCTTTCTTGTCCATTTCACTTCTTCATTCCTTTCCTGTTGTCTTCCCTTCTCCTAAAAAACCTCACCACCATCCCAGAAATGTACAACTTACATCATCATAATGACAGAGCTTCAATAAAGTGTCTTCTTGTTCTTTCGAGCAATACACCGGATTAAATAAGCTGACGTGGGCTCTTTTAGTTAGTTTACTTCATTCTTCAACCCTTGTCTGTCCCCTTCACATATAGTACAACCACAGCCTTCTGCACTCGTCCCCATCTTCAGGGACAATATGCTGAGAACAAAGAAGCAAATGATAGAAGGAGGATATAAAAGACACACAAGAAAAGGAAGAGGTCAAAAGGAAGAGTGGTGAGAAGAAGAGTGAATGAACGGCTCCATAAAAGAGGAGGTTGGGGTGAACAGAGGGTGGAGAGAGGGGTGTGTCGAGAGAGCGGTCGAAAGGTTGAGAAGAAGGGAAAGAGATGGACAGGGAGTGAGGGCAGGCATAATCATCACTGGGATCTTTTTGTCTAAAAAAAAAAAGATGGACTTGTTCAGTGAGTGGAACTAATATGATTCGAGTATTTCAGGCTCAGAACAAAACAGACAGATGTCTCCATGCAATGACTTTGTGATCTCTGGCTTCTTCTTTCATTTTCTACCTCAGCACCTCCGACTCTCTCACCACCTCGAAATACATATCGACTCACGATGCTGAAAAAGCAGCCCCCCTCAGCTGGCAAGACTTCTGTGACGGTGTCTGCTATCTGGAGACTGCAGAGTAGTCTAATATTTGATTAAGATGACACTGATTCATTATGGAGCGCATCAAGTGGCAGCGCTGATATCAACGTCTTCCTGGAATCTGATCGATTAGTTTTGACTGCACAGATAGTAAAAATATATACCGATCAACCACAACGTTAAGAAGCACTGACAGGTGAAGTGAAGGGATCATTTTGCTTCAGTGCAGTGCTCAGATGGGAAACTTTGTTGCTTTGCCAAATAAATTCTTGAAGAAAGTGACAAAGACTCCAATGCATCTCCCCAACCTTCAGACTCTTTAGATCCTAATCTGCTCGGGCATCCATTAGATGTGCCCAAACAAGCCCAGCACGTTAACTAACAGCACCCAAAGGATCATCAGCCAGCACAGGACACCACCACAGGTCCTGTGTTCATGCCTTGATGGTGGCATAAAGGGGACCCATACAATATTAGATGGGTAGTTTTAGGGTTTTTACTATTGTGCTGTCACAGAATATTCACACAAACTAGCAACAAATGAAAGCTTTTTTTTTTTGGTGTAATTTCACGAAAATTCCACAAAAGTCTTTCAGCATATTGTAATTCAGCTTTGACTTCAGGTTGAGAAAATCTGGCCCCTGACAAAGATTTTGTCCAATCACTGGGCTTTCCACACAGATCACATGAGCTACTATTCAGAGAAACCAAGTCTAATTGGGCATAACAATGTATACATGCTAATGCTCGTCTGCTAGGAGTGATTTGGGACAGAGAGGAGAAATGTCTATATTTTCAAATTCTGACTTTTTATTTGATTTTATTGTTTTAATTTCTCTGTACTGTAGTTTTAATGGTAAAAAAGACAAAATTTATGAATAAAGTTGCTGTTATATGTAGTATAAAACTAACTTCCAGTATCCATCTCAACACAGTAAATTTTGTAGCATCAAGCTAGCCGTGCTCTCATCTTCCATCATCAACACACCAAATGACAAACCATTTTAGACCAACAAGCTGGTTTTTCCTTCTTTTTTTCTTCCCTAGTCTCTATTTAAACAAGTGTGTCATTTTATGGAGCATTAAACCAGCACATTTGCAGTGAGGATAACTGTTCTCTTGCTTCTACATTGCTAATTGTCCTGCGATTGTTCGATTTTATTGTAAAATAAAAAACAGCACACAGTAAAGGTGTATGTAGATGCATCTCAAACTCGCATGCTGTCTATAGGAAGTGCAGAGAAGGGACTTGAAATCTGAATGTGGATCATGTTAAACTGTGCTGAGAAAGCAAACAGGTGCCATGAAGCTCAAATGGCAAACTGCAGCACTCGACTAATTTGCAGAATTGGAAATAGTAATCCATCAACATGTATAGTCGGGGGCCTGAAGCTGTGGTAAAATTAGATATCTGCTCTGAGTTTGATCTGATAAATCCTGAAATAGTCATCACAACAGCTGTAAGAACCTCTGTGGAGTGGAAGATGAGAAAATTTGTGTTTTTTGGGGCATTATTGTTGAAAGGAAATTCATTGGTCCACTTCAACTTTGTCTGCTGCGTCTTCGGCCAAGGCTTCACCTTCCTCAAACTACGTCTAGAGAAAGGCTTGAACTTTACCCTTTCACTGAGAGGGGAGATCAACGTGTAGAAGGCACTTAACTTAAATCAGTGAAAACAAAACTCCCTCTTTAAGGAGGAGGGCATATAATTCTAGGAGTGGACAGTCGTTTACACCCCTGCAACGATGAAAGTAAATGCTTTGGAGCTCCGCACGCTCAAGAAATTGAGGAGAGTACAGTCCATCAATCCATCCACCTGATTGATAACACAGAACCGTACCCGACTGTGTGTTGCCATGAGAATAAGAGGCTGCGTTTCCCTGGCAACTATTCTGCAAATATCCCGCCTTCCTCCTGTCTGCACTCTCCCCTGATGAGATTTGATGATGCAAGGGCAGCCGCAGTAGTGTTAATAGTTACACCAGTCAGCGGGTAAGACAGCGCTGGAGCTGCACAATGCACGAAACAACAAGATTAAATCAAAAGAAGGAGAAAGAGGCACCCTCCAAGTCCCCTGATTGGATTGATTGTTGAGCTTGCTGATTGTTTTTAACACCCATAAAAGCTAGAACTAATAACTGCTGGTCAGACGCTTTATAGCTCAAGTGGTGTTACTCCATCAACAATCATCATGGGGCACTTAAAACAGAAGATTTGAACAATAACAATGAATCAAATGACTGCACACAGTGTGTTCTTGTAGTGCCGGACTCACAGAGACTTATTACCCAACTGTTTAGCCCCCGCTTTAATTTTCTGGCCATCAAAAAGGTCAGCCTGCTGCTTTGGTTTCGTTTATGCCGTGTTGTTCACTCTCACTGCTCTTATAGCACAATTTTCACCCGCAGCAAGCAGCTGTTGTCAGCATAGAGAGCTACAGCACACTACCTGACCAGCACCAAATATCAGACCCACAGTTAGAGACGATTTAGTGAAAAAAGCATTTAGCAGATTAAGAAATTAATATTCTTCACAGGAGGACCACTTCAGTGTGGCTGCTGTCTTTGCCATCTTGGTAGCAAAGAGGTGCAGCATGAAGGAAGCTGAGTCAGGCCATGCAAACATTTTTGGGAAGCAAACTGTTCTCAAAGCTGCCGCATTCTTAGTTATGCATAACTTTAGGCTTTATTACAATTTAAAGAGATGAGTTGTATAAAACTTACCCCCCTGTACAGTTGTCATGATTGGAGAAATCAGCTACGGCTACCAAAATCATTTCTGTACGAGGCTGTAAAAATGTTAATCCCTTCTGTAAATGTTGACATTTTAACATGGGGGTCTGTGGGGATTGACTCGCTTTTGGAGTCAGCCTCAAGTGGCCATTTTGAGGAACTGCAGTTTTGCCACATCCATGTTAGCATCACTTTTCAGCCCCGGAGGTTGATGCTTATTTATACAGTGGCTCATGTTTGTCTATCAGTTTAGATGGTTGGTTGATGTTGTGCTTCCAGTTTGCTGTCTTCAAGCGTTCTATGAATCAGTTATTATAGGCTTAAACACAGACTACAACGCTTTTGGATGTAGCATCAGGTTGAATCTGGGTGTATAAAGCTGAATAAAATCATACTGTAATAACATTTGTCTAAAAATTCCTTTTTTGCCTTTGCTGAATCTGTGCATTGTAAATTCAAAATGCATCACTACATTCGTTTTTTTCACAGCTCCGTCGTGTACAGGGTGTAGAATTTTATGCTAATCTCTCTCGCTCTGTCTTTCTCTTTGTCAGGTGGTGGGTGCTGATGCTGTAACCACTGTGTGGAGCTGACAAGCCCTGGTTGATGCAGTGAAGTGTTCCAGTGGGATAAACACAAGCGAAGGTAGGAATGAAAGGCAAGGAGGGGAAAAATTCACAAAAGCAAACAGCTGAACATTTCAAAAATAAGGACGCAGCAGAGAAACACCATATGGGAGATTCGGGAAGAGACAAGGCAGATAGACGATTGGGTAGTAAGGAAGCAGTGATGGGTAGAAAGGAAAGATGAGAGTCGCTGCATCTGTTGTGTACAGTACAGCTGCTGAATGGGTTTGATTCACAGTCTGCTGAATACCCAGTCAGTGACTGGTGAAAGATTGTGGTTAGTTGCAGGGAGGATAAAGAGAATTCGAATGGTGTTATTGGTGAGCTAATAGAGGTTAGACTTGGCAAAGATGAGCAGTGCTGTTTCTGTGCTCATTAAATCCACACTGATGAAGCTCCGGGGCTGTAACAGGAGGAATCTTTCAGTAGGAGCTGAAAGGAGGCTGGGAGGCTTAGCTCTGCTGCTTGGCTTCCAGTCTGGACCAGGTTTGCTTTTCAGACCCATGTGGGAGCCGAGCTGTGTCTTTATTAAGGCTCAAGGAGCCCCTCGGTTTGATTTCTCTTGCCGGACTACAGATGAGAGCTGTGTGTGCTGTGCAGTTGCATAAGAGAAGCACTTTGCTCCACTTTCACGCCGGCTGACTGCAAACATTGTGTGTTTGCTTGTAACTGAAACTGCAACCAGTGACCAAAACACACTTCCTAATTCACAGAATGCCATGTCTTAATGCTCAAAGAGTCCATCTGCAATGCATCCAGTGGCTTTTATATGATGTACATTATGGACGCCAGTCTATGAGTTTAATAGCTGATGTGTGTTTGCGTTACCTTATCGCAATTTCCATTCTGGCACTCAGATTTCTTGCACCTAAGGGCCACCAGTGAGACTGAATTGCACCATGATGAAATGTGCTGTGACAAGACAAGGCCAAAGGAGCTGGGAGAGTGCTGCTGAGTGGTGAAACAGAGAAGTGAGGCAGAAAGAAGAGTTGGAGGGGATATTTTTGAGGAACCCATTCTGACGTCAGAAACAAAAAGGGAGAAGGAGCTGTCTTTATACGCGTACAAACTGAAACGATACAGACACACATTAGAGAAAGGCAGAAATGTAAATACCACGAACATAAACTATATTCTGCATATCAACAATCTCACCGAGCAAAGTATCATCTTCTGCAAACGGAGCAGCATCTAGCACAGAGAGTGAACAGAGAAAACCACAGGTTTTTAAATAGAAGGCTCAAAAAGAGAAGTGTGAAGTGGACGGACAAACACACAGAGAGAGAGAAAGAGGGAGACAGAGTGAGAGCAGAAGTTTACATCAGCGTCTAAGAAAAGCAGAGTGGCAACCAGTGTCACCGAGGGACTACAGTTATCGCTCTGAGCCGGGGCAACTGAGGATTTACTCACAGCAACGGTTTTAGAGAGCAGCGAGGAGGACAGGAGGAAGAGAAGACTGGGGAGAAGAAACTGAGGGATAAAGATAAAGGAAGAGGTGACGCACTCAAAGGGAAAGAGGGTAAGAAGAGAGTGATAGAAGCAGCTGCTGGCTGGTTTTTTTAATTTACTGATTTTAAAGCTTGACAAATGTTGTCTTCCTGTTTGCCATAAGTGTTGTGCAGTTAATTTAAACATTAATTTCACACGTAGTAGCAACTGATGCATCAGATCAGTGTTGTAAGCAAATGACCCCGTGTGTGAGCAAACTGGATGCGTTTTTCTCCCATCTTCAGCTGAGACGAGCTGACGATATTGCCAGGCCAACAGTATCCTGGCAACCATCAGCCGAGCTCTGCTCTCGGGATGGACCACATGCTGCTTCAGACTTGTGCTGATATGTGTATGTGTGTGTGTGTGTGTGTGTGTGTGTGTGTGTGTGTGTGTGTGTGTGTGTGTGTGTGTGTGTGTGTGGCTGGTGTGAGGCTACCTCAAACACACACTCTCAGCTACTCACGTGTCAAAAATCTTTCATCGCTTTATACGAGGCTGTGATCTGGATCTCAGCTTGACTTCGCCTTTGCAATCACCTTGTCAGGCCAAAGATGAGGATCTGTTATTCATATATTCATAGCGCCGGTTCAGCGTGTGTCTTGGAGCAGGTGGTCTAAAAGTCAGGGAGGAGACAGGCTGCATTTTACACATCGGAACCAGTGCTCATAGGTTACAGCAGTGACTCAGCATACAGTTTCCTGGCCCTTCTAACAGATTTAGCTGTGGATAGATTAGAAACACAACGCAGTAGATGCAGTCCTCATGTGAAAACTTTGGAGAATGTCAGCAAGCTGTCTCAGCGAGTGGACAGTGTAGCGCCATCCCTGCTCCATCTGTACCTCAGTGCTGCATTGCAACACCCGTTCTTGCTGAGTAACCACGAAAAGACCCGATTTTTTTTTTCAGGATGGGGGCATCTCATAAACATGCTAATGCTGAGCATAGATCATTCTTGCAGGGGGAAACTGATAGGCCTCTGCTGTGTGCTAACATAGCACATAAACTCACAGGGTAGGGCAGAGGAAATGAAACTTGGCAGCTGCTTACCTTCTGCTACCACAGTCCCTGTATGATCAAGAAGGGAGGAGACGATTAAGCAGCGAGGCTTTCACACTCGCACAGCTGAGAGCCATTTCTAAATATTGGATTCCTCTTTTGTGTGTGTGTGTATATTGTATATGTTTTTATGCAACACACACACACAAGTCCACATGCGGTCTCTCAGTCCACCTACTCTCTTAACATCTGTTTGCCTTAAATTTGAATTTCTTTTACTTGCTTTAAGGTTGTTAACTTCACCTTAACCACACTGAAAGGCAGCATCACATATATTCTGTATCAGCTTGTTCCAACGTTTTACTGAAGCTGTGTGATGATTTAAACTGTGTTATGTCCACACAATGGAGATTTTCTATCATTTTAAAACACTCTTTTATTATTCAGCCTTACATATTTTGTATCTTTGGACACTTTCGGATCTCCACTGTGATTCTGAATAATGCTCTGTGGGTTTCAACTACGTGTGGGCAGTTTCATACTTTAAGTACTGATACTGCTAAGTTCTGCTGCTAGCGTTAGTAGGATTGCTGCCAAAGAATAGATCCAACTGGGTGGTTTGGGCACATGCCTCAAGCAGCACTGAGTCCATTTGCTGCATGTCTTTCCTTTTGCCTCGTTCCCTCTATTTTCTGCCTCTCTCCAGGTTTTTTTGGCTTAAACATGCCAAAGCCTTGGATCTATTGTTACATTCTGGCTGGACCACCTCATTGATCAGCTCCTTAGTTCAGTGAATTAACTCACAAAATCATAACTGTGATTTTAACATGCCTGTGATTAAATAGACAAGAGCAAAAATGGTAAAATCATTTGGTGGTAATAAAACTATATTCAGCCTATTAATATTGCATTAACGTCATAAATCACAACACACTAGTCTGCCCAGATAGCAATTTATAAGCTGTCATTAATAATGAAATAAACTGGGACTGGAGAGGCTGGAAACAGGGAACGCTGCCCTGCTCTTAAATGTTCAAACACCTGACATATGTCCTTTGGCCTGGTGCTGTTTATGAACATGCAGACTGGTATATTCTGCCTGTCTGACCTACAGGGTCATCTAATGAAACCTGCATCATTGGTTTCATAAAGCTCTGCCGGGAGACTCTGGAGGTACAAAGAGCTTGTCATAGAGTATCTATAGACTGCTGGACATAAAGAGCATCAGGGGGGAGCAGCCCATACATGGCCGGCTTTTATTGGGTTACTATAGTAATGCAAATGGATTAAAACCAGCACTGAGCTCTTGTGACTCCCAATGAGTGAGTTAAATGATTCACTACTGGATTTGGGCCCTCCTGTAATTGAATACAGCATACGCTGTGTATTGGATGCAAACTGTGATCAGTGTCATTTATGACTGGAATGTCTGACTTCGCTCTGGACATATTGCTTAGACAGACGGACGGAGCAGCAAAGGAAAAAGGGATAATTAGACGAGTGCAGATGGGTAAAAAACTAAAACAGTCACAACCTGCTGTGTTCTCCATGTGCCTGTTGTGTGTTTTCTTGCGGGTTGCCAGGTCCTGCGTACTGTATGCATTTTGTTGTTTCCTCCCGTCCAGGTCGCCAGCCATGGGGAACCTCATTAAGGTCCTTGGCAAGGATTTAGAGAACTGTCCACATTTTTTCCTGGACTTTGAAAGTAAGTGAGCGCCAGGGTGTGTGCACGTGTCTGTGTGCTTGAATTGTGAGTGCATGTGTGTGGAGCGGAGGTGTGCAGTGGGAGGTCGGCGCGTGGGGTCAGGGGAGGCATGTTTGGAGGCGAGCTGCTGAGCTGTTGATGGTGTGATGGAGTGTTGTTGAGGGTGTGGTTTGTCATTATCAGACACTCTTTAGTCCCACTCTCAGCCCGATGATGTTATACATGCGTATACACGGTGCAAAGGTAAACACAATGATGCAAAGGCGCATCAGTATGAATTAAAAACAAAGATATGTGCAATGAAAAATCTCATTAGCTGTTAATTTTATGGGACTGAATTTGAGAATGAATGACCTCAAAAGGCACAATCTCTAATAGAAATTAACAAGAGAATGCGTATTTGACACCAGCATTTTAGACTTTTATCCCATGGAAACTCACCTCTTTTTTCACTTGCGCTGCTCCAGTTTTTACCAACAAGTCTGCCCACAAATTGGAGCCTTCACATAAAATGGGGCAGGCTTATGTGCTTTTATTATTGGGGTTGTTTTTGAGGTCATTTTTGTTTTCAAATGTTTTTATTCTTATTCAGGTGATTTTTTTCTGTATTTGTCCATTTCTGTTTTTGCCCAAAAGTGAGGAGTAAGTTCTGATTATTAGTATTTTTTGTAGTATTTAAAAGATTTTTAATTTATTTTGCTATTTTGTGTTCTTTATTTGTATGTTTACAAGTACTCTCATCGTACTGATTATCCATCTATTCATCCATGATTCTTGGGAGATGCTCAGATCCTACACTTTAAGATTTATGCCAAATAATTATGTGCATCTAAGAGGTACATTGGTGTTTTTATCGATTTGTTGTGTGTCAAATTCTAATTACACTTTGTGACATTTGATCGTTAAACTCGAGAGTCGCTACCCTCAGCGCCACGAGTGATGCTAACGAATCCTCTGATTGCTGCCATGAGAGTGGGATTAAAGAAGCTCTGCATCCATGTTGCCATGCTTCACCCAGGACATACTCCCACCATGCCATCCCAACAACCTCCTCTCATCCACTCCCCCACCTCAGCACCTTCACCACACACACACATACACACACACACGTACACACTCACATACACCCACGTGCGCACAACCCCGACACCCATCCCCTCATCACCCACAGACTTCTCCCCTCTCTCTGTTCCAGGGGGCTCATGGGAAACCTCCTGAAAGTGCTGGCTTGCGCCGAACTTGAGCATGGCCCAATAGTTTTCCTTGACTTTGAACGTGAGACCATCCGCTTCTTATTTTTTTGAGTTATCCCTTTCTCTTTGTTGCCTTTCCTTTATTTCCCCCCCATCGTTTCCATCCATGTTAGCTGACCATTGTGTCATCCTTACATCCTTATTTACCCTTTAGTCCCTCCTCAGCTCTTCTTGTCCCCCTTTATCTCTTGATTTCCGCTCCAGGGACTGGCATTTGAAAGTCATTTGGCTTCTTTCTAAAGAGTCTTATTCACACGCGCCACATCTTATTAGACGCAGACAGATGCACAATATCATGGTGGCAGTGTGGCAAAATGACAACAATAATGCTTTGATCTCCTGAGCTACAAAAACTGTGGAGACATAAAGAGAGAATGCCAGTCCTGTGTGGGTTTCTCTTGCTCAGGGATGACGATGGCTAACAAAAAGTCTATCGTCATCCCTCCACCTCCTCATCTCCTATTGTGTGTCTGACCTATCTGTGTGTGTGTGTGTGTGTTGCACAAAAACAGCGTGTGTGTAAGTGAGTGAGACTGAAAGTGAAACTGAAAGAAAAAGAGTGCGACTGCGAAAAAGACTGGAAAATAAAACCACCTCTGTCCCTTCTTCTCTCATTTTCCCAGTCAGTGGATTCTAAACTCTGCTGTGTGAAAACATTCATCCTAACAAGTCATTTTTTTTTCACTACTCAGTGTTGAAATCTTTTTGAAACAACTATATAAAAGCACTGATTACCACTAAGCACAGAGTCATGTTGCATGCGTTGCTAAAGAGCTACATGAAACCCAAATTTTAAAGGGTTTTGTTGAATTATTTATTTCTGTACAACCAAATTTAGACTTTCTTACATCACAATTTATTTATTTCTACTGCACTGGAACGCTTAAAATAAGAAAAATCCTCCCCTGCATTTTAAGACTGATTATGAGACAAAATGAACTGTTAAGATGGAGATATTTTTGCACTGTATCCCAACATATTCTGCCCCCTCCTCAGCCACTTTCCCCCCTTTAGCAGCTGGCTTCCTCCTCCTCTTCCTGTATGTTACAGCAGGAGTGGAACAGCTCACTGCTGGCGAGAGACGTCAGCTGTCAAATAGGTTGAATTTCCCCTTCATTTATTATGCCTGTGATTCACTTTACTTCAAAAGCAAGTGGAATGAGTCAGACTCGGGAATGGCAGCTTTAGACGCTTCCCTCCCCCTCCTCACCCACCACCCCTGTGCCATCTGTGAGCTCTCCTTCTCAACCCGGAGACACACTCACCTCTGTCACACAGCTCCCAGTTTGGTTTAAACTGCGCTCAGCTCTCATGAAGCTATTTATGGCTGAATTGTTCCTCGTTCAAACCATTTGTCAGACGAGGAGCAAATGTGACAACAAGCAAAAATGTGAACAATTTCCTATTTAGTTTCCATCTCAATTACTTGAACTGAATTAAACTAGCCTTTAAACATCTTAAAGGAAGTGTTTGGGAAGTGTACTTCTTTTCAAGACTTAGATGAGGAGATTCAAACTACTTCATGTCTCTAAAGTAAATTTGAAGCTAGAGCTAGCAGCTGGTTGCCTTAAGTTTAGTAACACATAAAGACTGAATGCAGGGAAACATGCTAATTGTGTGAAAAGTAAAATAAATTCACCTCCCAGCAGAGATTAAAATTAACTCACAAACATGTACTAAAGCCAAAGAGTTAAAATAATAGTTTTGTAATGGTGAGGTTACATGGTGAACTACTTTTTGGCTGGATGTAATTAATTTCTTGAGTCTCATGAGCCTGTGATTATAAGATGAGAAATTTTGTACATCAAAACGCCTGATATTCAAGTGGTAACATCCACCATAAGGCTAGCCTAGCCGCGCTAGACCCAGCTCTGAAGACACGAGGGTCTAGGCACGCTCGACAGGGAGGGAGGCGGGCTAAAAGGTTGTCTATCAAATCACTCTGCAGGAATTGGGTAGGTATACAACCAATCAGCGCAACAAATAGGCTGACGTATTCCTGTCAGAATCGTCGCGCCTCTGTCATCACTTAGTTACACCTGCCTTCTGACTCTACACTTCATGGTGATTCGTCCGGCCAGTTTTAGGAGCATCCAACCTCGAGCCTTATGGAGGGTAACTAGACCCACCCTGACAGAGAATTAAATTCGTTGCCGTGGGTTGTCTAGGCTACCATAAGGCATGAGAACACTGCTGCTAGTCAACAGCATCATGGGCGTTCCTGTCATTGTCTATATCCCGCTGAGGCTAATCATTTAGCAAAATTAACAAGTAGCTAACAAAATGTAGACTACAAATGCATAAGCAAAAAAATGAGACTGTTGGGAAAAATATTTTCTTGAGATATCATAAGCTCATGAAGACGAACTCTATGAAACCAAAATGAAAATATCTAAACTTACCTTTTGGTGAAAGTTGATCTTTTATGGCCTCCATTTTCTCTGAAAATGTCATTAAAGATGTCACAACTTGTAAACACTGAGTTTTCAAAAACTTTCACTTAATATGCCATTAATAGCACAAAAATGATGTGTTCATATAAACTCCTGACTTGTGAATATGTTAAACACGACTACATTTAAGAATACAATTAGTAAAGCACAAAATGCTAGCTATGTGTCCGAAACATTTCTTGGTAACCTTTTAGCACACTACAGTTACTCTCCACCATTTTATTGGAATGGAGCGTATAAATGTATTTTCTATGTGGCACTTTTATATTTCCACAGGAAAGTGAATAGTAGTATCCGTGGAATACAGACTCCATGACTTCGACTAAAAAGCTAACACTGAGGCGAAGTGACCAGGTTTAGTGTCTAAAATCTCAATTTACTGATCACTATTGCCCATTAAATAGGGGCTAGTGATTGAGTGGTTGTTATTGTGATTTTTATGATAAAGTGACCACGGTGCTGACACGTTCAGGTGCGGTCATGTGTGAAAGAAGTGGTGTTGATCCTCCAAGTTTTATCAAGAAGGGTGAACTATTCTTTTATTGCTAAAAGATCGTTTAATTAATGAATAGTAAACACAGTATATTGTTGTTTACCAGAAGAATGAAGGAGGGCATTAGTGAGAAGTCACCAGGATAGCAAGTCTCGCTGTGCTCATTATGGCAGCCGGTGTGCACATAGGACGGCAAATATTCCATGATTACTAGTTCTCTGCAGGGAGGCAGTGCCTCAGGGTGCAGAAATAATCAGCAGTGCTACCTCATGTAGAGGACTGCCTGGGCACACTCCCACTCTCACAAAGGCAAGAAAACTAAACACAATGATGACTCAAGAGGACGCATCCTAAATTGTGTCCCTCAAACACTTAATCCCTCCCGTATGCGTGCAGCACGCCACATACGCAAACAAAGCGCACTTATAACTGGGAGGCGCCCTGCAGCAAAACTCTGAGTTTACAGTATATGTGCTACTCGGTGTGTGTGAAACAGATAAAGACTGAGTGTGCCCAGAGGTCGTCCCTCCTGCTGCTTGCTTGTTTTAGCATTTCTCACAATTAAACCTCAAGGGCAAAAAAAAAAAAAAGTCTCTACCCATTCATAGAAGTGGAGAGGGAAACAGAAAGTGAGAAAAAGATGGATAAGACTATTATATCAAACTAATGGGACAATTACACCTATCCACGTCTGTATAAATCTCTACTGAATGAACATCAGCGACGATTACAGTTCAGGAGTCAGACACATTATCCAAGTTGCGCAATCCAGGCACTTTCGCAGCGCCTGAAAAACCGTCAAAATGTTAAACTATTCATTGTAGCTTCCAAATTGCTCCCTGAAATGGAACTGACTTGTCGTTTTCTTGTCTGTACTAGGTGACCAACCACTGTAATCAAACCTCACTGTGTGACAGAGTGTGCCTCACAAGTCTCTGCTTGTAATTCTACGAGTAAATTGGATCATTTATTTGCTGGCCAGATTCTGACCTTCGATATTTATGGCTGCGAGTCCACTAACTTGGATTAAACGCAGTAATTTTCACTTGTGGAGATGCTTTGTTGTTATTGCAGTGAACAATCTCAGGTTTTAATCTGGCCTCCTAGGATACCTTCATTTCAGCTCTTCCTTCCTCACTAACTACCGTCTCCTCTCAAATCTTCCTGTTTTCTTTCATTTTCTTTCCATTTTCTCTGCCACCTCCCCTCAACATTTTCATCCCTTCCTGCACCTTACACCACACTCTCATTTCCCACTCCCTCTCTTCCCGTTTTGCCTCCCTCCCCTCCAGATGCCCAGCCCACGGAGGCAGAGACGGCCGTGTGGAACCAGGTCAGCGCTGTGCTGGAGGAGGCTCATGGGATCTTGGCCGAGCTGCAGTCCTATAATGGCGCGGGCCAGGAGATACGAGAAGTGAGCACCGAGCAGTCGATAAGTGCTGAACGTCAATAAAGTGTGGAGCGCACAGTGCAGCGTGGGGAGATAACACTCATGTGTGAATCACAGGGTGTAGTTCTGACATGTAGCGTACCATGCAGCACACACTAAGTATAAGCAGGAACAGAAACGTGTGAAAGCATTTTTCAAACAAGCATTTCGTGCAATATGCTGTGTTTGGTTGCAATGATGTGCTAGAAGCATAAATATCATCTGATATGCTGGTCTTGATGAACAGCAGCTGCAGTACACAGTGTTGAGATTCAGCTCGTCTTCAGCGACACGTTACTGCAAACCAGCTTCCCCCTGCAGTAAACGCTGAATCATTTCCTCTCCTTTCCTCCTGACTTTGGAAGCATGTTTTTAGAAACTAAAGGATTCTATCCACAAAATTACAATTCACTTGGCTTGATTTACTTATTTTTTACTATTGCACCTGCAGTCATGTTGAAGCCTTAGCTGCAGTAGGGCTGTAGTACCAATGTTACACACAGGAGCGTTTTTATGCTTCACTGATTCCATAAGCATTAAGGACTAGAAATATGTTTTCAAAAGGATGTCATTGTGATGATAGAAGTCCCTCATGCATCATCTTAGTGCCATAAATGCTCACTATTACTAGATCATCATTTGTGTATCAATTCGCCTCTAAAAGTAGTCCCTAACAGATGCATAATTTGCTCTTGTTTGAGTCACGTTTGCCGTGAACTACAGTGCCCAGCTATTTTAGGAAACTAACTAACTAACTAGTGGGTTGTAAAATGGATATTTGTGGGCTGATTAAAAAGATGTACATTCTAAGTAGGAACAAACTGATTTGAGGAATGACATGAATAAAGTAGGGAAGTTGGGAAGTAATAGGAATACAACTAGTACAGTTTTAGGTTTAAACTTTTTATTGGATTTGTTGACAAAGAAAAATATAACCTTACTGTTTGCCTAAACGCATGTCTATGTGAGATAGTTTGGCCAATCCTATCCCATGACATTGGTGCTGACAGAAACAAATTAGATTTTATTAATAAATCATATTTGACTAATTTTTCAGTCTTTGATACTGTGTCAGGTTTTTTGCTTTATCGCTGTACTGTGGCGGTACTATTAAACTGAAAGCGAACATGCTTCATGAAAGTCAAAAATCGCTTCAAGGAAGTGAGGACAGAGGAGACGGGAAGCTTTCAAAAATCATTTTTGGAAAGTAACAGCTGCTTGTGTTACTTGCCCGCAGGCCATCCAGAACCCAGGCGACCTCGCTCTGCAGGAGAAGGCCTGGAACGCAGTCTGCCCCCTGGTGGCCAAGCTGAAGAGGTTCTACGAGTTCTCGCTCCGACTGGGTGAGCATGTCTTGAAAGAAATTTCAGAGAGTCATGCAGCTCCCTCTCTGGTGGCCATATTGGAGGTCCAACATGAGTTAAAATATAGCTGCAAGCTCTACAACATAAACCTAAATCTACAGAGACTTCATTGCTGTCAGTCAGTTCTTTATCAAAGAAGGAAGTCTTTCTGTATGGTGATCAGAATGTGCATTTTTTTGCGCCTTGGTAGGTGGAAGTGATGTAGGGGTAGAGAGCGAGAATAAGACCAGTGTAGAAGTGGAGGTGAAGGGTGCACACAGGAAGAGCCTCACATTCATGTCAGTTTGTCACACTTTGTGACAGAGATATGTGTGAAATAAACTGCTTTGTTTTGTGGTTTGGCATTTGCAGCGCATTAAAGTGTGCAGCATTGTAGTAGTTTCACAGATTAGCACTGCAAGCCAACACGAGCTATTGTCTTCTTGAAAGCTATTCAACATTTCCAGGATGTGAGACGTGCAGTATGTGACAGACGGTATTGTTAACACTTTGCGACTGTGACATACTCAGTAAAAGGAAAGATATTTTCATAACAGCACAATGGATTCATTGTACACGTTTCAGAAAATATAAGGAAGACTAAGCTGAAGGTGATGAAATTGTCGAGCAACATTAAAGAGGCTCATATCCTCATCATTTTACATTCAGTCCGAGAGCATTCCTCCACACACACACACACACACTCCCTCATACACTATGATGTCCTCTCAGCCATCTCTGCAGCATCCTGACCTAGCAGCCAAGCAGCCGTTGCTACGGAAACAGTGGTACATGGTTGTCCAGCACCGAGAGAGATGGAGAGAGCAGAGAGAGAGAAGTATGAGCAGAGAAATGTTCAGCTGCCGCCTCTGCTCTGCCTTCCAATAATACTTCCATCTCAGGGACATTGTGTTCTCAGCTTACCTTCCAGTGAGGGCCGGCTGACTAATAATTGATGATTGTTTATCAGAGCTAATGTATCTGTGAGATGCCGGACAACAGACATCGCATTACTTCCAGCCTGTTAGAGAGAAAAGGGATCAGATCCTAATGACTCAGACAGTAAAACCTACATCTCTCCCCTTTTTGTTCCAACCAAATTGTGAATTTCCCTGGAGAGGGGATCAGTAAAGTTTATTTTATCTCATCAACACCAACGTTGTATTTTTTATTGGATCAAAGTGGGCAGTAAGAGATTAAGAGGTTCCACGTATCGTCTCTATATCCAGCCTGTCACTATAAACCGTCAAGAGTTGGTACTGAGGATAGGGACCAGCGATCTGCTAACAGCAGGAGGGAGAAAGGGGCTTTTGCCCAGGCCCTTTAGATGAAACACTTCGGCGCTGTATTTATAGAAGGCCCTTATACATTTTTAATGCAGAGGAAGGAATGAGGCCTCAGGAGACTTTGCTTCTGAGGCATCACTACTACACACAGCCTCTGGGGTCCGGCTCTGGTGTCTGATTTGTTACATGCAGCAAAGCAGCAAAAAGGTTTACTTCAGTACGGTATGTGACACAGGGGATGTGTTTGGTCAGTGATACAGTAGCCACAAGGGTGCAGGCTGTATGATCAGCTGCAGTGTGATCTCTGCTGAGCACCATTTGTGCTCATTTAGTTTGTGTTGTACAATGACATTTTTTTTATTACTGCCTGTAGTCACGGAGGGTAAAAAGAGTCTCAATAGAGGTCAAAATGAGATGCCAGGAGCGTCTGCAGCCATGATAGCAGCTCTGGCAGTCTGTAGTTGGGTAGTTTGAATGAAATGCTAAGCAGGCAAATTGTTTACCATGTTAACTATGTCTGTTTAGACAGTCAAAATGAATAATTGAACTGCACCAGTGTAGGGGAGCACTGCAGTAGATGTGGACAAGTTGTATCTGGACAAAGTTTGACAAGTCTTGACAACTGGCCAACAAACTGGCACTATTAACTGTGCCCTTACTGCAGCTAAAAAGCAGTTGTTGGCCTCCAATTCTGAATCTCTACTCACCTAAATCTCAGCCAAAAGAGGCTGGAAGCCCTGAGCCTTGCACTCAGAACAGGCCTGAAGGTCTGTTATTTCAGCTGATGCCAGTGGTGCATCCAGCCAGCAAGCATCCTGTGATGTCCAGCGAAGTCATGACAACACTTAAGAAAATCAATTTTATCTGTTTGCACTAGTTGAAATACTGCTGTTGCATTTTGCTCTTTAGCCGGTGACACGAAAGAGTCTTCAGATCCAGATTAGAGAGAATTACAGCAGCCTGAGCGAGAAGAGATAAACACCCGTACGTTATGACATGCAGATTCCAAGTGGAGTACATGAATTTCTGACATGGATGTGTGCGTACATTTGCAGAGAACGCCTTGCGCAGCCTGCTGGAGGCGCTGACCAGCCCGCCGTACGCTCCCATGCAGCACCTGGAGAGAGAGCAGGCCTTGGCCAAGCAGTTCGCAGAGATCCTTCATTTTACGCTCAGCTTTGATGAACTAAAGGTGAATTCATCTTTTTTTGTTGTTGTTCTAATTACAGTCCTCAGACACTGACCTTTACTGTAGTGAAAAATCAATCCGGCATGTTTAACCTTTTTCTCTCACTATGCAGATGACAAATCCAGCCATTCAGAATGACTTCAGCTACTACAGGAGGACTATAAGCAGGAACAGGCTGAACAACCAGCAGGTGAGGCCTTTAAACGTGATGCGGCTGTTTTTGTTGCATACGTGATCAAATGCTGAGCCCAAGCCTCACTTTCTCTGTTTAATCATTAATGACTGAAGTGGAGGTGTTCCTTTCCTCCTAACAACACAAAGAGATGTACAATCAATATTTCATTTGACATTTGAGTTCCACAAATTAGAGCTGCGATTGAATTCCTGATTACAATCTCAATTATCAGCCGCACGGCACCATCATCAGATTGGATGGTGAATGTTGTTTTTCTAAAAAAAATTTAAAAAAAAAGACATGACATCTGTTTTGTCTTGGCACGCAGCTGGAAGCAGAGAATGAAGTGAACAATGAAATGGCCAATCGGATGTCTCTGTTCTACGCTGAAGCGACACCGATGCTGAAGACTCTGAGCAACGCCACCACCAAGTTTGTTTCAGAGGTACGTTGCTCAAACATCCAGCGTCACGTTCATGCATGCATATGTTTACCGTGTCGAGGCTTAGCTACCGAACTTCTGCTTTTAATTACTACCACTGAAAGAAATCCGTAAAATTGACTTAGAAGGCAGCCAAAAAAATAAATCAAGAGAGTTTTCCCTCTTAGATGATGAGCCTTTAATGAAGAAAGTGTTCAGATTATCAGGAAAAGCAGCAGCAATTCATGACTCCTGTACTTCAGAGCAAGTAAAAGTCTTCTGAACATGTTGGTTAAATATAACTGTGTAAGTACTATGAGCACTGGAATGGTTCCTTTTATTGCTACTCAGTTTTATATTCATGCATTATTATTACTAATGCATTAGTAAGATCTTATTGAGTTGGAGGTAATTTGATACAGACTGTTAGGAGGTTGAATCTGTAACAGAGATTTATTTTGTATAAGCTCATTGTTGGTGATTTGATGAGGCCATCTGCTGAAAATCAAGTTGTTGTCGGTCTTTTTATACACTACACGATATATAATAAGCAAAACAAGCAGTGAATACTATGGCTGAGCATTTCTGGCTCTAAACTACAGTGTACTGATAAGACTAATAACAAAGCTAAAGAACCAGTAATGCCAACTTGCAGGATGGGACTTTGAGTATCATTATTCTTCCCCAGAATCAGTTTCCAGTTCAAACATGTATGACTAAATCATTCCAGTATTACCACTTAACATTTTGTAGTGTAGAATAGATTTTATGTGTCTAAAAAGACTTCTAGGTGAGCTGGATACTCAGAAATGTGTTTTCTGAGGTTTAATCAATGATTGGAGAAAGACTTAAATCCCTTAAATTCAATAGAAACATCAGATAAACACAATGAAGTGAAAAGCCCATTTCCCCCCTGAATGTAATGACATAAAAGTAGCACAAAATGGAAAGACAGTGCCTCAGATTTTCTCATGAGTATAATACTAGATGAAATGTACTCAGTTACAATTCACGACTCCCTAAAGCTGATCATTTATCACGCGTGTCGAAGCACTAACCATCGAGTGATTACTCAGTTTACAACTGCACAGAGAGACCAGATCAAACCTTGCGTCTCCTCTAAGGAAACATAATCTGCGTAACCATTAATCATGACTTGATCAATAACAATATACTGGTGCTGCACTGTTGTTTAGCTTTCGTGTTCATTGTCGAGAGAACCAGTTCTAACTGACCAGGGATCAAAAACAAACCTCAGCCTGTTACAACACAACACAGAACGCCCAAGTTAAATGAAGGCAAGTTAAATAAAATACAACTAGATCACTCTATAGCTACTGCAATTTAGTGTTATTAAATTTTAACTACATACACTTGTTTATTGCTGTCTTGGTGTAAAATTCATCCTGGTAGTTTAGTTTCTTGTCTGCTTGAGCTGTCACCCCAATGTTGCGTGAAAACTCTCTCCTTCTCCATTCCTTCGCTGTCAAAACACAGTTAGCGTTGAGGCAGCAGTCTTCTTGCTAACTTCACACCTCAGCGCGTCCTCAAAACTACTTTTGAGACTCATGCAAAATGTAGAGGACATGCTGGTGATGATTGCCTTTCAGACAAGCAGCTCTTACTGCTAACTTTCGCTGCCGATGTGCTTTGTCTCCACCTTGTGGTAGAACATTTTGTCCCGTCAGTGTGTAAACTGCAGAGGTTACAGTTTGTCAGTGTGTCAACATTAAGCATGGAATTAATACTTACATGCTCTCTGGCTTCTCTTTTGTCTTCCATCAGAATAAGACTTTGCCCATAGAGGACACCACAGACTGCCTGAGCACCATGGCCTGTGTGTGTCGTGTCATGCTGGAGACTCCGTAAGTGCTTTCAACACTTTTCCTTCTCCTCGTCCCCGCTTCTTCAATCCCATCTCCTTTTCTTCTCCTTGTTCTGATGAAGGTCAGATGCCTACATTTTAATTAGCAGGCCTTTTCAAAGTGAACACAAAAGAGGCCTTTTCAAATGTGAGAAATTAATAGACAGAGCAACTCTGATTCATGGAGTCCTTCATGCTAAGTTTTAGGATATTTCATATTTTCTATTAGTGAATAAAATGTCATCAGTGACTTCTTCTGGCCTGAATTTAACCACTTGCCTTTGCTGCAGGGAGTACCGCTGTCGGTTCACCAACACAGACACTATGCTGTTCTGCATGAGGGTGATGGTGGGTGTCATCATCCTGTATGACCACGTTCACCCTGTCGGGGCTTTCGCCAAGACCTCCAAAATTGATGTGAGTGCAGATACAGAACAGATACTCGCTTGCATGCTCACACACATAATGGGTTTGGTGTCCAATCATTTTTACATGGCCGGTCAAGGTTAACCCACTGCTCATTATGAGGGTGTTTTTCCACAGGGAAGTCTGAAATAGTGTTAAACTGACATTTTGATTACGTTGCACACAGTCCACAATCAATAGTCATCAGTCAAAAGTCATCAATGTTTGACGTCTTTCTGATTATCACAGTGTGGAGTGATAGGATTCTGATTTATAGTCAATAAAACCTGCAGTAAAAGCGGCCTTCTGCTTCCAACCTACCAAGATATTCGTCTGTCTGAGCTTCAGTGGAGTGTTTGAATGGTCATACATATATTATAAATACTGTTTCAGATAAGCGATGTTGCAACAGTATTGATAATAACTGTGAAATTTAAAAAACTAAATATATATATTGTACACATATATTAATATTGTACATAATCCAGTACCAAAAAACAACATACGGTGCAGTTATGATCACATATGTGCCTACACTTTTATTCTGAGTGTGATTAATTAGCAAAAAAAAGAAACAAAATGCACAATAAACAAATTAAGTGAAGAATTAGGTGATTTTTTCAGATTATTCAAAATATATAATGTTCTTATTGTAAATCTTTGGGGCATGAAAGTCATGTATTGAAAATCTAATATTGTGACAGCCTTATTTCACATGAGATTGATAGTAAAAGATAGTTAGATCCTAAAAGGTACTGAGATACATCTGGGGGAGTTACAGGATGATTACTGTAAAGGCTGAGACAGACACATGTAAGCTGTACAAATTTTGAAACTGTAAAAACAATTTTAAAACATCTGATGTGACTCAGCTGCTGATGAGGTGGATATAGCTTCATTTTAAACAGATATGTGTCAAAGCAGTCGCCATCCACTCCTCTCACCTCCATAAAGACACGTTAGCCAATGCGTGATCCATATTCAACAGTGGTAGATGAGGTCACTTACCCTCATAAATATATGCATTTAAGTTGGCAGCAGGGGATGAGGTTGATCTGAGGCTGCTGACCTTTCTCTAACGCCCTGTATTATCTTTGTGTTGAGCAGATGAAGGGCTGCATCAAGGTGTTGAAAGAGCAACCGTCCAACAGTGTGGAGGGACTTCTGAATGCACTGAGGTGTGTATGAATATGGAAAAGAAGTCAGAGATACGCACAAAGGGATTAGCGGGAGATGTCAACACACCTCTCTGTCTCACCTGCTTCCTCAGGTACACAACACGGCATCTAAATGATGACAGCACCTCCAAACAAATCAGGGCCCTCCTGCAATGAGAGAAAGGGGAGAGCGACGGGGGACGGGGGGGAGAAAAGAAGGAGGCAAAAGAAGAAGACGACGAGGAAACAAACGCCAGTGGCTGATAAACCTGTTTGTTTACAACGAACAAAGAAATTCATCTCCAGGTTAAGAGCAACCTGATGATAATAAGAAGAGGAAAATAATTATATATATTGTCAGCTGTCCATCATTCTGTCTCTCATTTTGTAAAGTAAGAAAAGAGAAAAAAAAAGCCAGAAAAGAAGATATAGATATATATTAAAAGAAGTGAAACACAAGCAGCAGATGAACAATAGGTAGGACTAAAGAGGAAGCTATATCGGAAAAATGTAAGGTCAGAACCGACGCAAACTGAAAATGTATGAAAAAAAAGGGTTCATGTTCCAGCAGTAGTCTGACAAGTATTTTTGCACACACTTTGAAAACAATGCCATCTCCTTTTCCCCTGAAATCTGATCCCAAACTGGTTCCCTGAGGCTTTCCTGCGCACCTCCTCACATTCACATTCAGCTCAACTGGAGGGGTTTTCAGCTTTTAAAGTTGCAGAAACAGTGGCGAGGCCTCTCTGCCTCCTCCGGCTGCACCGATCTCCATCTGCAGGCGAATCATGAAGCAATGTGATGGATTCACTCCGGAGATTTGCTTCCGCCGGTATCAATTCTTTTCTACGTCGGTGCAGCTGGAGGATCAGACGCCTCATTTTGGCCCTGATTTCTTCTTCATTGTCCATCTTCCCACTCATCCATCCATCCACTGGAGATGTGGTTTTTCCTTGGCACAAAAGGAGTACAGATCCACCCATGTAGTGTGCCCTGACGCTGTACATGTTTCCAGCACAACATTTTGTGATTTTTCTGGCTTTACTTGAACAACGTTTTTCACTCTGTCTGTCTTTTTCTCCATGGTGCTAATGTGGTTTAGATATCACAGTACTAGCTTGTTAAATTTAATTTGGCAATGCAAGAGAATAATAAAAAAGTCATTTTGTCTTTCTTTTTTTGGCACTGATTTGTTAAATCTTAAATTCTGAGAACTGCACATCGTTCCCAGCTATTCTTTGCTTTAACAGTTGTGCAAAAACGGAGACAAACTGAGATTTCGCATGACTTGTAAAAATCCAAGAAAGGCATTCTAGGAAAACCACAGCACACTTTACTTCTACACCCAGTGCCAAAGCTGATTGGTTTACGCTCTTGTTACATCATCGAACCAGGCTCGGAGGGGTTTGAGGGCAGGGAGTCTTGTAGTCCTGCAACACATCCCTGATCATCTTTTCAGGGACACGTGAAGATAAGAAACGGCCAGGACGACATTGACGGCGGTCAGATTTACACACATGTGCATTTTAAAAGAGATCTGAGTGTCCCGGTGTAAATATGTGAGGCTTTTCTCGACAGGCATCTACATGGTCCACGTGGGTCCACAAGGAAAAAACACAACCACCACCAACACCTGCATACAACTAGAGTTCTTTCTTTTAGTACGAGGTTGATAAAGTCATTCAATAAGTGGGAAATAAAAATGAAAATTTAAAAAAAAAATGTTCAAAAGGAGACTAAAAAGAAGTGCTGTACTTTGGATGTCTATAGCCCTTAGTCTAATTTAATTTGATCTTATAATATATTTTCTATACAGGGGTATGTGCACAAGCATATTCTGTATAAATACATAGATGGCATGTTGTAAAAGTTCTGACAGAAATGTGTAAATAAGGTGTTTTTATTCATTTTTAATTGTTCAGTGACGCTGGAATTGGGTATGTGTTGTCTCTCAGAATTACCATGCGTTTGGCTTGGACCATCGGACTTGCCGTAGTCATAGGTTTCAGAAACTCAGCTTCATTATGGCGAATGAACCGGAGGGAGGGGGGAGGGGCAGGGGCTGTCCATTTGCTTGTTATTTTGTATATTTTGTGCAACAATAAACTTGTCATTTATTACATTCAACCATGGATGTTCTGTGTCCTTTTTTTTTTGTCTGCATTTATTCTCATTGTTTAACTCCACAGAAGGGGTGTCAATATTTTATGAGATTAATGCATATTTTAGTCTTGCAGCCAAATATTTTAACATTTAGTGCATGTGTGACCATCACCAGCCCTCCCTGAGAGCTAAGCTGATATTCTTTATTGGAGTTCCCTATTAGAGCCAGAGAGGGCAGCGCTACACCTCAGTGATGTGCAGGGGAAACAAAGGGTGGACAGGGATAGGAACTAGCAAGCGGTGCTATTACAACTGAAGAATGTCAGGTGCTGTGTTATTCCCGACTACTAATTACTCGTCAATAAAACAAACAAACAAACAAAAAACAGTATTGAACACCATAGTTGTGGATGTCTTGACAGTATAGAGTAGAATAGGCCAGAAGAAGATACTGGAGAAAGAGACAATCAGTTTAGTGTAGATACTCTGGAGAGAGTCTCAGCACATTCTGGCGGGCCCCATCACTGCTCAACAATAGGACTCGACAGGAGCTGGTTAGATCTGATCAAACATGCAAGTGTGAAGGCTCCCGAAGCCCAGAACAGCTAACACGGCAGGGTGAAGGCAGAGGACACCCTGGACAAGTCACCAGTCTATCACAGGGCTAATCACAGAGACAAACAATCACACTCACATTCACACATACGGACAATTTAGAGTCAACAACATGTCAGAATAGGTAAAAAAAAAATACAACGGCATGGAAATCTGGAGTCCGCTAAACTGCATGTACAAATTTGAATGAAACTCAACACAGATTAGGACACAGTAGATGACCATACCATCAGTAAACCAAACAGACAGAAGAGGTGAGATCAGGAGGACCTCAGGTGTCCAGATATGAGACAGGTTCCTGAAAAGCAGTCCTGTACACATCCAAGAACACAGAAGAGATGCAAAAGTTAAGAGCAAAGAACCCAAACAACCATCTACAAATACAGGAAGGTGAGAAATTAAAGAAAAAACCAGCAGAGGGTCTCGGTAAAGACCCGGGCCACCACCTGGCACCAGAACAGCTTCACCATCCCTTAGTACTGATTCTGAAAGTGTCCCTATTGGTATTCAGTTGGCTTGCAATCTGGTGACTTTGAAGGCAATAGACATGATTCACATCGCTGTCATACTTATAAAACCAATCAGTGACCCCTTGTGCCATGAGGATGGAGGCATTCCTTGTAGAAGGCCAAGTGGCAGCAAACTGCCCCACACAGACCCACCAAATCACGCTCATTGTTAGAGTCAAGGGTTCAGGTTTTTCCATTAACTTGTCACTCATCTGTACCAGCAGGCAGAAAACATACCAGAGCAAAAATGCACCATTCACAAACACTTATGATTGCTTTATAGCTCAGGCTAAAGACTGCTATTGCTCATTTCTGTGTGGAGGAAAATGTAGCTTTATCCTTTTTCGTTTATGGCTGTAGATCATGATACTGTTAAAGGTGATCTTAGACTTTTTAAAAGTGAAACTAAGGACTTCGACAAACCACAGCACCACAAGAGGCAGCCCTTTGAAAAGGGGCAACTTATTGCTGCAAAAAGAGATGAAGAAATACGAGAAAAGCACCAAATTCTACTGAGCAAGGAACTGAGATCTCCACTCAAAATTGCCCTCTGCATGGTTCTGCCCAACACCTGGCTGAGTATAGAGGACCTCATGGAGGACTGTCAGGTTGTCCTGGTGGCCTGAAGCCTCAAAGCCGCAGAGAAAAGAAACCACCTCAAACTGAATGTGAGCAACACGAAGTCAGGAGATTAGACTTCATACAGCCTCACCAAAAGAGAGAAAACTGAGCCAGAAAGAGAGCTCATAAAGCTGGAGCTGCAGAAGTAAAATGTAGATCCAGAGAGGAGGCTGAAGGAAAAACTAAGGAGAAGAAGTTTGACAGAGCTGCATAAATTGACTGGCAAAAGGAAAACAGGTATACACTAACAGTAACCCCAAGCAACCACAACTTTATACACATTTTGTTGACATTATTATGACATATATCAATCATTTTCTCTTTACAGTCTTTATGTAGTATTGTTGCTGTTGTAGTTGCCTACATTATAACACTCAACCAGTCGGTGAAGATTTAGGTTCTGGGTTGAGCTGGTTTTGTTGATGCAGGACAAATTTTTGCAGATGCAAGTTCACACTAGCAGATGGCAGAAAACAACTCTTTGAAACTTCATCAATTCAAAGAGTACGGAAATAAAGATGGTAATCATCCTTTATAAAATAGTTCGATTTTGTTTCTTTTTTAAATTAGATGATAAATCTAGGAGTAAAGTCGTTCACATATCCTTATATCCAATACTTTTATTTATGATTAAGTAACAAAAGTAATTCCTTCTCAGTCTAGTTCTTTCAGATATGTATATTATTAGATTGATAAGATTTAAATGATATATTTATGAATGCCTGAAGCAGCAACAATCCAAAACAGCTTTACAACGTTGTGTTCTGTCTAAATATAATAGGTTCGAATATAAGCATTGAAACAGATTTGGCCTCCTTGTGTTCATACTACTTTCATGAATACTTTCTATGTAAGGGGCAAAATGCAGAGTTCCCTCATTTTGCAAGAAAAGTTCATCAAATGCTGATATGAGGCTTTTGAATGCAGAACCTGTACTTGTAGTGGAGTATGTTAACGGTGTGGTATTTATAATACTATTTTTTAACATACTTTTACCCAAGTAACACATCAGAACACATCTTATACAATCTTTTTTTTTAAACTTCTTTTTATTGTTTTAACAAAGGAAATACAACATTATTGTGCAAATAGAACAATTAAATACATTATGATGAAATAAATCAAAAATAACCCCATTCCACCCTTTCCCTTTGGTACCTTACCCCTACACAAAACAAACCAAACCATAAAAAGGACGTGGGACAAGCCAGGCATACATAGCCCAAGTGCACATAAAGAGTTAAACAAAATAAGTCATAATCTTAAGAACAAACAATAAAATTCTTCTTAGCATATTCTGTGGTGTGACCTTAGTGAATCAAGTTATAGAAATCACTCCAAACAACAGCTCAATCTGGTGTAAGTGTAAATTGTGTGCTGTTAATCAAGACAAAAAATGGATTCCAGATCTTACTGAACTTTTCTGATTGTCCATTAATCGACAACCTCATTTTTTCAAGTTTTACAAAGTGTAAGACATCCCTGAGCCACCGCATGTGTGTGGGAGGTAGAGTAGATTTCCATCTGAATAGAATTAGCCTCCGGGCAAGAAGAGTAGCAAAGGCCAAGGTGTCTTTCTGTGAGGAGGAGAGGCTGAGTGGGGGCAATGGAACTCCAAAAATAGCTATGAACATCTTATACAATCTTATGTTAAAATGTGTGTGGCTGGTATGAAACGCAAAAAATGCAGCATTACATGAAAGCCATTTCAAGTCAGGGAGTGATTATATTCATGGATAAAAGTCTTCATATGTAACCGTGATGCACAGTGAAAGTTTTTAGGATTTCATCAGTGACTAGAGAGATACACCAAAAGCAACATAGATGTGAAATGTAGAAATGAAGAAAAAATTTATTCTACTAAAGGAAAAAGTATTGAACTATAGGAGGAAAAAAGTACTCCGATTAAACTGATAACAAAAATATGATTCCTACGATGATGAGTTTTGTTCTAAGGAGTGGAGCAAAAGGGCCACTGGTGTAGAAGATGACAAGTATGAATGAAAATACTGCAAAATATTAAAACAAAACAGGAGAGAGATAGAGAGGTACTTGGATTTTTTAAAAGATTTTCATCATTTCATTTATCATAATACAACTTGTCTTGTGACTGTTCAGTTTTTACACTTCACTGTCAGCAACACATTATGTCATCCATTTATTATGTGTTCACACATCTTTACAGTTCACAATTGTTAAATAATGCAGTTTTTAAATGTGCAGTGAAGGAAATAATGAAGCTCTTGACCTGAATGTGTTGGTGTTTTAATGCTACATATCTGTTACAAATAACATGGAGTTTTTATATTGCACAGGGTTTCTGCAGATATCAATCAGTCAAATTTAATGCTTTTTAATGCAATTTTAATGCTATACTGTAAAAATTTTAATGCCACGACCATGAACTCAAATTACACGGGTTTGTTTTTTTTTTTCTTTGTAAAAGATGATTTTTATATGAAAACCTACATTTGACTATTTCTGAATCTGGGAACCACCCCTGAACACCGACGGGCTGCAGTCATTCTCTGAAATCCACGTTTTTGAGCCATTTTTGCTGGAATTTGTGTTTCCCCGTTTCCCAGCCTGCCGGCCACTTTAAAAACATGCAGTTTTTAGAAATTGTACCCACCCGGCTGGAACAATTATCTCAATGCTTCGGCATGTTTACGCAGATGCACATATCTGACAAATCGCAGTCTATAAATATATATTATTGTCAATTATTTTCTTGAAAACTGCAGAAAGAAATTTTAATGCCACCAAGAATCAAATTTAATGATTTTTAATGCCATTTAAGGCCTTAATTTTTGCAAAATCAACTTAATGACTATTAATGTCCTGCAGAAACCCTGTTGTATTTCTGCTACAGCAGTTAAAGGTGATAAATAGAATCTGTGAATACTAAGAGCAGAGAATAATAAACTGCTGAAAGAGTTGGTCTGTCCTTCTGTCAGTGAAAGTTAAACAGGAAGTGGTTCACTGAGGATGTCGTCCATTCAGTCTCCTTCTTCACAACCAGATGAGGTTTTCCTTCTGTTGGCTTCACTCAGAAGATCCTCACAGTGAACATGAGACACCTGAGATGAAGAGAGATGTCACAGTATCAGCATCAACAGCAGAGGTTCATTTTAAAGTATCCCTGGAAAGATTTCCTATTTCATATAGTTTTCCAAGCACTGAACGACAGAAAGACCTGGAGTCACTTTAGCTTTAGGAGAGGATTTTATTATCCAGCTTATCTGTGCTGCAGTTTAAATGTATTAACTGTAGTGTTCATCATTATTTTGGACATATTCTGGGAGGTTATTTTTCAAATCTGCACTAAGATGTACTACAACATGTGAATCAGTCATGAAACAATGTTAGCGACTAGAGAGTAAATTTACTGTTTTCTCCGTTTTAACTTCAGAGACTCAGCAGATATTTAGGACTACTGACAACATAGAACCTTAACCTTACTGTTTGAATCACATTTAGGTTTTCTAAACGTTACATTAATGTGAACCAGCGTCTCCACACAGTTTTATTAACTAAATGTACCACATTAGACTAACACAACACACTTCAGCTGTTTCCATAAAACACAATGCAAACATCGTTAGCTTAATGCTACATTAGGTTAGCATCACTAATTTATATTAAAGCTAATATTTACTGGATGCTAACTGTCTTCTCTGGTCAATACACAAAGAAATAAACTCCACCAACATCTGGACAGCATGGCACACATTATATCTGACACGAAAGTCAGTATGGGCAAGACCGATTTGTGACACTGGCAGCTAGCAGTGACACTTTTTGTGGCACCAACGCGGATGCCACGGTTAATGCCACTGTTTGGGCGAGATGCCACTGCAGCAGTAGCATTTCCAGTGGCCTCTGGAGATGCCAGCAGAGATTCCACGGTTAATGCCACTGTTTAGGGAACATGCCACGGTTAATACCAGTGCTTTTACCGCTGTTTAGGCGCGATGCCACGGTTAACGCTACTGTTTAGAGGATACCACGGTTAATGCCAGTACTTTTACCGCTATTTGGGCGAGATGCCATGGTTTATTCCGCTGTCTGAGGGAGATGCCACGGTTCATGCCACGGCGCATTGGGATCTTTAAGTTTTTTTTTATTTTTTTTTATTTTTTTTTACCAGCACTCCAGCAACTCTGTTATGAATGGCAATCAGCGTTTAGCCCCCTCCCTCATCTCCATGCTGTTCTGAAGAATACTCATCAGAGCCTCGCACAGAAATAAAGTTGTGCAATTAAAAGCAGATGAAATTTAAACTGATTAAATTGAAAGTAAATATTAGTTACTATCAAAATTTAAATACAATACAGAATACAAAAAAGTAGCTTAGTAAATACAGCAATAAAATACAAAATATAAGGTGTGTGTATCATATTTGTCTTGAACAATTCAACCATTTTAATACACTATAAATACAATACAAAATACAAAAAAGTAAAATAGCAAATACAGTAATAAAATACAAAATATTAGGTGTATGCACAGTGGCATTCACCGTGGCACCACAGCGGTGCCACAAAAAGTGTCACTGCTCGCTGCCAGTGCCACAAATCGGACCTGCTGTCTCTCACGAAAGTTGCATATGAAGTGCATTAAAAGCGGTACCGATAAGAAAATAAACATTTAGCCTACTTACCGAACTTTCAGTGTCTGCTGGTAGAATCAGCCGAAGGTAGCAAAATGGTTAAAACAAGCCAACAGGCAAGAAAAGTGTCTGTGGAAAAGGTTCTGCTTCTTCACCGATAAACCACCAGTGACCATATCAGAGTTAATCCAATCCAGGAGAGCAGAGTCTCGGCTACATCCTCCAGACTGTCAGTCATTCCAGACAAACTGTCAATCAGGTTACCACGCCCCCTTGCGTCGCAAAACTTAATAAATAAAAAAATCGATATTGATTTATTTTAAGATCGGCCACTTGATCTTTCATTTTGACCATGAAAACTAACAAAAAAACCCCATTTATTTACAGTCTATGCACCGTACTCTGTTTGGCTCCACCCTTGCTGATGACCACTTCCGGTCTCAGAAAACGAAAAAACGGACCTTTTTTCGTTTCTGTCTCTTACTTATTTTATTTTTTGTTATCGTAAATAAAAAATGAAAATCATAGCATTTTTTAAAAGTCGTATATCCCTTTTTGATCGTGAAAAGGAAAAACGCCTTGTATTTCGATTTTAATTTTTGCCTTTGAAAACGAAAATCAAATAACCACTCGTTTTTTGTTTTTCAATACCTGCTTTAGAACGGAAAATCCAATTACCAAAATATACACGGACCATAAATGAACACACATTGTGCATTTTAGTCCTGCAATGAACTTGATTTCTTATTTCAGTCCCTGACCTCATGAAACATGATCGCATGTTCTTTCAGTGATGCTTTAGCCTCCAGGCTTGTCATGACACACGTCTTTGTCACAGTGCATTTAAGGTTGGCATGTTATTCAACAGTTGGCCTGTTGTGGTACATACATGGGTACAAAGTATTCCACTGCAGGATGTTCTCCAGTCATTTTCTCTGTCTCACCACAAGGGAGCAGCAAAAGATCACTTCACCAAGGATTGCAAAACAAACCAATCAAGGTAAATACACTTTAGTAACCTGTTTATCTGGATCAAAACAGAAGAAGTCAGTGCAGCCTGGAAGACCTACTGACACTCGTCAAGATAAAAGTCTAATAAGCTGTTATGTTTTGTAATTATGCAACTATTCACTCCCATTCATAATGTCTATTAAAAGACTTTACGTAGGTGGCAGCCAAGTGATTAGCGTACAAATGCCTTAAAGCAGGGACACCAAGTCTTACAGCGTGTCATTCCGCTGCCCTGTAATTACCCAATGAAGTCGAAAATGCTCCCAAAAATCATCTCTTAGTAGACTTGATTGAAAAATTAACTGCAGGCAATCAGTCCACTCAGCTGAAATGTCCACCAAACTGCACTATGGGATTGCTGGAAAGTGTAAAGTAGGGCAGGGGGACACAGGAGAGCCTGTCAGAAGTTATATATGGAAAAGAGAGCAGCAGGCGGACGCTGTACTATCTTACAGGGTACAACACAACCACAAGTTCCAATGTTCAAGCAGCTGTGAGCCGAAAGAGACATTCCTGGTGTAGCAGGATTTAAGAAAAAAAACAACAACAAAGATACAAGGCAAATACAGCATATCGTGGTTTGGAAGGGGAGTACTGTGTGTGCACTGGGGAGTTATGGACCAGTATTCATGTCTGGCGTCGTGCCCTAACTGTCATGTAATAAATAAGGAACCAGTGTCTCAGTTTACTTCCCTAATGTCTGGTATTCAGATAGAGAGGGACACAAACGTCAGTTATTTACTGACTTTCAATGGACAATTTGAATTACGAATAACAGAAAGTTATATCAGATAAGCAGGTGGCTACATCATAGCTTTATAGACGCACCTTTCTGACCCAGCACACCTATTCAATTGTCTGGGACACACTGGGAGGTTAGTGAGAGATAAACAAATTCCATCATAAAACAAAAGAGCCATTGTAAGTTTTAGATGATTATGCTGTGGATGGAACCTTCATCATAGCAGCAGCAGTGGGCAAGTAGTGATGCACTACTTGTTAAAACAATTTATCAGCTCAAGTTGTGATCAGACAATAAACCTGCGGACCAGGCATGAATATGGAAATGTTCTTTTCAGTTGGATTCTTCCAACAGTCACAGTTATCTCACAAGTTCCCCTGAAACGCTGTAAATTCCCCCTCCCACTTTGCTGTTTCCACTCCCTTCCTTTCCCGCCACAGCAGCAGCAGGGCTCGGCCCAAACGGATCAAGTATTAACCGTTAACTGCTCCGAGGAGGGAACACCTTATCAGAGTGTGATACACGTTCAGCAGTGGTTTCCCTCCGCCAGCTTACACACACACACACACACACACACACACACACACACACACACACACACACACACACACACACACACACACACACACACACACACACACACACACACACACACACACACACACACACACACACACACACACACACACACACACACACACACAACAGTAAACAGTCTCTTTTCCCCTCTTTGTCTCCCTCTCACACACCTAACTGATCGGCACCACTCCTGACACACTTCATATCATATCAGACAGTCGTCCTCGCCAGCCGCAATGTAAATCAGCCTGAGTGTGGTTGAGGCTGGTTACCAACTGTTGTGGCGTACAAATGTGCTGACCAACTGTGCTCAGCGACAGCTCTGTGTGCATTTTAACAAGCCAGTATGTGTCTGAATTTGTGTAACTCTATCAAAACAACCGTTTCCTTGAGAAGATTCAGCGCTAATTAAATACATCAATACTTTTTTCTCTTTGAAAGTTTTAAGTTTGGTGCTTTTAGTGAAAGAAGCATTTCTGTCTGCAGAGGAGGTCAAAATTACAGAAAAACCTTTGCTGCGTTTTAGCTTGCAGTTTCCATCGACTGTTGCTGGAGTTCTGATGTTTTGAGAAGGTTTTTCCCTTCTGAGTTCACCTTGAAGTAGGTGAACTTGTGACAGAAATCTCTGCAGTGCACATGTGCAGCATACCCTTATATGATGACATATCATTTGTGGGCATGCTGTCTCTCAGCCACAATCTTCAGATGGTTAAAACATTTTTGAATCATGTATGAAATCAAAAGAAAATCTAATATTTCAGGAGAAGCAACACTAATGTCTATGCAACGCTGTTTTGTCATTCCTCTTAGTGAATAGTGTTCAATGCTACATGCCAAAAGTAATATATACTGCGCTCTAAATTCATACGCAAACAAAGTGTAGCTGCAAAACACTAAAAGCACAGTTGTACAATAATCAATAGAGAACATTACATTATTTCTCTGTGTGGAATTAAATGTCACACATGTTGTCTCCTGTTCACTGGGTAGCATGACACCGATGTTTTTCATGCACCAAGCTGACACAGTGGCAGATATTAGATACCCTGCATGTATGTAGTATAGAAAAGCACAAATGGAGAGTACAGTTAAAGTATTTTTAATATTTAGGGGTGTATGAGGGAAGGTCGACTCCTCCATCCAGCCTCCTGCTTAGCATGTTGAAGCACACGACTTCTTCATAGAACAGGGCCTTCGTTAGAAACGGGGTAAAGAGAGTGTATTAGCGTGCACAACAGCTGCTATTGCTATATATGCCATCTAATGTTACACTGGGTTGCATAACATGCCTAAAACATGCGAGAGCCATGTGCAGTTACACGTACACACACACACACACACACACACACACACACACACACACACACACACACACACACACACACACACACACACACACACACACACACACACACACACACACACACACACACACACACACACACACACACACACACACACACACACACACACACACACACACACACACAGTTTTACAATACCTGTAAAAAGTTACTGGACGTCAAACTTTTTCCTTCAAGTGAAGTTTTTAGAGTCACAAGAAGAAACAGTGACAGTGAAGTGGCCACAGGCTGAGTTCAGCAGTAACATGCTGGTCATCAGTGCTGAAATGATCAAAAACTAGAGAAACACAGCAAGTGTCGTCTGGTAGTTCAAACAAATACACCAATACTCATGCAGATGGATTCAATTTAAGATGATTTTCACATTTTGTGGCTTTTAGAACTGCTTGTGTCACTTCACTGGTCACAGTTCGATGCAGCACAACAGCATTTACACTGGAAAAGTGAAGTGAATAAGTGTTAAAAGTAGAATGAAAGAAGTGATATCGTGGCTTATGTTAAAATAGCATCAGACATATCTTAGTTGTAAATAGTTGTGCAAAGTTTCCATATTTGAAAGAGACAGAAGCTTTCCAAAGCTGAAACTCTAGAGACTTGATTCCAACTTCAGTTAATAACCAGTAAGCAAAATGAACAACTGATCCAGCTCCACAGAAGTTGTGTCTGTGTCTTCTGGTTTGTGAAGAACAAGCTGTGAACTCAACAAGAACACATTAACAGCGTTTCTGTATTTGTGTCTTTAAAATTCAACACTAAATCTTCCTATAGATCTGAACCAACTGGATCTACAGTTGTTTAGGTGTTAAATTCATCACTTTTCTTCACCAGCTCGTTGTTTGCTGTCAGGCTGATGTTAGCAGGTCGTGCATTGACATTGAACCAAACAGTAAAGCTGAAGAAAAATACACAAATCATCAAATGGCAATATATTTAAGCATACTCGAACTGAAGAAATGCGGTAATAATTAAGTCTGGAGTTGAATTTTAAAGGTAAATCTACATTATTTTGTCATCATTAGACCTCATCTTTAAAAGTAAAGTGTTAACAACAGTATGGAGATGACAGACAACGGTGCAAATTCCTGAATGCATTTATATTTAATCAAGCACACACATAGAAAATATTATGCCGTTTGATAAAGCTGCACATAAATTCTGTACACAATGCAAAGCGAGAAGGAAGAAAGGTTATATCAGTCCAGCAGTTCACTTTTCCTCCTGGGTGGGTTAACTAATTTGTTGCATAAGAACTGCAAAAACACAAAGCACGTGTATCCTTTACAATTTGTAATACTTATAATTGACAAATACGGTTGTGCTGCTTTCAATCCCTCTAATTTGACTTTTTATAACAGTAAATTAAGCTTTTATAAGTGTCCTTATTCCACATGCTGGTAATGAGACACACAACCTGGGTGCACTCTGCTGGTTTTCCACCCGGCAGTGAAAGCGTTAAGTGCTGCATTATGGGAGGCTCCCAGTCCCACCCACTAAGAGCCTCTTTGCATATCAGGCGGGAAGCTGTGGCTCTTTGTTGCTGCTGAGCCCAGAAGAAACCCCTCCTACAAAACACCGCACTGGCGGGAAAAAGGCCGGCTCCAGAGCTCAACTCACTGACAATAGAGGAACCCAGATGCACACACAAACACACACACACAGCCTCTTTGTCTCACAGGCTGCATACACTGCAGAGAGTATACTGCTCCCTGTGCATGCAATAAAAAAAAGGGCACACAAACATACACACAACAGGCAGTTATGCTGCTTTGTTGGTCCTTTAGGAGCTTGCACACCCTTTTCCTGCCTGAGAGCAAAAGGTGAAAACGAGTGGACAGAGATAGAGCAGAGCAGGGATGGACAGGAGAGGGTTTATTATGATATGAAGGCAGCTGAGAGAGAAGTGTGTTAAGAGGTGAGGCCTTTACGCGACCCACCAGACACAGCACATCAAGGGTAAGCAGCTTTGTCTAAAATAAGCACATTATATACAATACGTGACAACTGAGTGTGTGCTGTGTGTGGCTGCCCTGGGAACGAGTTCAGTGAGTTGCTGGAAAAACAGGAAGGCATGTCATGCTCTGGATTGGGGAGGGTAGAAGAAGAAGGAGCGGGGGGGAAAAAAAGAGAAAAGTACCGAGCGTCCCCCGCATTACATAACCAAGCAGGAAATATGCAGCAGAGAGAAAGGCAGAGCGACTATAGGAAGGCATACATACATTGCACCTATGACACTATCCTTAAAGGCTTTTCACATCTCATCATGTCTCTTCCTCTGCTCTTCTTTCCGTCGCTTTTTTTTCCGCCCACTACAGAAGCCAGACAGCGCAGCAAAAAGAGAGAGGAAGCTGCATGAACTCACTGAACCCCGGTCATCCCTATAGACACACACATACACATCAATAAATGATGGTCTGCACTCTGCTTTGGATACATACATCACACTGAAATGTTATAAAACACAGGCTGGATTCGGCGCTCAGTCCTCATTGTGCAGTTTGGGTTGTGTGTGTGTGTGTGTGCGTGTAATCCATAATGCATACAGGTACAAACACACAACTGTTACATTTAGACTAAGCATGCACACTAGAGTGGTATATGGTGAGCGTGTTTCTTAATATATCTGCAAAATGAAACTAGAAAAAAAAGCAAACTTCTCACATAAGCACACACACACACACAGGAGAAAACAATGCCTTTTTATCTGATTGAGTCACACCTGACAGTGTTGTGTTTCTCACTTGGTTACGCAACACTCATGTTTTAAACTGCCTTTGTCCTCTTCCTTATAGACAGCAAAACACTGACCCTCAGCAGAGGAAGCTTCCACGCAGGGATACAAACACACACACGCCAATCTTTAATTAGAAAAGGATGTCAAAGGGCACAAATACGAGCACTCAGTGTAGTCTGTACTCAGGATAAAGCTCAAATAAACGCAGCAGCTGGTAGTCTGATAGTTGACCTTTTGCTGCTCTTAACTCTGTTTGCCTACAGTGACAACAAAAGAGATACATAACCAAGTCCTTCACATTCCACATACTCAGATTATGAGACTGTGTGGTGTCTAGCATTATATCACTGACAAAGTTTAGCCTTCTGCATTATCTGTAAACAGGCTCCACATTAGCACCAACCGTTATTTCCCTTCAAAAACTGGCAGTGAAGTCAACAACGTCTTGGACTACAGTTGCGGCTCTGTCTGATTAGCTGTTTGCGTGTCTGTCTCCGAGTGTAGGTGCGTGCGAATATTCTTTTTTTTGTCTAGCCAGGGCCAGATGGCAGGTAATGTTTAGTCAAATGGGATTAGAGATTAGGATTAAGTGGACTTCAAATTACCTAGACGCACAGTCACTGGATGACACACTACTACAGCAGAGCTCTGAGGTGGAGGAGCCCAGCAAGTTCAAACACAGACATGTGTTTAGCATATTTAGTATACAAACTAGGAAAATGTGGCAGAAAAACCCTAAAAATTAGTTTGACTGGTTCTGAGTGATTCACTGAAGTAAATTCAAGTTTTTCCACGGATACCCAGAGTAGTATTTATGAATTCTTTAAATGAAATGTTTGACATGAAGAGAAAGACAATTATTTACGTTCCTGGAAGAAAAAACTAGACAAGAATTTGGATAACTTTATTTTATTTGTTGGCTAAACATCAAGCTACAGCTAGCAGTCGGTTAGCCTATCTTAGCATACGGACTGGAAACAGTCTGGTTCTGATAAAAGCTGATACAATCTGAGTATCATCAACACATTAGCAATAATTTGTCATTTTAACACAAGCTATGCAAATAACTACTCCTTAACAGAGATTAGATGCCTCATTTCTGGTCTTTATGCTAAGCTAAGCTAACCAGCTACTTACACTAGACTGATATTTATAGTTTAGACTTATGTTTCTATTTAATTGTTCACCCTATTAAAATATTCTTCACACCAATACTGATAGTTTTCTGGATGGCTTTCCTTCAAGCTCCAGTTGATGGTAGTGTGACTTTTAGTTATTTGGTTCTTGAAGACATTTCAGCACTCATCCAAAGGGCATCTTTAGTTGCAATCTACCAAAGCTCTTAGGATCACCATGACCTGGATGACAATCGGTATCTTTCAGTGAGTTTAAAAAAAAATGTAAAAATTGATCCATATGACAATGTTTTTACTAAATGTCTTTGTACATATAAGAACACAAAAGAACTACAAATGCAAAAAAAAGGGGTAAATTCAAAAACTAGCTATAAAACTTGTAGGACAGTCAGAGCAGCAACAGAGTTTTTTATTTTAAAGTCAGGTCTCAATAGAAGATGATCGGGGTGTCTAGGTGTAAACATAGCTGAGGTAATTGGGACAGTGGTTTCAGTAGGTTGCCTTCGAGTTCCCAGTAAGTGCACTGTAAAGATAAAAATATTACTTAAATCCAAATCTTGGCTATTTGTCTACTACCATGATTTCTTTCAGGATACAAACACCACACAAGAACATTGCGCTGTTCTGCCGTTTTGGTGAACTTTTAACTGCAGATGTTGTGGATCATGTAATATGGAGCAAAACTGATGCAGCAATGCCAAGTTATAGATGTGTAACTGCAAGTGGTAATCAAATGCATAGAAGCTGGTGTTTACATCTACTGTTGTTTCAGAAAAATGCGTGTTACACAAAGCAACAAAGAGCAGGCAAAGACTGAGGTGACATTATGACTGGTGAAACTTTTCATTTCACATTTCCACACGATACACAAACTAATAATTAGTACATGATTTCATCTACAATATTGCTTTCTATTTGTCGAGCGGACAAAAAAAAAAAAAATCAACCTCTGGCAATGTCACCAAGTAGCCCAAATTCATGTGAAAACCACAGATCTGGCAACCCTGCAGTCCAAAGTTCGAAGGCATTTAATTTAATGATAATAAAACAGATTTTTTTTCTCCCTTGCTGGACATTTTCTGGCAATTTCTTCAGCACTAACATCAGCCAATGCCATCCCGTATTCATCGTCATACAAACAGGAAGCCATGTCACAAGCTACTGTATAAGTGATGCATACAAAATATGATGTCTAGTCTAAGCAGTTTATTCACAGCTTACACTCAAGTCAGTGTATGCAGCATAAAGCCAGGGCCTGATGCCAAACAGGCCAGACAACAAGCATCTATAGGCTGCAGCGCGCGTTACATAAGTCAGGCTGCAGTTCCCCTGCGCTGGGCCTCATCCATAGGACAGTGTGTGCTCTGTGAACATATACAGCCACTGATCCGCTATTGGGCAGGACTGGACTGCGAGAGGAAGAGACAGAAACGGGGCTCAAACTGGGTGAATTATTGTGCGGTTTGCTGACTGATGCAGCTATACATACAAACACACACATACACAGGGGAGAGATTTATGTCTGTGCCGGTAGCAGCAAGCATCAAATCAAACACTCAAGAATGCAGAAAAGCCCACTTTAAAAGGACGTGTGTGTGTGTGTGTGTGTGTGTGTACGTGTGAGGTGGTTGAGAGGGGGGCAACGGTTGCAGGTCTCCCATTTCAAAGCCGACCTGTTGTGTTGATTCTTTGTGCTCAATGTCGGCAGCTAATGAATACACTGAGTGGATGTGCGCCGGCGTGTCCACAGATGATCCACTGCATCGCGGCACGTAAATCACTAATTAGCCTTGTGACCGTGGACACCGGCCTACTTCTCCACTTCTGTGAATGTGGACACAAAGTTCAATTGGCTTTGTCACTGAATTGCGCAAACTCGCTCCTTTAAATGCGGAGTGATTCAGCAGTGCCTGGAGGTGCCAAGCCAGACTCGCTGAGGCACTCGAGATAAGCACACATACCACACATAAATTTGCCAAAGAAGAAATGAGGCACTTAAAAGCGTATCGCAAGACTGATAACATTTTCCTCATTCAATGACTGCTCTTATCATGTAGGTTTTTAGAATTACAGAAACGATTGAGACGAATGAAATCATTAGATGAAAAGAAAGCGGCACAGATGTAACATAGATTAGTGTACAACAGAAGAGAAGGGAAAAAAGCCAGACACCAGTTGCACAGTGACCTTTGCTGTCACCGTGACTCCCATACTGTACGGTAAGCCCCCAGTAAGCTTGAGGCCTGACCCAGTTAGGAAAGAGAGAATGTGGGACACACACACACACACACACTTCCAGCTATTATATAGCTGGAAATATTTTTAGTCATGTGGATGAGGTCAAGCACTGACAGCCTGTGAACCGAACACATCCTGAAAGAATACGACTGCGACTGAAAATGTAAAGAAAGAGATGATGGAGTGTTAACCGGGAATACAGAACAATTGTGTGATTCTTGGGAGACGAAGGTAAGAAAAAAAAGAAGTGGCAGGTGAGGAGATGGAAAGGGAGCGCTAAAAGAGGCCTTTGGAGAAACGCCAGGTATTGTGTAAGCAGTTTTACAGCAGGGAGACACACCTTGGTTTGAAAGGGGTACGACATGCTGCTGGATAAACAAAGACCTGCAATCAGTGCTGTGAAAACACACTCCCCTCACAGCCTGAACCGGTGGTTTATACCACTGTCAGGGCAGAAATGAGCTCTGCTAAGCTCCACTGAAAGACAGCAGCACAAATCAGGTGAGCAGTCATTACCAAACAAAAGAACCCGAAAAACGTATTTCATGACCGTAAAACAAGGTGGCCGCCGACAAACAAAGCACAATAGGTGCTGTGTCAGCATGCCGATGAGAGCTCAGTGAGACAAAGACTAACCTTATGTCACTTTGCAAATCCAATTTTAAGGATTTTTAATTTTTCACTTGAGTGGAAAAAAACCAGCACCATCTACAAGCTGAGAAACATCCAGTGTTCTTTGCTTTATTCAAAACTAAAGTGAATTGTGGTTTAGCTTAAGACAAGCTTGCTTAACATTTACACATGGAAGGTTTTGAATAATAAACACTTTATTTAACTTCTGAATGTCAAAACCCGCCAGCAGGTTTGGTAATAATAGAGCCAGAAACTATACAAACAGAAAGACTCGTCTGATTTTCAGATTTTTCATGTGATGTTGCGCTCCATCAGGAAACTAACCCAAATCTAAGATTAAAATAATGATACTTTATCAAAACTGCTTTCATTGAAAACAATCCAAAATAAACCACCTGCACTACATTTTATAAAAACTATAAATTCTGTGCTCCTTGACCAAGAGGTCATTGGCGACCCAGCTGCGACCAACAGTCACAGGACAAAAGTTATTTTAGGTGGAACTGCAGGCTGAGTCGGACAGGTGTCAAACGTGGAAATAAATTTAAAATGAAGGTAGGAAAATATCTATAGTACGTACACCAAACATTAGAAAAATGATTTCTACTCCAGAATTTTTTAAATAAACTTTTGTAAAATATATATAGTAATCAAAGAAGTTCGACTTTTAGTTTTCTCTTTCTTTTTTAGTTACTTATGTCATTAGAACTACTAGCACAAAAGACATTTCTGAGTTCTGTCTACTTCTAGCTTTAGCTGTGTGCTTTCTTTATATTGCAGTGAAAAATGAGCTCACAGAAAGTAGAAATGCGACAGGAGAAAAATAAACACCCAGAGACTGCTTTTGGTTCAGAACGTTAAGGCACAATCTGTAGAAATAGAAAAATAAACCTCTTAAAATGTAAATGAAATTTAGAAAAAAAAGTCATTACAATGCATAATTCTTTGGCTGCACAGACCATTAAAGCTCTAATTTATCCTTTAGAGTTCACATCGCCACTACAAAACAGAACGGCTTCAAGGACCTCAGCTTGTGCCCATGAACATCCATGAATCAGAATATTTTATGCAGGATTTCAAAAGTGGTTTTTGTTCGAATCCACAGTCTTCTGAATTATTACTTCCATTCAGCTGCATGGGAGGAAAGAGCACTGTAATTAAGCGTCCATTTGTTAGCGCGCTACAATGGTGGAAATCTGAATGAAAATGGATGAGGTCCAGAGTCAGCTTTTAAAATGTCACAGGTACTTCCTTGTGTGTTGTCCTGGTGTCTCTGGAAGAATCCTAAGAGGCTTCACTGCAGCCCGGGGCAACAGCAGCTCCACGGTCCTCTGAGACAGAAGAAGACACAGGAAGTGCACTGGTGCTCAGAGACTGGTCACCAGCTGGATCAGACTTCCTCTTTTTCCTCACATGATAGTGATGCTTCTTGGATTTCAGGTGAGCTGCGGGCACAGAGGATAAACTCTCCTGGATATATCTGGCATGAGACAGCACCGGTTCATCTCAATGACACTCGAACATCATGATCCAAATGAGTCATGCATGAGTAAAATAAGCAGAAGTTTTACAGAGAGGTGGTCTTTCTTTAGCATCTTGTAGCTATCTAACCTTAAACATAGAGAAGAGAAAACTAAAGCATCTTCACTAGATTACATTTAGATAATAACAAGTAGAAATGGTTTATTACGGCTTAGGAATAATTCAGTGTCATTTACTGTCATGGGGCAGAAACCTTCACAGAAATCTGAGACTTTTCAGGATATCCAGAGACCAGTTTTACAGAACATATATTGTGATGTCCAAATGAATAACCCTCTCAGCTCCAAAACCTGCTGGAGGGGTTAAAAGGGTGTTGTATTTACAAAAACTACAACATTTATCTGAGCTAGAAACAGAGAAATGGAGAGAACTGTCAAGTTTTGAACTTTCCAACGGTGCTTGAATTACTCATCCGTGGGCTGTCGCTCATTCAGGAAACCTAAATCTAAATTTAAGCTTTAAATCATCATATAATCAACATCACTTCATTCTATATGTCTCAATTAAAAGGTCACCAAAATAAAATATTCGCTCTAACCAGATTAAAGCCATTAGCGACTTAGCTGTGACAAAACTTCGGGGACTTTTCGACTGAACTGCAGGCTGTGCTTAGACAGAGCAGATAGGAAATAGTGTAGTGATAACATATGTAGTTAAATATATCTAGTATGTTAATCCTCTTCTTTCAATATTGGTATAACCTGTGGACACTTACACGTGGACTCCAGTTTTTAATTTTTTTTTGCAAGACAAGCAATCAAAGAAATCCAACTTGAGTTTATTCTGTTTGTGGCATTATAACTCTGTCATACTTCACTGACAACATTATAGAGTTCTCACGACCTCCAGCCAAAGTTGTGCTATTTCTACAGAGGTGCAGGACTTTATATTGCAGAGAAAACTGGGAGTAAAAATATGACAGCAGCAGTAAAAAAACAAACAAACAAAAAAAAAAACCCAAAAACATCCAGAAACTGCTTTTCAGTGTGAAAAAATATCGGTTTATATGGCGTGTCTCACCTGTCCATTCCAGGTCGCCTATTATGACTTTATCACACAGGTCACAGGTGTGGTAGCTCCGTTTGTTTCTCAGCTCCGCCCCCTGCACTCTGATTGGTGCAATAGCTGGCTCCTCACCCTGATAAATGAAGCAAATAAAAAAGCTCACTAAATTAGACCTGATAGCACGTTTAGGACATGCTAAGTGTATGAGGCAATCATAAGTTTGCTGATTTTCTCATTTTATTCTTATGTTATTTACAGTATATATAATTTTTGCTGTAACTTTTGAATCTTAAGTTTACATATTGGTTTAATAGTTATTTCAGAGTAATGCTAATTGAATATGGTTATTTGTTTATCTTTTGGACTGGAACAGACTGTTCACTTTACACTAAGTTTAGAAACAAGGAAGGAGATAGAAAAGAAAAAATGTTTGACAGTTGGTAGGTGAGGAAGGAGAGCAGCAAGGAAGAATGAAACTGAAGGAATATATGATGAAATGGGACAAAAGTGACGAGAAAAAGAAAGGAGGGAAAACATAGCAGAGAAACATAATGGAAACATGATCGTACAGGAACAGAGAAATGTAAAAAAAAAAAAAGAAGTACAGGAGGAACAAGAAAAGCACAGTACTCTGCCAAGACTGCTCAGTTGTATCATTTCCAAAGGCTGAAATCTTGAAAAAATTTGAAAACAAAACGAGCTTGCGCCGAGCACAGGAGTGTGTTATGCATACGAACGTTATGTACGGATACTGAATCATGTGACCTAAATATGCAGCGGGTGGCGAGAATTGATGGGGCTCAGAAACACCCCCACAGTTTAATCAATTGTTCCTTGTATCCACAGTGGTGAATCTGTAGTGGGATCGCAATCATGTGATCATCAGCAAACAGCTGACGTAATCTTTACTTGTAGTCATAGTTACAGTGTGCCGCAATCTGGCAATAATACAGAAATATTTAACAAATCCATGAATTCAGACTATAAGCCGCATCACTGCCAAAATCCAATCACTTGGTCCTTGTGTCATTTCTGACCTTCCCTGAAAATTTCATTCAAATCCATTAGACTGTTTTGAGTGATGTTGCGAACAGACAAACAGACAGACAGACAGACAAATGTACGCTGATCATCACATAACTCTGCGTTCCTTGGCGGAGTAAAAATTGCAAACAAGGAAGGGAACAAATTAGGATGAAGGGAGTAAATGAAGATAAAAGATGCAAATAAGTTAAAGTAAAAGGAAGAAATGAAGGAAAAGCAAACAACTATGTTTATTGCAATGAAAATGGGCAGAATGAAAAGTGTATATGAACAAAAGGCAGTATATAAAAAGACCTAGCCCCACATCTACAGCACTACGTGGTGTAAGCAGCTGCCAGCTACAGGCCCCACCTTCCTGAGACTGTCCAGTATCTGCAGTGCAGGGTTCAGCACCGTCTCCTCCCACCTCGACACATCTGTCACATCCAGGCCAAACACCGACGGGATGTTGTCTCCTGGTCCTGCACACACACAGAGAGGTCAAACACACACAGTTAGCACAATTTACGCATCTCCAAGGTTCATATTTGATTCAGCGCTTACATTATTTAGTTTTATTGACTGGAAGTAAAGCCACTGAAAATTAGAGCTGCTACTAAGTTGCATTAGTGACAGCGTTGCTTTATAATTTACATCAGGAATCAGCCAGCACGCAAGACATGTGTCACATTCATTACACCAGAAAATCTCATAATGCTGTATCTGACCTGCTGATTTCACATCTTGTCGGAAACAAACAGGCTGTCAGAAAGGATCAGACTGACCAGCGCAAACTGGGAAATGTACAGGAGCAGTGATGTGCTGGAGCCGCACCCTGAAGCTCCGTCAACCTGCTGACTCACACTGGCTCGATAATGTCTCTGCCTCCCTCCTTCCTCCCACCCTTCTCTCTTGTGCACCATCTCTCTTGCTCTCGCCATCAGTCTTGCTTCGGCTTTCACTCACTCTCTGATTCTCGCTCTCTAACTGTTCCACCCCCGTGTTTCTATTTTGCATCAGTCAGCAGTCTACAGGCCAGGCCTCAGCACTAAACAGCAGCACCAGTCCATGCCCTGCTCGTCTGTCTGTCTGAGTGTCCGTCTGCATCAAGACCCGCTGCCCTGCACTGACTGAAGATGCACAGGAAAGACTGATGCAGCTTGTAAAGAAAGTGACTTCTAACAGGTGCAACTCTATGCAAACAAAGTCATGCGTTATGAGTGCATACTGCGTTTGCAGAGTGTCGGTCGGAGTCATAAGTAAAGCATTATACTCATAATACGGGAGCAGAAAATACAGAAAAACAAAATCATAGCGTGTAATAAATAGCTTTAATAAAACAAACAAGACAAAGAGCCCTACAAGCGCTACACTACATTAACGACACAAAGGTAACTGACAGTTTTTCTAAGATTTAACTGTTGTCATTTGGGTAAAAAAAAAAAAATACTGCTAAAGAAACAGAATATTTTTTCCGACTGTTAAAACAGTCTTTGAACCAACCACCAGACCGGCAGTTCTTTCTTTCTCTTTCTTTCATTTTCTACATTTAACCAGAGAAAAGGCCCGTTGAGATGAAGAATCTCTTGTCAAAGAGCATGACATCAGCTTAACTTAACAGGCAGACGTAAATCAATCTGAATAAGGTTTACATAAATATTCACATCACAAAGTTACAAAAACACATGTCAGAAGTCCACAATTATGGTTAACAAACAGGGCTATAATGCGTCAGTCTTAATATGAAGTTTCAAATACGCTGAACTCCAACTTAAAGTTGCTTTGAATGAATTTAATTTTTCAGCTTTAAGATTCAGCAAACTACACAAAACAAGCAAAGGGGTCTGCATATTTAAATGCCCTTTTCCCAGTTCAGTAGGAGCTGAAAAATAATGACCTTTCAAATGACCTTTAAGGCTTATATGGCACTGCTGGTAGTTTATCTTTTAGAGGATTTAAAGGTTGGCTCTATGAACAAATGTATGGGGCTAGTACAGGAGAGGAACAAAGCTTGGATATGGGAGGCTGTGATTAGACATTAGACATTATTCTACAGACAGACTAATGATTTAACCTTTGATGCTACAAAATGTAAAAAATGATTCTGCAAAACCTGGGGTATCACCTTTTTTATTTCATAGATTTTTCTTGTCAAAACAACTTGACAGCTGGCAGTTTGGTTGGTATTTTGGGTATTCTATGCTAGCAGTAGCATTTAAGCCTTGCGGATGCACACAGAAATCTGGAGACTAATCTATGACTTTCTAGTCCACTTGGACGACTCGCTTTCACACATGCACGGTGGGCTGGAATCTCGTGGTTTTGTGCCTGTACTAATGTGCACTACTGCCCAACTGGTGGATTTGTTTCCTAAGGATTAGCTAAGAAAGCACAAGTGGTTCAAGAACCAACAGTTTGTAAAGTAGACGGCTGCACTGGGACTGGGATCCCATGAGTCATGTGGAGTAGAACCCGACACAAATCTCACAGGAGCGGACTGTTTCAACTTTGCTGAAGGCGACAGCAGGCGGTCAAAAAATAAACTTCAGGTCCCAGAATTTCCTGCAACCAAAAGGATGGAGTCAACAAATGAAGCCGAAAAGAAGATTAAAGCAATTTTTAACAAAACAAAAGCAAAGCAAGGGAAGTTTGACAATGGGATGAAATTCTCAGTTGTTTATGACAAGGTTGGAAAAAGAACTGGACTTTGTTGCGATGAATGTGCAAAGTGTTGATGTCCAGCAGGCACAAATCTGATACAGTAGCTCTGGGTCAAAGGGACACTTTTTTCTTCACAAATTAAACAAGACACCATTCCAAAATGTATGAAGTAAGTACACATCAATTATGACCCTAGAATAACAAATAGTTTTTAATGCAAGTATAATTTTGCTGTGTTTTTACCAACTGTTATGCATCTTTTTACTAATCTTACACAGTAAAATAATGTGTTTTCCCTGTGGGATAGGAGGAAAAACAACAACAACAAAAAAAAATCAATGGACCCATACTGTACAGGTGAGAACGTCTACAAGTGGAGGCGGGAGTGGAAACGCAAATTGTGATGGCAGGCGGTAACGGTCAGAAAACCTGCAGAGCAGGATTTAGTAAACCGTCTGTCGGGGCATGAATGTACGAGCTGTTCCAACTGTTAAAACTGACACAACAAAGTCCTTTACAAATTGCAAAAGAGCGCGAGACAACCACTGCATCCTGTACTGATGACACATCTTCTTGGTACGCTCCTTTTGAGGATGCATCAGGATGCATTAGTGTTTATACTAAGAAAGAAAAACTGACCACTAATGGTTGAAGTGATCGAATCACGATGCAACACGATAGCAGGTTAGACTTACTTTTATCGCTGTCCACTTGTGATCCAATCTTCCACATTTAAAAACCTAATAACAACAGAGATTTCTTCCTAATGCTAGATGTTTTTTTCATTTTCAAACTTGTAGCTTTCAGGCTCAACTAAATGCAAAACCTGTAAACTGACTGAAGTGTAAATTTGTTGGCGCCTCCATTCACTCTGATGTGTAGCAGGTATGTTAAACATGTTGCCTGTCTTACTAAATCAAAGCAGATGCTAAACCAGCATACATTTAAGCCCGTATTTGTATAAAATATCTACGTGTTAAACCTGCACTGACGCAGATGAATCCCATTAACCTGTAAAGCACTGTCAGCCAACTCAATTATGGCTTAATCCTTTCTACACAGACTGAAGTGTGGATTTGAGGGCGGCAGAGACTTTGCAGACTGAAGTTTGTTAACTCTGCTGGGACTCGTCTGGGCCTCCATTATTGCAGAGGAACACAGAGCGGCAGCTGTGCGACTGGTCATCTTTATAACCAACAGTACTGACTGTGTGTTTGGGAACACTGAGTCTTTACACAGCCACACCCGAGGGAGATAAACTTACATCTTTGCATGATAAATGGCACATTTCATCTGCTTCTTGTGAGTTTAATTTGCAGTAAACTACATAAAACTGCATTTTATTCTCTTCACCTCAAGGCCGGATGAACTGAATAGCTGGTTTAAAAAAAAAAGGGGAAAAAGAATTAGTCTGCACCTGCCTCATTTGGCCTCACAGCATGTGGCTTTTTCTGTTATTTATTTTAGCACCACTAATTTCCAAAGCTCTGTCCTGCATGTGTTTATACAGTCGGTCTATTTGTCAGAGCGTTTTTTTTTTTTTTTTAACAGTAGTTACTGTTAATCAAAGCTTCAAATTTCACTCGCATGGTTACCGTGTGTGCGTGCTTGCAGCCCTTTGTGTTTCGTAGCATAATAGCAGGCAGGTGGCGGCCGTGGCGAGTGTCACCTGGCATACCTTTACCAGATGTAGAGCTTGAGCTCTCTCCATTAGGGGTTCTAACAAATAAATCGCCCCGACCGTCCTGCCTTCTCTGGTCACCACTGTCTGTTCTTTGTCTCTCTTGCCACAAAACCACACCTCCCTTTTTGCAATCACCGACCTCCCGCTGGGCAGAGTGGAGTGCTGCTAAAACAAAAGGGAGATACTGTATGGTGGGTTGCCAGATGCTGGATGGAACCCCCCTCCCCCCCCTCCCCCCCCCTCCTCACCTTCCACCCTTCTTGTTTGGGATCTGGTGAAATTTAACTCCGCTAATCCACTGTGTCTTGAATGAGAGTTGATAAGAAACGTGGAGGGGATGAAGAACAAGGTGGTCGGCGTACACACACACACACAAACTGTGAGCGTTGCCTTTCAAGCACACAGGGGAGATCGCTTTGCCAACAAGAAGGAGCATAATCTGTCGCCGGGCAGCTGCTTGCCAGTGTTGAGTGTGCGTGTGTTGAAACAGTAGTCCACCTGTTGCAACAAACAGGCCAGGAGTCATTTGCTGTGTTGTCCTTGTGTTTGCTGAGTGAGGATGTGTGCCTGTGTGTGCTTTGCTATAAAAACTCCACTACCAGCCTCAGTACAGGCGTCCCCCTCCCGGCCCAGCTGTGCTCCTTTGGCTGTAGTACACACCGGAGCACGACAGCTGGCCCCATTCACTCGACAGCCTCCTTCCTCTTACTATAGTTCCTCTTCCACTTTTTGTCTCCCTCAACTCCTTTGTTTTTTTCTGCCGTTTTATGATTGACACGTCTGAAGCAGGTTAAGCACCTCGGTTCAAGGATCTGTCTGGCAAATGGGCCCAGAGATGGTCAAAACATTCAGCATTGAAGAATTCATTTTGTTGGATTTTGTGAACTGAAGGAATCCAGCCCTTATATACATTACATGGCTTCTGTATAAACAAGGGATTCCACGGCTTCTCGCAACTGAATGAAGTTACTCTTAGTAATGAACCAGCAAATCGGCCAACACTGCAGTGCCATTCATGTAAACAGAAGACTTGAGTATTGTTTGGTTTTTTGTGGCTCCAAAGTCACTGTTTTCATTCCTTCTTAATGTTTTATAAAGCCGCCTGCTGGAGGGCTAAAAATACACGACACATCTAGCACTAGGTAGAGACCAAAAACAGAGTGAAAGCAGACTAAATATGAGATTTACTGTCACTGGGACTCAATACACGACCCCAAATTATAATGCTGCTCAGAAGCTGCCAAGTGTGTAAATAAGCAGCTGTTTGCTACCAAGTTTGCCTTAAAGGATGATAATTACCTCACTGTTGTGTTCAGTTAGTTTCTGTTGCATCCAAGTGGTCATAAAATCCAACTCTATTCTATTTTTCATTTTTTTTCACCACTGGAGTTCTGCAGATAATCCTGACTCAACTCTGCAACCTGAACTACTCGTCTGTGTTGTGCTGCTCAATTGGAAAAGGTGGAAAATCAAATCAAAGCTTAGGTATTTTATCAAACTCACTTTGTTCTGTAGGTTTCATTTTAAGAAACTCACCAAAAGTAGACGGCTGGCTCTCGCAAAATTCTGTACAAAACCAACTGGGCTGAACTGCAGGCCGTGTACACGGAGCACATAGGAGATAAGAATAGAAGCTGCTGGCTTATGAACAAATGTTGTACATGTTGAGTCCAATTCGATTCAAATTCAACATTTGCTTTCCCTTTTTTAATTATCCATGCCAATAAACTACTTATACAGCACATAAGACATTTTTGAGTTCTTCCTACGTCCAGCTGGAGGTGCAGGATTGTATATTGTGTTGATAAAAAAGAAAAAAGAAAAAACACCCAGAAAGTGCTTGCTTTTGGGATTCAGATGGTTAAATCGGCCTGATGCGAGCAACACGTGAGTCGGTTTGTGTTTTCAAACTGGATCAACATATTGCAGTGAATGCGACTGTGTATAATTAACGGAGCAACAGTAACTCTGACAAATCACGACATCTCAATGCAGCTTTTCACAATGCCAGTTGTGTTATGTCACGAATGTTTTTGTCTCCTCTGACTCACATGTACCCTGTGGTGTTTTTATGAGGCACTATGGTGGCAGAGAGGGGGTGACGTGCACCAAGGGCCCCTGTATGGACTCAAACCAAGGACATTAGGGTTACATACATACCTCTATGTGCCCCTGCTATTTCTGTTCTGTATTTATGTGGGATTCTACTGGAGCGGAGACATAAGTTCTCCTTCTCAATACCCTAACTCTTCCACCTCAGGAAAGCGATCATTTAGATCTAGAACCATGCCTACTACTGCGTCTCCCATTAACCCTTCCTGACATCCTCATCTTGTCCCTGCCAACTCGTGGAGGTCACAGAGAGGTTCCTGTGGCGACGACAACGCTGGCTTGACTTTAGCTGCGCGGGAGGAGGCTGCATTTATGCGTGTGTGTGCTCACGAAAGCTTCGCACTTGCTAGAAGACAAGGGTGTAAACTCGCCCCACACCTGTTGCTCCAGCTGGATCAGATTACCTTCACTCTCCATCCACCCAGCTATCCATGTGCCATTCCTCCCTCGATCCATCCCTCCCTCACTCCTGGGACTAAAAGATACCTACACCCCTGTTATTTAACACTCACGAGGCCTCAGTCCAGCTACACCTGTGTATCCTGGTTACAGGTGGAGTGCGTGTGTGTGCTTGCTTGCATGTGCTTAGGGAGTTTAAACCAACGCTCTCATAAAATGAATATAACCTCCGATTAACATTTTCTTTAAGAGTGATTAAATCCACTAATTAAACACAGACACACTCACAGCCTATATGCATACGCCCCCAAGCAGACGCACTTAAAGGCAAGTCAAATTAAGCGTAATTTCATTTGAGCTGGCTGGCCTGGTGTGTAAATCCCCACAGCAACCAGAGTCGAATCCATCTAGAACCGTGTATCCTGCGAAAAGCATTGAACGCCCACCTGCTCACTACTAAATGCTTCAACTGTGATCTGTAAAACTGGGTTAAAGTTGTGCCCTCTAGCTCTGCGACTCTGCCTCTTCCTGTATATTTGCATGCACTCGACATTCAGGTCATTTTCTAGCTTTTGTGTTTGCCCGACTGTCGTTTTTAGTTCGTCTTTCCCTTTGACCCCACTAGTCACTGTATGCCTGAGTTGGTCTGCGTGCACCCGGGTGACCCTCTGCCCCCGAGTTTGTGTGGTCGGGGCAAATTCCCAGCCGCTCTGCAACGCTTCAGAAGATTAGCCTGCTCAGCTGAGGCCTGCCGGCATCTGTGTGAGCGTGTGTGGGGCTCGGATGAAAAAAAGAAAGGAGGTCAGCGGCAGTCACAGCAAGACAGAGAGGTAAACAGAGACGACGCAGGACAGAAAGGTGGGGTGAGCGAGGTTAAACAACAAAAACCTGAGGGGAGGACAACACTGGCCAGGAGTGAACTCAAGAACAGACTGTCTCTCAGCAAAAAAAGTTCAAGAAACCTTAAAAAAAAAAAAAAATTACAGTAACATGAAGGACTAAATTTGTAAAGTAGAACGCTTACGTTTGTCAACCTGGGTGGTATTCCCATATTTCTGTCCAGTAGGATAACATTTGAAGCATTATCTCTGTTGCAGAGATGTGGAAAAACACAGAACTGACTTGACTGTTTTCCAAAACCTTCCCATTTCCCAAACATACGCGGTCATCCAGCAGTAATGCTCCTCAGGGCTCAACATTCACGTCAAAGTCATCCAGAAGGCTGTGCGTTAGCTAATGAAATATATGCAAGCGTACATTCCTGGAAGATTATCTTGTAACATGAAGGCCTTCTTCTTCATGCCATTTATTTTCACTCCTTCAAACCCCTCCCCATGGTATTCTAACCTACTGTGAAGTGCTTTGGAATCTGCAGAAAAATCCTTAAAATCGTCAACCTGTTACTTTATCTGAGCTTCCTGGTTTGAATTACTGCGTCACATTAACTAACACACCAATCACCAATGCCTTGCAGTTTTTAAAACTACTGTTTCTGAACCGAATGTCCACTAAATTCCAGGCTGACAAAGACCTCAGAGACTCCTGGAGATTCTGCAAACACAACAGAACAGACACGGACACCTTCTTCGTACTTTTGCTTTTATGCAGCGTCCTCAAGAACTTCTAGAAGTACAAAGTTTCAGATTTTGAGTTCACCTCCTCTGCTGCCACCTGTGCGGTCAGACTCGACTTTGCAGATGACTGTCAATCACGTTCAAAAACAAAGAAAAAAACCCAAAGCAATTCCCTGGAAACCCCTGGAGCTACCGAAGTGAACTAAAAAGCAGTGCCTACAACAGCTACACATATTTCCAAGGGAATGTCTTTTGTGTTTACTTTAAGTCAGGCTCAAAGAAAACTCTTCTGGATGACTTTTGGAATGCTCTGGGAGGCTCGCACTCCTTGAACCGATTAGCATCTTTCTTGCTGAGTATGCATTTCAAAACCTGGCAGGTAAAATGTGTTTTCATGGCCATCGGACTTAAAAATGTACAGATTCAGAGCAAGATCCAGGCAGGCAAATATCATTAACAAACAGAGCAAGACACCGCATTAAGCATTTCCCGGGAGAATTTATGGGACAGAAAGTTTTTGTGCTTTAAGAGTTGATGTGATCTGCTGCCTCTTGCACTTTCAAGCCGGATGCTACAGAAGAACAAAGTGTTTGAAAACAGTCGCCCAGCAAAGTTGCATGAAGGATACATGCAAAAACACAAACAACTTCAGACAGATTACTGCACATGTAAAACAACAGCAACACAGACAGACACACACATGTGATGAAGACCATATGGTGTGTGCAGCGGGTAGGCAGGCGCTCAGAAAGAGGGGTATGGAGGTTTAGGGCCTGGCGTGGCCTTAAGCCACTTGGGCCTAACAGGATTAGGAGGCTGGGTTACTGCAGGGCATGCTGCTGGTGCTACAGAGAGGCCAGGCTTTAGTTTTGGGAAACAGAAAACACACTCAGCCTTTCTGTACATCTTAAAACACATATGGACTTCCAGGGTGGGAAATCACCTCCTGCCAAACAGGTTGCTTTTGGCTTTGGCTGGGCACATTTGTCCGCTCTGCAGTGCCAGCTACTCTGGCAGGTAACCAAACACTAGAGTTCATTTCTATGCATCTGGTCGCACCAGGAAAAAGCAGCATTTGAGGGTCTTACTTGCAGGTGTGTACCGGGGATATGTCTTGAAATATTATCCGCTGCACTACGTCATAGCAGTTCACACACGCTGCATAAAGTCAAATCCAACTTTGTTCCAGTGAATAAGTTAATCTGGTCGTTTCCACTGGTGAAATACGTCAGATAATGCTAGTGTACATGTGAAGGTTCAAACAAAATAAGCTATTAGAGTGGTTCTCTGACAAATATGAACCTACAGGCAGAAAGTGGCTAGCATAGCTTAGCATAAGGACTGGAAGTAGAGAGAACAGTGAGACTGAAACCACAATTTGTTGTCTCTACAATTTTGTTTTGTTTTTTGCAAGGAATAAACAAATGAGAGATAATGTGCTGATTAGTGAGTATTAGATGTGATTTATTTCTGACACATGCCAGGTAGCTGTTTCTCTATGCTAATCCAAGTTAAGAGTCCCCTGGCTGTAGCTCCATAGGTAACTGTGGCATCAGTTTTTTTGATTATTTCACATGAAGCTTTTTCATTTAAAGTTTGTCTCGTATGAAATAGCTTCATTAGAAACAAAATTTAGATATTTCAGATCCCCTTCGAACAAGTTAAAGTTTGCTTTTTACCTTGTTATCGTGTCCATACGGTGATTTTTAGAAGCTAGAAATCACGTGATGAGTGAAATAAGCAGTCAACACCCTGGACGAGCATTTTCCACATTGAATCTGCAGTGTGTAGACGATAGTCTTAAAAACAAAGATTCAGACTTCCAAGGTTCCATACAATACACACCTAAACAACCAATCCTGTAAACCTGCAGGGTTCAGCTTGTTCTATCACTATTATCAATTTCTGTAATTATTTAATCTACAAAAAAGAGCCTAAAATCAACATGTACAACAATTTAAACTATTTTTTTTTTCCAAATGTCCACAGATTTTACATACATGGGAAACAGTGGATCTGTATACTACAAGTGTTTTACAACTTTTATTTATTTTTCTTAATTTGTTTCCTTTCTGCACAGTGAAAGCACAGCTTGCAGTTCATCCCAAAAGTCCTAAAATTTTTGTCATGTGACTACGTATTCATCACCCATGAGTCAATCACAGCTTCTGAATTGCACCAAGGAAGGAAATATTTTCTCCTTTTTACAGAATCGCGTTAGAGTAAATGCTTTATTTTTTGACAAATTTGTCAATTAGAAGCATAGGATAAAGTGATTTTAATAATTGAAGCTTAGATTTGGTCAAGTTCCCTGTTCAAAGATCTTTTCATAGAAGTTTGTACAGCTTGGATAAATGGTGTAATTTCAGTGATTGTTGTAAAGACAACATGCCTTTCTGGGCCATCTTTCTGATTTTGGGTTCAGAGCCCTAAGACAGAAAATACAAACAAACTTCCAAATATGCACATTTGATACACAGAAATGAGTTTTTAGGAGTTTAATCAATGACTAGAGAGATTTTGGATTGAAAAGGCAGGTTAAAATCTCACAAAAAAAGAACAACAACTTTAAAACATGTATAGGAGCACACACGCTGCTGTTGTACCACGGAACACAACACGGAGGCTGAAAGGCTTACTGTACGTCTAATGGAGTACATGAATCTCATCTTGTTAAATAGAGTGCTGATTGCTGAGGAACTGGACTGCAGAGGACAAACACACACACACACACACAAACACACTGCATGAGTCGGGTAACGAGCACTCACGTTTAAGGAAGCGGTTTCGGACCCATTTATTCTGTTTGCGGGCGTAGCGCCTCGTAGCAATCTTCAAAGCTTCTATACCTGGACATAGTTAAAAGGAAAACAGAGTTAAAGCAGAGATAAGAGGGAAAAAAAATCCCTAACTAGAGTCTTCTGGTTGATCAGTCAACCAGTCCACCAACCAGTGAATCTAAATGCATCTCAGCAACTTTGATCAGGTATTTCTCTGACCTTTGTCTCGTAGTGTGTCTCTCTCCTGCTGGGTGCTGCTTTCAGGGGCAGTCAGGTAGTCATGAAACTCCTTAAAACCAATCGACTGGAAAATCCCATGTTGATAGTCCTGACTGAGTGGAGAGGAGAGTAGAAGAGAGGAGAGCAGAGGAAACGTTATCCATCAATAGAAAAAGTTTCTGTCTCCAATTTGACATTTATAGACACCCGGTGGTGACTCATTTCACCTTTTCCTCCTCCTCCTCCATCTCTCCTTCCCTCCCTGAACAAAGAATATCAGTCTGAGCAGATGTGAGGCCCTTCAGGGACAAAAGTGACAGAAGGGCATTAAAAATAACGGAGGAGCCCACAGGTGCTAAGACTTGGTGGGGTGACCAGAGCGACGCAAGGTTGGGTCAGAATCCTGCCAGTTAACTCACCAGACAGATCGTTTTAGTCAATGTCAAACCATATCAGTCTAATTTGAGCAGCACCGCCGGTTCAAGCTCAAGCTGTACTTTTTCAGATCATACTAATAATTCAACAATTGGTATGCTCAATGACCTAAACCTTCTCACACTCTGCGGGGATTTCAAAGACGGTAGATTGTGGTGCAGCTTTTCTTTCCGCCACTAAATGAACTTATTTTATTTGGTTGTATCAATCAGATCATTTTCTATTCTACTGCTACCAGAATACAGCAGTGCTGAAGTAAAGCTTCATCCTGCACTGCCGAACACATCATGAGGTTTGAAGATCAAGTATGATAAATATTCTAATTGTTGAGCTTTAAACTGTGCTGTCAGCAGTCAGTAGATTCAGGTAAATCCATATTGATGAAATGTCAGGCTGCTCCAGCTATAAGCAGTTCCTCTAAAAACAACAGCTACCTTAAAGGAAAACACTACAGGTGACCAACATGAAATTGCCCCAGCTTACTGCTTACAAACAGACAATGATTTTTTGTGCCAAAAATCTTCTGAAATATTACATTCAAATATGAAAATGAGATGGTGCATATCTAAAAAGGCTGTAACCTGCATCCATTTCCAGAACAGCAATATGATCAGCGGATTAAACTAACTGGAAGAGATTAGTTTGTCTGTAGACATATCACAGACAAAGGATATGTTGGCCACTCTTTTTACAACTCCATCAGTCAGAAAATACTGTCAATAACAATCAACAAACCCCTCTGTAAAAATATTCAGAATACGGTCAGAAATAAAACCGGAAACTTTTATGTTTGCGAGTGCTTTTGAAGTGGATTTCTGCCTGCCTGCCTGAAAAACGACACATTTATGGTAAAATTCCATGTATTTTATTGTTAGTCACAGAATTTTTACTCCGAGAAAACCCACGCTTACACAGGGAGAACATGCAAACTCCACGCAGAAAGATCCCATTCCCAGGCCGGGAGGCAAACCAGGGATCTTCCAGCAAAGCAACAACGCTAACCAGCCCTCCTCTCAGAAATATTAGGTTTAAATATCTAAATGAAGCATTCACTCATTAAATATGCACTAATTTGCACATAAGTCCAATTAACAAAACGTACAGCAAACATTTAATGTGTATTCATGATGTTTCCTTTCCAGAGAAGTGACAGAAGTCGTAATATGGAAGCTAAATATCCCAAAATGGATCAGTTCAAGCCTTTCTAAAAATAAGAGCTGAGGACTGAAATATAAGGAATCCATTTTTATGCGTTTCCTAAGACCCCTTACACTTCAGAATCCACCACCGCACAACAAGCTGCAGTTTGGTGGCCATTCTCAGTTCTTATGATAATTTAATCCTCTTTCTGGCAGGTGAACAAATATTCAGTAAAACCAAATCACAGCCAACAGCAAAGAGAAATGGAAGAGACACTGTGACCTGTGTTCTACTCAGCGATACCACAGGTCACCACACCGAAATGCAAGTAAGAAATCTGTATTATTGAGATTAGATTATCCTTTTGTCCAGTTCCCTTTCTCTCGAACAAACATTCTAATAACAATAAAAAGGACTATTTTGGGTTCCTAATTTATACACTTGTAAGAGAAACAAGTAGAGGAAATAACAAAAATAAATCTGACTAGACAGGCAGAGACAGAAATTTGAGAATAGCGACAGAGCACAGGAAGCGTAGAGTCAATGGAGGGAGGAAAAGAAAGACGGAGGCAGGCAGGGAGGGAGAGATTTGACCTTGATGTCTGGCCACAGCAGCCAGTCGGGGATGGAGACATGAGGGTAAAGGAGAGAAAGAGACAGAGAGGGGGGCGGGGGGAGAAAAGTGCAATGGCTGATCGGATTGCTGAGAGGGCAATAGTGGCAGAGATGGAGGGGGGAGGGGGGGGGATGAAGAGGGAGAGGAGGAAGAAGAGGAGGCTGGCTGATGAGGTGGGGTGATGAAAGGAAGGAGGGACGAAAGGAGGAAACCGGCAGCTTCCTGGGCACAGTTCCACCAATGCATCAACTCCCTGCAGCCACACCCCACCACACACATGCAATATCAATATCTGCTGCCAGGAGAGACTGCACATCTCTGCCTCAGACATCAGAGACGCTCATGCACACGTTTAAATGTTGCAACCGGAAAACATTATTAGTGTAAATGTGGTCCTTTAGTTGTCAAATGTCAGCAGTAAATGTTACATTCCAACCCACAATGAACACGTTCGATTCATGAATTCTGAATGTGTGGAAAGTTGAGAACAAGATGTAGAACATCAGAAATCTGGCTAAATGCCAAGAGCAAACTGAATAAAATAAAGCAGATATTACAATTTAATGCAATTTCCCTCTCCCGTTGCACCATATGGGGAGTAAGTAGCTGCTGCAGCGAAGAGTAAGAATGTCCTGGTAGAGATAACAGCAGAGTACTGCTAAAGAAAGTGCATGTTGCGAAAAGTAAAAATAACACTTTGCTGAATCAATAGCTCTGTGCGCATCAGTGGAAATGTCAGTCATGACATTTTCCGTCTTGTCTGTGGGTGATAATTTACGGACAATCACGGAGATTCTTTAACCTCTTCTGGTGCAGCACATTCCAAAACGACAGTGTGGAAAAGTAAATACATTCCAGTTGTTTCAACTGCTCACAAGCATCTTATTCTCATCTAACATTATGATTTCTCTTTTCTACTGGTCAAAGAGTTGGCTCTGCTAACTGTGGGAATTATCCAGAGGAACCAGGACATTGCTTATGAGAAAACTATTACTAACAAGAAAAGCACTCAGACAGTGCAGTACTCCGTTGTATCATTTCCAATGGCTGAAATTTTGAAAAAATTTGTGGCAGAAATCACAGCACCATAGAATGTGGCCATTTAACCTAGATGTACCCACAAACAAAATGACCTTGCGCTGAGCACAGTTATGTGTTATACATGTGTATGTTATGTACGGATAACGAATGGCATGACCTGAGTATGTAGCGGGCGGCGGGAGTTGATGGGACTCGGACACACCCCCACTATTTAATCAATTGATCCTTGTGTCATTTCCAACACATAAGTCCCGATAAGTCTGCAGCAGTGGATTTGTAGTAGGATCAATCATGTGATCATCAGCAGGCAACTGACGTAGTGTTTACTTGTAGTCATAGTTACAGGGATGCCGTGCCACTATTTCGCAATGATACAGAAATCTTTAACAAATCCGTGGATCCAGACTATCAGTCACATCTCTGCCAAAATCTAATCAGTTGGTCCTTGTGCCATTTCTGGTCTTCCCTGAAAATTTAATCTAAATCCGTTAGTCCGTTTTTGAGTAATGTTCCACACAGACGGAACAGACGGAAGGGCAAACGTATGCTGATCGTCACATAACTCCATTTCTTGGCGAAGTAATACACTGGACTGATTTTTTGGGATTGATATATATATATCAACACCAATCAACACTCAAGGATAAATGCTTAAAAAGTTCCCTTTTTTAAAAAAAATGTAAGTAAAATATTCAACTTTGCTAAAATGAACAAAACATTTTCAACAACGTTTTGTGTTGGAGTTTGTTTGATTTTCATTTTGTACTACAATATATATATACATATATACACACATATATTGCCCTCTCAGCAATCTGATATATTGTACAATTAGTTTTTTCCTGCCTCTTTTGGCCACTCTTGGTTTTGACAGAAGCATGCAGCTAAATTCAAGCTAAATTTAAAATGTCCTTGAGTGCTCTAAAAAGCACAATACAAATAAAATGTACAGTATTATTATTTATCATTATCTGCCGCGAATCTGTTTTACTCACTGTTACTCCTTGTCTCGTGTGAATGTACATGACAAATCATGTTGAAATGGGCAGACTCTGAGGATTAACATCACCAGCGACAGCCTTGAAAGCATCGGACAGAGCTGCCATAATGTAACCACAGGAGATCAGCTGTTCGATTTTGAAACGCATGCAGCAACGGACAAAATTAGCATCCCTTTGAATCATGACCCTGAGACGTCATCACATAACATCATTTTTCTGCCGGCTCAGAATGGGCTTTTGGGATGTGACCACCCACAGCAGCAATCATGATCAGTCCACATTCAGTAAAAGCAGTGAGTCTGTGCAGCTTTAGTCTGACCTACTGGATCTAGACTTCAGGTATCCGTCAGTAACATTCAGTTCAATTCAATGCTACTTATTAGTAAGTAGCAACAATCCAAAGCTGCGTTTGGATTCCCTATGCAAGCAGTCGGTGGGAAGGAACCAAAAACAACACACATTTACCATGTCTTCCTTGACCCGATATAACAAGATCAACCTTTAAACAGCAACCTGCATGCTGAAAATAATGATTTTTACCAAATATTTGAATCAGACAACAACTAAAGCCTGCTTGGTTCTTTTAGTAAATTAACAGTTTTAATGTCAGTACTCGCCTCCACACGTGCAGACGTTCTATCTAAATTTCCGGACATGGCAATTGGTTTGAAGAAATACAAACAAGCCAATTGTTAATGAGGTGCAGTCAGACCATTCTTCAGTGCTGACACAGCAATGTGTAGACATTTATGGCTATGAGAGACTAGTGTTGCCCTATTTGACAGAAATCTATACATTTTCCTGTTATTTCTGACTAAAATATACACTGTCTAGCTAAAAAAAAAAAAAAAAAAAAGTCACACTAATATTTCACTGGACCACTCTTAGCTTTGATTAGGTCACGCATTTGCTGTGGTATTGTTTTGATAAGCTTCTGCAATATCACAGCATTTATTTCTGTCCAGAGTTGCATTAATTTTCTACAAAGATCTTATTGATGATTGGAGAGTTGGAACCGCTGTGCAAAGTCTTCTCCAACACATCCCAAAGATTTTTAATTGGGCTGAGGTCTGGACTGTGTGGAGGCCAATCCATGTGTGAAAATGATGTCTCATGCTCCCTGAACCACTCATTCTCAATGTGAGCCCCATGAATCCCGGCATCGTCATCTTGGAACATGCCCATGCCGTCAGGGTAGAAAAACTCCATTGATGGAAAGACCTGTTCATTCAGTATATTCAGGTAGTCTGCTGGCCTCATTCTTTGGGAACATAATGTTGCTGAACCTGACCAACCCCAGATCATAACCCTAACCCCACAGGCTTGTAGGCCCTAGTCACGATGAGTGCATCACTTCATCCACTTTTCTTCTTACTCTGATGTGAACATCACTATGAAACAGGGTAAATCTGGACTCATCAGACCGCATGACCTTCTTTCATTGCTCCAGAGTCCAAACTTTATGCTCCCCAGCAAATTGAAGTCTTTTTTTCAGATTACCCTTACTGAAAAGTGGTTTTCTTCGGGCTACACAGCTGTTTAGTCCCAGTCCTTTGAGTTTCCTTAAGGTAGTGTCTACAGATACGGACCCGTACCCGTAGCCTGTGGGCTACGGATACAACTACCTTTCCTTAACATTGTGTGTGTGGAAATGCTCTCACTATTGAACATTTCCCCAAGTTGTACTGTTGCTTTTTTAACGATATGAAGTCACCAAACGTTTAAGTACTCACCGACCATGATTATTAAGGATTTTTTCCGACCACGTTTGTTCCTAGAAGATGACGGTTCATTACTTTCCTTCTAGGTTTTAATAATGCATTGGACAGTTCTTAATCTGATTTTAGTAGCTTCAGAAATCTCCTTAGGTGTTTTGTTTGCTTGATGCAGGCCAATAATTTGACCCTTCTGAGACAGATTAACATCTTTTCCATGACCACAGGATGTGTCTTCCAGCATGGTTGTTTAAGAAACGAGAAACTTCTCACTGCATCAGCTAGGGTTAAATAAGTTGTTGCAGCTGAAACATAATCACCCATGCAGTAAGTATCCAATGGGAGCCTCATCAGGTGGTGACTTTTTTTGGCCAGGCAGTGTATACTATGCCTGATACCAATCAACAGAACTGGTTAAAAAAGTAATTTCCAAATCACTTAGCCACATTTAGCATTTTTCCAATCATCAGTATTATTAGGTTTTTCCAATAAAATAAATCAGTTAAAAACTGTCTCATTTGATGCCTCAAAATTCCCCCATATGCAGAAAAACCCCTGCATTCACAGTCCAGGAAACAGTGAATCTATACCACTGAATGAGTGGTGCAGCTGCAGTACGCTACTGATCATGTGCTTGCTGTTAAGTTAATGTCAGACTGAAGTAGGTAACTGTGTGGAAAAACAGAGTTTTAATCATGATAATCTTTATCTCTAAATAGCATCTCAAACAGATAGCATTGTACTGCATATAATTTGTTCTGGGGCCACCATAATGTCCATTCAGTGCGGAGTTAAAACTACTGAGGCTCAGAGGTAATAAGTACTGATCACCAGACTCCCATGATAATGCTAATGTGGTACAGAGGGGGGCTTATCTCTGCAATTATTAATAATCACTGCACATCCTAAAGAAATATCGGTCCCATCTGAACTGAACTCCCTACTGTCTGGGCTGTATCTAAATCCATCTCTGGGCCACTGGGAGACAACAGCGCACAGAACAGAGCGACCTGTCAGGCTGGGAAGGAGAAATAAATAACTGGATAGCTGCTTCAGTTCCCTCCTATTGCCCTGGTTACATGAAGAGAGGAGCTGACTCTGGGTCTAGACTGAATGTCAGGATCATTCACTTAGATAGGAGGATTGAGAATGTGATGTTGAACCTGTGTCACATTTATACTATCAAACCAAACTGCCATTCTTCTTTCGATGAGTTGGATTTTAGTTGATTTTGCAGCAACAAAGAAAGAAAAAAGCGCAAGCCATATCAGCACGTCCAGGCGGTGAGACGGGAGGACATTCCTCATGAGTGTTTAAAGGAAACTGCGGCAATTCTACGCATCAAAGTCAGTTTACAGGTCTTGGGGAGTACTACTGAATATGTACAAAAGTTTAGCGAGCTCTGTCAAGTGTGATAAATTGCCTCAAGCGATGTCACCTGAGTCCACATCGGTTTGGGCTGAAGACTACAAGATAAAGATGAAAAACCTGCGGGTGGACAGAGATAAAGACAAGGGAGCTCAGCAGACATCCACAGCCTGCCTGATCTCCGCTTGAGGACAGCCACTCAAGCACATTAGCCGCTGCTAGAATAAAACGGGCAAATCTCCAAGTGGTGGTTGAGTTGCATTGTGGGTAATGTGGACACCAAGGTCAAACAAAGAAGAACACGATGAATAATAAAAAACTATTACGGGCATCAAATATATGTAATCTGTCCATCATATTGCACTTTTTCTGACATGATTTCCCTTACTTCAGTAAAAACTGGCAAACAAGATGTGCATTTTTCACTTTCTTGAGGACACTTCACGTTGTCCACACACCTACGCACACAGTGGAGTCGCACTACAATAGGTACACAGTCACTTTGCCCTCATATCAAAACCACACCAGGCTCCTGTAGATGTTTCTGGAAGGCCGGTTGTGACTTTTTTATAGAATACAGCAGCGACAGGTTGGACTGTAGCATCATGTCAATCCAATTTATCTTCAGGTGTGCAGACAGAGCACAGGATTCCTAGAGAATGTAGAGCTTCCCATATATTTGGCACTGCTCCTGTACAAATCAAAGGGCCTGCAAAACTTTTTTATAAGGAGTTTTTTAAAAAGCCTCTCCTTTAAACAAGCAATTGTTTTAGCGCCATTTCTTTTCCCGGCACAAGTGGAGCCACCATTCCACTTATTATAATACTTCCATTGAGTTCAGTCCACATGATCGCAAACTTTATGCTACATGCAGACAATCACAAAGGGCCATGTGGACCCTCCGAAACTTTCGTAGATGACAACATTTAAGTCACATTTACACCTGCGGACCCTTGTGGATGCATGAATTGGCCCTTGAAGTAAAACAGCTACACAGTCAGAGTAACAAACACGACAAATTTTGACATTATTCAAAAATAATTAATTCAGGATGAACAGAAGCTGGCTGATTGTTTTCATTCAGGAGGACTGTTTTTTTGCGGCTGATTTCTTTACCTGTCCTCTTTGACTTTCTGCTGATTGTATCGGATATGGAAGTCTCTGAGCTCCTCTATCAGCCCCGAAGACAACATCTCATCTACACGATCATCCAACCGCTTGTCCAGAGCTGGAGGACAAACAGACCCACCAAAAAGCTTGTTTTATGCGGCATTTAGGCTCTTGTTTCTAGATATTTTATTGCATTTTTCTTTTTCTTTAATTGAATAGTAATTTCTGCAAAGAGGACACCTCGCTCCTCACCCTCCATGTCAGCATGCAGCCAGAAGATGCAGGGGTCTGGGTATCTTAGCGGCCCTCCCAGTTCATCGCCTCCCTCCTGCTCCCTCTGCTCCTCCAGCCAGCGGCTATGGGGGATCCCCGTCTCCTCGTGGATTTGAAGACTCCTGCAGATGACAAGCAGTTTATAGTTAAATAAAACCCACATTTTATACTGGAACATTTGCAGACAAAAACAAGCTATTTTTTTCCTCATGTTTGACACAAATTTGTGTGATCCCGTATAATAAGAAGTTACATTTCCCTCCCTATGTGTCAACCTCGGCAGGAAAACTGAGATTACAGTAGATGATTTAACCATCCGCTCATCCATTAAACCCAACGTAAATGAAAACCTCCAACTCCCCTTGTGAGACACAAATTAAGAGTCTAGTTGTAAAGTATCGAATGTCGACAACTGCTGCTCCAGAAACACACCCCGAGGACAAACAAAGAAATAGAACAAGCGGAAATATAAACCGTGATCAAGAAAGAAACAGCTACTGTGTGAAATCACATTCTTTCTTCTCAACGGGACACAGTCGACATTGAAACCGAGCTACAGAAAGACGTTGAGATTTAAATCCAAACCAGACGCTTTGGTTATGCCTGACTGCACGCTGAGGTTATGAGGAAAAGATGATTCCTGTCGTCTCCTGTCAACTTAAAGAGCAGGGTAACCTAACCTGCTCACACAAAAGAGCAGAGAGCATACTGCGACTCATCAAGCACTGTGTGTGTGTGTCTGTGTGTGTGTGTGTGTGTGTGTGTGTGTGTGTGTGTGTGTGTGTGTGTGTGTGTGTGTGTGTGTGTGTGTGTGTGTGTGTGTGAAAATTGACACTCCCTGGCTGGAAACTGTGACTGTCAGCCTGAGATAGAGCATGAGTCCTTCAGTATTCCACAATAAACTAAATAAAATCTAATTCTGATGCACCAACAAGGGACATAACTTTACACCATTTTACCCTAAAGCTAATCTCACTCTAATGTACCTATGGATGTACCTTTAGATGTGTTTGAACAAGGAAAGAAACAATGATTTTAATTCTTAATAATGGAGAAAGACAATTTTTTAGACATTTTTTTGCATTTTTGCATCCCTTCGATTGTTATGTTGAAATCTTAGAGCCTAAATCTGTTGTTCTGTTTAGGATAATGCACCAGTGAATAGCATGACACAGCAAGAAAGTGAGAACAGCCCTCAGCACGACACAGCATTTATTTTTTACCAGCTGCTCCTGTTGTATGGCAGCTTGGCGCCATTACCGAGTAAACGTGTGTGTGTGAATGGGTGAATCAGAAGCGCATTGTAAAGTGCTTTGTAGAGCCTATCAAAGGTTAAAAGGCCCTATTTAAGTGCAGACCATTTTCCATTTACACTGCAGATTATAGTAAACTCTGTGGGGACAAAACAACTGTCAGCTGGTTCTGGCAAATAAATGCAGACGGGTTGATGGAGAGTCTGAAGAAAAACTGAATGATCCCTGAACAACACACGGCAGTTATTCCCATATACTGGTAGCCTGATTTATGCAATAAAACAAACCCAAACCCATGAAGACCCCATCCCAGAATTCCTAATACCCAGGAAATCTGTGCCAGACACCACAAGACACCTCCAGAGAGTCCATCCCTGACACTTCAGAGCTGTTTTAGCAACATGAGGGAAACCTACATGATATCAGGTAGGTAGTTTTAACGCTGTAGCTGGATGGTGAAAATTCAAATCACAGAAACCGATAAATCACCATAACACATTTACCAGAGACAGATATCCAGCACAACCTACACGCATGAAGAAATCAGCAGCTGTATCACCTGGCTATCTTGCGCTTGTCGTTGGGGTGCAACATGGCGGCCATTTTGGGGTCCACCTTTGCCAGTCGCTTATGTAACTCGGCTCCTCCCACTTTCTCCAGCTCCATTTTCCTGTGTGGAGCCTCATCTCCTCCGTCCCCCGGCTCCTCGTTCTCCTGCTGTGTGACACATTTTATTGTTTTTTTTGTTTTTAGCCAAAGTTGCCGTCAAATCCTTCTGCTTCCAAATCGTTATTTGATTAATAGATTCTTTTAAACCAGTGCTCTGGGTCAGAAATAATGCACAATGAAAACCGAAATAAAGACCCGAAATGGCACCTCAGGCAATTTCATTACCATTAAATGACTGTAGCCTTTAAAATTCATATCTTGGCAGCCAAGAAATTAAGCTAACGGACCATTTTTTCCTACTTCCTTGTCTTTATGCTGTGAAAGCTGCATACACTGTACCTTAAGACTGGTTGTAGAGAGGGGTGAAGATAATAAGACATTAATACATTAATGAGCTTAACCGCATCAGAGAGGCATAAAGGACAAATCAAGGTGTATTTGAGTCACTGACACTCACCCCTGTATCCAGCAGGACCCTCCACAGCAGAGACTCAATGTAGTAGTTTGTTCCTCCGACGACGATCGGCAGCTTGCTTCTGCTGTGCATGTCGTCGATGTTGGAGTGTGTTAAGGAGGAAAGTGATTTGAGCACGTTTTATGTAGCTGAACAGTTCCAGGGTGACAGATTTCACATGAACGCGCAACAATTAAAACCATTCGGAAATGACCTGTTGAGCTCATTTAGTGGCATTCGAGCTTTAATGACATAAAAACAACCACAACTGACGCTAATTTAATAAGCGAACCAGTTGTTTTTCTGTTTTTCATTTATTTTTTTTGGCCAAAACCACAAAAAGCACCGCAAGCTATTAATGTTGACTGTACAAGAAGCAAATTAAATGGTTTAATATTTTATGCCCATTCACGAACAGAGTGAGAATCCAAATGAGACACAGACTATAATTTTTGGCCTTTTTGATTTCCAAACATTACGACATGAAGTAAGTGTTCAAATAACAGCACAACACATTGGTGAGCAGACAAACAGAACAAGCAAATAAATACGACAAAGCCTGATTTTAAAGTGGCATCGGATTGGCATCTTTTCATCTGTGGATGGAATACGTTTGTTCCATATAAACCAGGAAAAGCAGGACAAAAAGATGAAAATGTAATAACATCTCAGACCATCATGCTGCAAAACTGTGTGCTTCAAGGAACGGTAAAAGCATCGGCAAACTGAGTCTGTCTTCTCATGGCTTCATGCATTAACACAGTATGTGGCCCATAAAAGTAAAAGCCTGAGCAGAACAGGCTAAACAAAAATAATGTCTCTTCAAATCAGTAACAGACTGTAACACTATAAAGTGGACCATGAGAAAAGGATTACAATCAACATATTCTCTCAACGGATTTCTTTTCTTGTCCTAGTTCACGGTATCTGTGTGCACTGACACTGATCCACCCTTATTGTAGTCGATGAATACACCGCAATGTTTGCTTGTCTTTTGCCCTTTGACAGTGTATTTCCATCCATCCATTTCTTTTGAAATTCACTTCTAAGTGCCAGGAACTCGCTCGAAAAGATACAAACATCACACCAAAACAAAGTTTTCATGCTTGGTCAAGGTGAACAAACAGCAAATAAATCAGAAAGCAAAGCCGCCGGCGCTTCTGCTCCACAGCAGAGACAAATAAAGACAGCAGAGAAAAGAATCAGATCTGTGTGAAGCGGTGAGACGACTGCTGCCTTTGAGGAATTTAAGCATTAGGCAAACCTAAGTGCTATGTTTCAATAGCGCTGGAGATTTGACTAGAGTTTACCAACACCGGTCTTGTGCTGTTAATGGCACCCAAATGGAGAACAAGGAGCGTCAAGTGCTTCTCTTGAAATACTTGACTCCTGATGCTCTCATGCAAGCAGTGGAGAGAAATACACATTCATTTCTAATTTATTTTGCTTCTTATGTGGAAATTTGGTTGAAAAATGCAACATGCTTCAATGGAAACCCAACTTGTGTGTATATGTTTTCACCTTTAAACTTTAGAGTTAGTCAGGCCTATAAACATAAAACTACTAAATATCGAAGAAGCAAAAGAAACCATGCGATATGTAGCATTACTGCTTCATCAGTCTGTTAAAGTGACAGTATTCGGTCATTCAGACAAAGGTCATTTCTGCATTAATGTTCCTCATGGCATCATTTAGACATACACACAATGGTGATGGAGACCGTTGCAGCAGAAGTGATATTTGTCATACACACAGAACTGGACAGAACAATAATTAAGACACTGTATATAAAAAGGCACAAATAAATACAAGACTAAATCTCAATCCATTCTGTAACAAATGATTGAACGGCAGCCTAGAAACTGTGACTTTGTGTGACAGCTCTCCAGTCAGAGGTGAAGAAAAGTTCACAGCGTGACCTGCTGTTAGATCCCGACCGATCCCGTCTCCATGTCAGGGAATATTTACTATCAATAATTTATGAAGCTACCTCTGTTGTGCAATGTGCGTAAACACATGCAACTTTCTTTCTTCAGAGATGCTGATAAGGGTTCGGCTGCCGTTTGATGCTGCAGAGAAAAGATTCCTACAAGCAGCTGGAAGCGACAAACTATACCAAACTCTGGTTACATTCATGGTTTTGGTGATCACTTGCCTTTCTTAATCTTGGTAAAGTTTTCTTCGTGTGCCTATTTGAGTTGGCAACAAATGTAAAATTCTAGGGCAAAATCATCAAGAAAGGGGCCGATTTTGACTTTCAATCTGTGTCTTTTGCTCTCTGGGATTTTTTTCTGAACCAATATTGGTACTAATGTTGAAAAACCCTTCCTGAAATCACTTCACACAACCTGAAGTATGTCACCTGTGCCCGTCTATCCACTGATGTGACTGCAAACACTTCAGATTTACACTGCTGAAAGCAATACAGAAATACTAATAGGTCCAACCTAGCAAGACTGCAAACCCAACTTTAATTTTTTAAATATGGCAAATCTTTCATTTTATGATCTCCCATCAGGGTATTCGCTGCAGTAGTCTCATTATTGTGCGCATGGATGCATTCCCATGACTGCACACAGATCATGACCTCACTAATCATTAAGGTAACTACCAAAACCACATCGCTTGATGGATCTGCCAAAGTGTCACTGCAGATCTGGAATGCTGCTGAAGTAATAACATAAATATGTTACTATGTCCAACCTAGTAAGATCATGAAGTGACTTTTACAGAAAAGTGAGCTGGGTTCTCATTCAGACATATGTTTAGATAATGTCAGATTAATGGAAAGGGAGGCAAAGGAGTGTCTGAAAGGGGCCGAAAGCTAGGAATAAGTAAAATAAATAAATAAATGAAGTTGCAGAATTTTGCTTTTTAATCTTTCCCATCCCAATAATCATCTCATGACCCATTACAGACGTTCTAATCTCCAGGTTGGAAGTCACTGCTCTGATAGTAAACTGAATATCTTTTTTTGTTTTATTTGCTAGTCTGATAACACAAGTCATTATCTTTATAAATTTTAGAGACTAATTGAATCGTTATATTGGGTTCATAGTTGGCAGGTGAAGCAATAATGATGCAGTTAGAGGGTTACTACTGTCCTTTTTTAAACTCAATTTCACCCCCATAAATAAAATCGTCTCTTGAAATATAAATAGATCCCACTGGTCACACAGACAGAGCCTGTGTGCCACACCTTATTTCCTCTCTCTCTTCTTCTGTCGCATCTTCTCTCATCTTGCACCTTTCCTTCTCTCCTCCCTCCCTCCCTCTCTCCAGTCGCCCGCCTTCTCTACTCTGGGATAATTAAATAAGCACTCAAACAAGATAAAGGCCCATCAGCCATCGTCACTCACCTCCTCTCCCTCTTTCTCTCACAGAGGGCTACATCTCTGTGCTTGCAGAGGAGAGAAGCAGGAGACGGGAAAGAAAGTGAGCATGATCAGGGAAGAAATTAAGGGAGGGAAAACAGAACGAGGGCTGGAAGCTTGAGAGCAAAAGAGGAGTCGGAGAGGAGGGGTTGAGAGGGAGGCGGTTTGTGTGAATGGCATGTTGAGTGAGGGATTGATAGCTCATGATGCGCCATTAGGTCCTGCGTCTTTGAACTCCTCGAGCTCGACAGCCTTCAACCGTCACACGCTCCTTCCTGCTTTTTTTCCTGCTTGTACAGTTTTTTTTAAAAATCCCGTGAGCCGCTTCTATCCCTGCTAATCTGTATTCATCTCTTCCCATTCCTCCCTCTTCCCACCAGCAGCCCAGCGCTGCACTGAGCCTATTCTTGGAGCTACCGCATCCCCTCGCCGCACTGGTGTGTGAGAGAGAGACGAGTGTGTGTGTGTGTGTGTGTGTGTGTGTGTGTGTGTGTGTGTGCATGCTGTCCTGATCTATTAATACCCTCTCTAGTTATCGCCTCCTCTCTCCACATCTGTGTGATGGCCAGTGTCTGCAGGAGGGTGTGACTTCCCAGAGTCGCTGTGTGTGTGTGTGTGTGTGTGTGTATATGCAGACGCACCGCAGGCACAGACTCCACTATAAGCTATAAATACCGTCTCTAGTGAGCTCTCTCTTCTCATTTCAGTGCAACATCTGCAGCGAGACGCACTGACAAAACGAGGACACAGCAGATCTCCGGCTCCACACACACACAAACACATATGTGCACTTCCAGACCAATTAGTAAAAGTCACATCGACTCAGTTCCTCCCCTGCAGTTACCGCTTAATAAACCGAGCACTGAAAGATGTGGCCGGGTGCAAAAAAGGTGTTACGGAAAACATCACTTTGCCGCTTTCACGGGCTTCCAGGAAAGGATATCAGCGCCAGGGCTTTGTTCCTGAAGTCCACCACCGTGTAGCCGCTCACTAATGGGTCCACAAAGCTGATCATGTGATGTCTGCACTGGGCGCGCTCCTCAGCCGTCACCTTATTGGTAATGATGTCCAGACCCTGGTACACCTGAGGGGGACACATGCAGAGGAACGAATCAAGTTACAGAGTCTCAGCAGAAGCAAAAAGTACAGAAGAAGCACTGCAAAAGGTGTTATAGTGGATCTCTTTACTGGATAACGGCATTAAAATCTGCAATAATTCTGTGTCCACCAAAGCACAATACCCTACACAACACTGTAAAAATAACTTCAATAAAAAAAGCAGGCCAACAGATTGATATATATATGCTAGAATGAGGGCGTGTGTGAGCGTGTGCATGCATTTGTCAATGTCAGAAGCTGGAAGCGCGGCCATTATGGAGGAAAGAACGAAGAGCATGGTCCGTCTTCAAAGTGAAACGCCTCCGACCATTCCTACAAACGATGATACACTTCGTCTGTTCATTCTACATCACCCAGCGAAGGGGCTCCCTCATGGAATGTGACAGCCACGTGTCATACAGTAGTCCGATTCTCCTTCCTCACAAGCAGAGGCAAGACTTTCAAATGGATGTCTCGGTTTGCAGGCTCCTTTAGGAGTTTTACATGCACTGTGAGATTAATGTCTCTGCATGTTTTCTAGCAACGAGAGGCATTTGTTGATCTTTGCATTTGCTTTGGAGGAGGACATTACAGTAGATTTAGACTTTTTGTGCCTTACAACTACAATCTAATGTACGTTACTGAAATATTTAGTATATTCTGGATAACAGTGCATGAACTAATTAATCAGTGGTGGAGAAAAGAAAAGCTTGGATCCTTGGCTGCTTTAGAAGTGTACTTATTCAAATGTGTGAGCAGTTTCAACAAGTTTTTGGTTATAAAGTTAAAAAAAAAGGACCTTGAGGGGTGAACAACAAGAGAAATGACTGGAAAGATATTCGACTCTATGTTGAGCTGTGGTTTGGTCTGCTCTTCCTCAGAGAGTTGTCAGGGCTGTAGTGGAGCTAATCTATGGTTACCGTCCTCCAATGGCAAACCACTTTGCTGCTCTGAGGCAGCTTGTTCAATAAATACCGCACAAGAACTAAATTAAGACATTTCTGCTCGGTGGATCAGGTCTAATTCTTGCAAGGGACGGCTACAGGTGGCGTTTGGGAGAATCTGCAACTTTGAACTTGTGATCAAAGTAGGCAATGACTGCTCCCATATTGTCCCTGTTGTAGTGGATATACACTGCTAGCATGCGATGTGTGGTGTATCATGATGTTATGGGACTGTGTTGCATGAAGCTCATCATGGTGAAATGCATACACTACTCTGAAGATCCGGGTCGCTGCTCATGTGGCTGACCAGTCGACTCGTAGAGCAGTTTTTATAGTGTTGTCCTGTTATTCGCGTCTTTGTCAAGTCTGAGTAGTCAGTACATAGTATCGTATGTGTTTTTTTCTCCTGTCTTTAATAACTTGCTAAACATTTTTTAACTCTGCGAACACACGGTGAGAACACACTCTCGCCGACGCAGTAGATCTGCTAGTGCCAGCTACTAGTCAACTTCTACTAATGATACGACCACAGATTCCACTTCAAATTTTTCCTGGAACACTCTCCTCACCATGGACAACCAAGGACTTCTTTGGGCATTACTTCTGTTGCAGTTTTAGTTGCCCCCTGGGGACAAATAAAGTTTCCTGAATCACAATCTACCGTTCAAAAGTTTGGGATCAATTAGAAATGTCCTTATTTTTGAGAGATAAGCATTTTTTGTCAATGAAGATAACATTAAATTAATCAGAAATACAGTCTAGACCAGGGGTCGGCAACCTTTAACACTCAAAGAGCCATTTCGATCCGTTTCCCACAGAAAAGAAAACACCGGGAGCCGCAAAATCCTTTTGGCATTTAAAATGAAGACAACACTGCAAATATCGCTTTTTTACCTCTATGCCCTTGTTAATCAGTCGTGATTAATTAATTACAAAGCCTCTAATTAGATAGATTCATTTTTTAATTGTGTCCTACCACTAATATTTATCTTACTTGGTTAATGTCATTTTTGCTCCTGGACCTCATATGTTATGTAATGTTAGCTGGAAATCAATATTTTGCGAATGTCTATTTAACTTGTAAAATCTATTTATCTTAAGCTAATAACTTTTCTCCGGTAAGTCGCTGCCCTATTTTCCAAGACGACACTCCTCTGACTCTCTGACCTGCTGCCTGGATGCTGGACGTGTTCTTGCGAGTAACGTGTATTACCCTATTATGAGTACTTTTGACTCAAAGACAAGACGTGTCTTTCTTGGAGTGGAGCTTTAATATACAGGCTTGCCATTCTTGAGTACAAAACGATGTGAAACTACAGGCGTTGCTTCTCCAGGAGTAAAACAAAAAAAAAAAGGCATGAAACGTGTGGGAATCGGAAGCTCTGTGTTGTCTCTCTGCATCAATTTTGCGCTCTCATGTCACAGGGGAAAACCCCAGCAGCACATCCGGTGGAGTGACACGTCAAAATAAGAGTGGTAATTTTACAATAAAATTCTCTATATTAAAATGCACAGAAAGGCAGAACAATTTATTTTCCAAAGGTTCAGGGAGCCACAACAGAGGACTGAAAGAGCCGCATGCGGCTCCGGAGCCGCGGGTTGCCGACCCCTGGTCTAGACATTGTTAATGTGGTAAATGACTATTCTAAGTGGAAACGGCTGATTTTTAATGGAATATCTCCATAGGGATACAGAGGAACATTTCCAGCAACCATCACTCCTGTGTTCTAATGCTACATTGTGTTAGCTAATGGTGTTGAAAGGCTAACTAATGATAAGAAAATCCTTGTGCAATTACGTTAGCACATGAATAAAAGTGTGAGTTTTCATGGAAAATGTGAAATTGCCTGGGTGATCCCAAACTTTTAAACGGTAGTGTATAACGCGTAAACTTTGCTACACGTTATTGCAGCCTCTGACAATTGCGAATTTGCGGCTTCTCTACTTAAACAGGAGCAGACAAGAAAACCTCACATTCTGGGTCAGTTAATAGTTGGGACGATCCAGCCTTCATGTTGAGGATGACCACTAATGACCAGAGGCGGGTCTGCAGCTATCAGAAAGAGAAGAAACAACGGTTTTCAACGAGGTCCACGGTCTCCAAGACAAGGAGCATCAAGTCATAACCATCATCACCATCACTGTTTTCTTTAACATTTACATGGTTGTGCATCAGGAATTAGCTTCCCAGTGATGGTCTTGAGATCGGAGGGGGAATAATTGGTGCAAAGGCATGTAGATGTTCCAACTGCACTCTGGTCCCGGTCACAGGCTGGGGACAATGGTGTCGCTCACCACCCACTCTAGTCACTAGATTTGGCCACTACAAACCCCTGAACTACATTTCTTTATTTCTTAAGTGCATAATGCAAATAAAGATATTCACATATTTCCATATTTCATGTTGTGAGAGAGAAATAAATACCGAATAAAATAAAGGTGATAAAAGAGTAAAAGCACAAAAATTACAATCAAATAAAGGACATCCACATAGACATGAGAAAAAAATCCTTGATCAACCCAAGGAATCATTTAAATAATTCCCCAATAAAACTATTCCAACCTGAATCCAAGTCTTCCTTTTCCTACATTTCTAACCTCTCCTCTACCGTTGCTCTACTACGCACTCCATCACGTCCCAGCTGACTGAACTCCATAAAGAGTCTAGTCACCAATATATAAAATATCTGAGTCTGAGGAGTAAAAAAATAAATAAATAAATTTTTGCTTTCCACAGTGGATCTTTTGTCTTGAACTGTTCATTTTTCACAGCGGGAAAAATCAGCTCACAAGTTAAAGTCGAGTGACTTCATTGGTTTGTCCGTTCATGCTGTAAAAATAATGCTTGTGTGTTCATTTGGGAGTGTGCTTCAGTCTCTATAGCTGCCTGACTGCTAAGAGTAAAGGGTGTTTTTTCCGACTCTGAAATACTGAACAATAGAGTGCTTCACAGAGCTTTTTTCTTAAAAACTCCTGTCCAAATCAAAGCAGAAGTTTAGGTCTACTGGTAATTTTTGAGTCAAAAGGGTTTCATAAAGTTTTCCTGGCAGCTTCAGGCTGACTGACTTTCTGAGCCACACACACATGAATGGTTGATTGTAGACTACACACAGATGCTGTGCAGGGGAAAAAGCCTTAGGTGTGTGTTTATGTGATAAATGTGGAAAACTGATATTTAACACAGCTTCCAAATTACCTCAAATGTAGTTTGGCATTTTTGCACTTATTGTTACTTCTCGGTCGACATATCCACCAAACACTGATTAACTGTACACCGATTAGTCACAAAATTAAAATAGGTGACGTGAATAATATCGATCATGTTACAATCCAATGTTCTGCTGGGAAACAAAGGTGCAACGAATAATGAGTATAGTAAACAGAAACAGATGATTAAATTAGTCACCAGTTAGTCTAATTATTGATTAGTTATTGCACTGACTCAGAATTCTCTGACTTGAAGTTTGTCCAATTTAAGTTCCAGCGTGATGTGACTGTATAATTCACGTACCACTTTCTCACAATGAGCAAATTCACGGCTGAGCTCAGCACAGGAGAACTGGAGGAAAACTGGAAAAACCCAAAATAACAACCAGAGTTTCCACCAGTGTATTGCAAACCTGGCAGCAGTCGGGTCTAAGTTGACCCCCAAAGGACCTAATCATCTGGTGAAGAGGTTTTTAACCCGTAGCTACAGTGGAATGGCTCAGCTGGAAAGTTGACCACCTCACGTTTGCAGCTTTAAGTCGACTGGTTGACAAACACTGACCAGCGAGTATCTCATCATTAAGTTATCACAATATCTTGTTTGCAATGGTATACTGACAGTAAGAACATGAAGACATCCACACATTTTTAGCAACTCAATCTGTCTCTTTACCAGCCCTCATTCAAGGTGCATGACAGCATAATAATAGACTGTAAGATTCATAACCCAAAGAGTCAATTATTTGCTTCAACAATCAACACATTATTCAGCTATCAAAATAGTCATTATTTGCTGGAGTACTGGGAAACCTTGGGTCTTGCCATTCATGTTGCAGAAAAGGTACCAGCCCTCCCTGACAGCAACAAGTCTTCCCCGCAACACTGTAAAAACTGCTTAGAAACACTCAAGGAGCACAACAAAGAGCCCAGTGAACTGACCTGGCGCCAAACTCCTCAGATTCCCATCCAATCACACATCCAAAGGCTGCGCTGGACAAACCAGATTCACTGAGACCTCGCTTTGCAACCCACAGGACCCAAAGTCACATTACTGCCAATAACCCACTGCCAGAGGTCTTGGGTCCATGCTGTGATAGGTCAGGACTGTTTTGGGAGCACAATGGGAACATACAAAACATTACGCTGGTGGATTTAATGCCATGGTGGAGATCCGTGCATCAGCAATAAGCTAGGGTCAGGCTATATGTCAGGCTAACTAATGCATCATTGCAGATCTCCTCAGAAAGGCACAAAAATGTTTTTAAAGGTGCCAGTGTTGGTTGGGTGAAAGCCTGCCTACTTAGAACAGTCAGTTAAAATGTGTCCATCTGCTAGTCCCCTTTCCCTCAACAATGACCAACTGATCATGGCTCAGAAAGCTGAGCTGCACTTGGGAAGCTTTTTTCAGTATTTACAGAGTTTGGAGGCGCTGTTGTCTTATTTACCATAAGGGACAAATTAAATAATAGTTAATTAAATAGTAGTATAATCTATAGTCTATGTGCCGTTAGGTAAGCTGCAATCAAGGCTGTGTCTGGATAACTTGCTTACAGCCATAGTTCTAACCAAATATTACTTCCAACACCATGGAGCACATCATTAAATAACAATGCTTCATCAGTTACATGACTGTATGATTTTACACATTGCAGTTTTTAAGGCCTATTCACTACTGGTGCGTCCACATTGTGAAAGCTAGCAGTAGGCTAATCTCAGCTGCTGCACTGATTAAGGTTTACACTGCAGCAATCCAAACCGAGAGTATCCAAGATGGAATTTCAAACACGTTCATCATTTCACATCATTTAAGTATGTCACATCAAAGTTTTCCTGTTGAACATACATACAAGTTCATCTTTGTCATGTGTATCAGAAATACAATGAAATGATTGTGCTCCGACTCTCTGCCTCAACACAAAGGACAAACTACAAGACCTACATAAACTATGTACACAATGAGTTCAGGCATTACACAATGGGTTCATACATTATATAGACACAAACTGTACAGTACATCATAATACATCAATGTGAGATGCAATGAGGGCGTCAGCTCTTCAGCAAGCTGACTGTCTGTGGCATGAAGCTGCTACTGAAGGCAATATGTGAGATATGACACTCCTGCAACATTTTTCAGATGGAAGGAGCAAGAACAAAGCATGAGCTTGGTGACTGATGTGTTCAATGATATCTTGAGCATTGCTTTTGCAGTGAGCGATGTAAATGTTATGAGGTTTTGGTAGATCTGTGCCAACGATTTTTGTTGATGTCGGTTGAAGCAGTCTGCTTTCCTGAGCAGTCGGGTTGCCAAACCATACTGTGGTACAGTCTCTCAAGACACTCTCGATGGTACTGCAATAAGAGCTTTGATTCTAGCACACTAAATACCTCTACACTGCAATCCAAGAAATAAAGCTGTTTCTCCATTTACACATCTTTTGAATGCGCTGGTGAGGATGCTGAGTCTTCGTCTGAGACGTTGGAGAAAAAAAAGAGCTGGAAGCCAAAGAACACCATCCAAAACGTGAAGCATGGTGGTGGCAGCATTATGTTGTGCTGGTGCTTTGCCACAGAAGGGACCTGTGCTCTTCACAAAAGAGCTGGCATCATTAGGAAGGTAGATCATGTGGATATATTGAAGCAACATCTCAAGTCATAAGCAAAGAAATAAAGGCTCAGTTGAAAATGGGTTTCCCAAATAGAGGATGATCCAAAGCAACCTTCCACTAATTCCATACTCAGCTAAAAACACTTCTGTAAAGAGGAGTGGGCCAAAATTCCAGCAATTTATTATAAGAAGCTTATAAAAATCCTACCTGACATCTTGACCCAAGTGAAAAAATTTAAAGACAATATGTAATGTTTAATTAGTCTCACAATGCACATAAAAGACAGACTTGAGTACATGATACAAGTGAGCGCCTGTGATTGGAAAACCGTCTCGTCCTCCAAGTCCACAAATGTGGTCCTGCAAGCCCAGAGCTGACGAGTGCAAGCTCGACCCTCCCAGGAAGCTGCCAACGGCTCAACACATGCTCAGAGTCAAGCTGGCTTTGGAGGCAGGAAGAATGGTCCGTGTCTCTGTTACTATGGTAACTTTGAACACTGACCATGACCTTCGATGGCAGTTTGGTTTGATCACTGACATGCAAAATCTTACATTTGACCCCACCTACAGCATTTGTGCATGTGCTGCAGAAATCCTCATAAGGAAGCTTTGGCACTTCCAGGTACTGGTCTGTCTGCACCTGAATATTATGCAAATTTAAATAAAATTTCACATTCTTAAAATTAAGTAGTAATCTTAACTGACTTGAGATTGTAAATGTTTAGTAGAATTTAATGTCAGAAATATATATAAAAAAATGAGTTTAAATGTATTTGGCTCTGGTGCATACAAAAACTTAAGCTTTAGTGTCACTCCTTTAGCCCAAGACAGCAGTTTCAATCAACTAATGGAATTTAGCTTAATTAGCAAGGTTGTTTCTCATTTAAAAGTGTCAGAGACTGTTTCTCCGACTGCATATGTGAGTTTTGCTTTCACTTGTACTATTTTGACTTCAGTTTGCTCTGTGAACAAAGCAGACCATGTCAGCTCAAACCAAGCAATTCCGTTTTATCACATTTCAGCTTTGTTTTTCAGATTAGACAGCATTTTGCGGTACAAGACGTGCCCACATCCTCTTGAATACTTCCTAACTTCACTATTAAGCATCTGTCGTCTAAATCTCACATTTCAAGTCAACAGCCACACAGGCTGTTTAAACCAAGGCGCTTGTACTGTGCTAATCACTACAGCTGTGCAGGTTATCGATCACATCCTCGGCGACTGGGTATGTGGGTTGCGTGTACTTCACCAAATGTTCTTCAGCTCCGTGGCAAGCCAAAAAGTGGGGAGCAAGGCAGGGCAGAACAACCAGGCTGATAAATTATTCACAGTTTCTCTGCACGACACTACTGTCAGCCAAGGGAGGGATGGATGCTGGGATGGATGGAGGGACGGTTAGATGGATGCACAAAGGAGATGGAGGGCAAATCAAGGAAGATGAAGATTTGAAAGGCCTTTTGGAAGAACAAGAGCGTTGAAGATGTAAAAGGAGATGAAGAGACATAAGAGGAGACAGAAGAGCGCTGTGTACTTGTTACAGAGAACAGGATGCTCCCTGACAAATTTGCACACATTATCCACCGCCACCCCTCCTCTGTCTTCACTGCTCTCTCACAGACTGAACAGAGAGGGGACAGGATGATAGTTAGCAGAAGGATGCTGGAAGAAAGACTGATAGGCATGGAGCTGGCGCATGTGTTTGTTTAATAGAGAAAGATAAAGAGAGACACTTAGTGAGTGTGGGTCATGTTTGTCTCATTTAGAGCCTCCACATTAACACACTTTTGTTCCACTCAGGGTGAAAAGAAAAAGGCTCCATTTGAAACGCGCAACTTTAGAAGTTTACACAACAATCCCCCTACACGGTTCATTTAGCATCTGCTTTCAGCTTTCAATCATATCATACGCTCTTTATCACACGAGTATAAAATGAACCTCTTGTACATTTTTCAGATCAGCCCATCCATCCATCCTTCCTCCTCCCAGTTTCCGTCAGTTTGTCCGTTCGTACCTGACAGCACACTCTCTAATAATTGTTACGCAACCACCCCTGAAAGTACATCCGTGTCTTCTCGTGAGACCGCCGCAAAAACAGATTCTGATTATATTAATTTTGCCTTAAAGAGGACAAGCAGACCCGAGAGGAAAAAGCGAGCAGGAGAAAAAGCGGAGTGCAAATCAGAAAAGTGAAAAGAGCTGCTTGAGTGGAGGATATGAAGAGCAAAAATGCTTTGAGGGGGAGCTGCAAATGAGAGCGAAAATGGGAAAGAAATTAAGACTTCCAGTCGAGGCGGTGGAAATGAGCAACAAATTGCAGCGATGTTCGCGCTCAGAGTTATAAAGGAGTCAAAGACAAAAATCAACACGGCTAATCGTGTTTACACGGGAAGAAACTGAAAGAAGATGTCACAATACAACTGAGAAGACCGGATGACTGCCAGGCGTTTTTTAAGCAAACATTTGAAATGATGCAGATCATCAGAGAAGACACAGAATGTTGTTATAGCAACAAAGGATGGCAAAAAAAAGTGAAGAAGGTATTGATTAGTGCTGAGCAAGTTATTTGGTTGCAGCTCATGCAGGTCATATTTCACACCATGCGAAGACCAAACATGAAAGTCCACTTAGCAGTTTACTAATAATGTGCAGCGCATACAGGGAAATGCCTGCATGCATGACATTTCGAGGAGGTGGATACTTTACAGCTGCGTCTGAACTGCAAAGAGGTGAAGCAACGCATCACTCCGTGGGTTATTTTTCCAAAGTGTTGCAGTCTTGAGGTGTTGTGTCATTTATTCACTGAAATTTATATTCAAGGAAGTGTAAAAGGGGTTTTTTCCGGGCAGTTGCTGAGAAAATCTTTCAGATTGCACTTGTGACATGCAGCTTTTCTCATTCCAAATGTCATAATTCACATTGATATACTTCAATGGAAAGCCAGCTAATGTGGGTTCAGCTGCCTACTCCTTCCTGGCTCGCGTTTAAATGGATGTGAATGGATGTGACCGTGTGGCTTGTGTGCGAGCGAGAGGAGAGACAATGAGCTCAGTGTTCGAGCTCCGCGGAGCCTGCAGCCGGCCTGCCTGGCCAACCTTACGCCCTGCACGAGACAGCTGTTCCTCTGCCACAGAAATGAGGGGGGGGCATGGCCAAAAGAAAGAGGGCAAGAGAGACAGAGAGGGGCGAGGAAGAAAGAAAGACACACAGAGAACAAACCCGAATTGAAAGATAAAATAAGATTCAGAGAAAGGAAAAAAAGGATAAAGAGAAATGAAGGAAACTTTTCAGGACCGTGATAGATCAACTGAATGTTACTCTGTGATCATAGCTGCTGAGAAAACACCTGAAAATACTGCTAAATAGTTGGAATATATCAATCGGATCTACTGCAGCACCAATAGTTAACCTAAATAAGTTGATCAGTTTGGAAGTAAATAATGAAAAAAGCTCCTGTTGAAGCTGTGCTACTTCCTTCATGTACTTTACTATTAATGCATTTCAGTGGGACAGCAGTGGTAACCTTTACTTTGAAATGGAATTCTCCACAAATGATTTGTAGTTAGACAACTTTAGCTAAAGTAAGACTGACTCTGTGGAGTTTATCTGCACTTTGGAACAAAATGTCATTTTGAAACTGCAGCGACGTAATAAATGTTATCACGTTACTAATAAAGCTTGATAGCAGACCAATATCACATCATGATAGCAACTAGCATTTGCAGCAAACTGTGATTACGAAACAACTTTTTTGGGGAAATACTTCAAATTGGACGAAATTTTGATTTGGCAAAATACTGTATCTCTTCGTCGTACAACATGTTATTGATACAATGGTTCCAATATTGATTGTTTTTCTAACTTGCATGATCTCTAAACTAGAGGTCCATCAATTATCTGCTCCGAGATTCAACATCTCAGATTTTTGGTACTGTTTCTGTTTTTTTTTTTTTTTTTTTACCAGTCACAATCAAATAAACTTATCTGCCATTAATATGCTGTGGTCATGAGTAAAGTCCCGCCCACAGCACTATCTGATTGGTTGCACATGACGAGTACCAGCCAATCGGCGATGAAGCATAAAAGTTAAAAAGATCCGTTTTGATTAAACATACGTAAGACATAAATAGACAAAGGAATATCAACAAAGTTTTGTGTTTGTATTTGTCTACATTTTGACACTAGAAAGGTAATTTTTTTTAATCACAAATAGATGTTGGTTCTGAGTACAGATTGTTCATTTTCTTCACTGCTAATTGGCCGACCCTTGCTTTAAACAGATTCCCATGTCCAGTTACATACGAACACAGTCATCTCTTCATGACTGCTCATAGAGCTGCTTATCAAATCATTGAGGGTCAGCAGAAGCTAACAAACCTGGAGTAGAGAAGATTAAACTCTGAACAGGAAAATGGTAGACAGTGGAGCAAAGCAAAGAGCTAATTAACTGAACTGCCCTATTATTCATATTGAATTGTAACGATAATACACATACAAAATAATACACACATCATGGGCAATGTATCGTGACAGCATCATATCGTTAGCTACTCTGTAATTCTCACCTCTCACACATCTTCACCATGAGAACGACACAAAACAAAAGTCGCACTGAGAGACGGCATTAAATACATTCAATTATGTGATTACCAAAGAAAACAAGGGCTGACGTTGAAGCAGCTGGAGTTATTAAATACTATGGAGGCATTTAACTTGTTTTGCGCAAAGGGAAAAAGACACTGAGTGAAGCTTTTTCCAGCAGCGCAGCATCTCACTCAGCTCATCTGACCGGGAACATGTTAGCACGAGTCAGCCACAGTTAGAAATTTACATTTTTTCCTCCACTGAGCGGTTAAAGTCTCTCCTGAGTGTTGTACATCAAACAATTCAATAAAGAGATGCATTGAAAAGGGAGCGAAAAGCTCTCCAACCCAACAACCTTGGTCACTGCTTGCCAAGTGTCGCTTTTTTTTTCCTATCCGTTAGCTCAGTGGCTAATGGAACAATGGGTGTGACTGCAAATCATGGCACCTTCATTTAACCCTCCTCTGTCAAGTGAGGATTAAATAAAAGATGTATGAAAGGCAGCTGACAGGTCACAGCAGCTTCTTTCATTGCGGGCTTTCTGTTCATCTGATACAAAAAGCTCAGTTTTGTCTGCAGCTTCAGCAGAATTCACTTCGTTATAACGCACACAGATTGAACTCGGCCTCCATGGGTGAATCCACTAATTGCCTTTAGACAGGTTGAATGCGACGGTGTGTCTGTTGCTATGAGGTTCACGCATAGTAACGTATAATCTCATAATCCTTAGGGTGTAATTAAAAGTTGCACAAGCCTAAATAAGACGTTGAGCATCCTGACTTTCCTACAGAGGTTCACAAATGTTGCAATCAGAACAGTAATCTGAGTGTGCGCATTGGAAACAGTCAGATCAGCACATCTATGTAATAATTCAGCAACGCATGACAGGATTTGTAAATCAAACCGAAGTTTTATCTCATTAGCCTGTGTTTCAGTGAACCCATGATGATGTAAATTGCATTTCAGTGTAATTTAGAAAAGACTTCTACTTGGACTGTTTGCATTTACAGACAACATTTACTGCCATAACCTCTAAAACGCAGAGATCTTTCCTCAAAAGCAGCTGGAGGGTCAGTTATAACCAGTCGGCCCTGCTGTGGAGATAAAGACGATGCAGTTCATCCTTATTCTGACCTCTGATCGAGGGGCTACACACAAAGCTGTAAGCCGGTTTTACCCCTCCCTCCCTCCGATTCTTTTCCTCTGTTACACCTACAACCGAGTACCTTTCTGCCTATTTTTTCTTTTTACCCCTTCTATCCTTCCCCTCAAGGCACCATCCTTCAACAATTTATCCCTCCATCTTCTCCTCTGTCTCTCTGTGGGGAATGGCCCAGTAATGCCAGACTAATAAATCATTCATGGCGTAGCCCCACCATCCCCACTCTTCTTCCTCCTCATCCTCCTCTATCCTGCTATCCTCCTCTCCCTCGCTGCTTTACTGTAGCGGTGACCACAACACCACACCCGCAGACTACAACACACACACACACACACACAAACACACACATAATGAAAATAAGAGTTCATCAGCTCGCTTTTTTGGCTCTCTCCTACACCAGCTTAGATTACTTAAAAAGATTCATCATAAATCGGACGTGGGAGGCAGCATTGCTGGAGCTACAATACAAACGGAGACGTCAAAGCCCAGACAGGTCATAGCCACACCAGACAGATAGAGAGACAGTGGGAGGGGGAGAGAGAGAGAGAGAGAGAGAGATGCACAATGAGGGAGAGAGAGAGGAGGAGGAAGGGATGACTGCGAGCAAATTAGAGGGATCTAACACATAGCTGCACAGTTCTCGTGTGTAGGATGTGTTTAATACGCAGATAAGCAGTTGGTGTTGCTGCATGCGTGTGTAATAACCTCTGGCCAGTAATGAGCGCAACCTTTGAAAGAATACAAACCCCTCACCACAGTCAAACCCTGGCGACATGACCACCATGTTCCAAATTTATGACTTAAAGGAGAATCAGCCTGTTCCCGATGAAAGACCGCGTTCTTTCCAATTTTATGCGACAATAAGGGCCGAAATGACGCGACAGCTTTCCTGCTGTTCGGATCTATTTTTTACATTCAGCAGAAAATGAATAAGCCTGACAAATCCTCCTCCCTTTCACTCCTCATGTTGTCCTTTAAGAGAATACGGCAGCACCTTCAGTCACGCACGCATAAAGCCAAGGGTCATTGGCCACCAAAACGTCCAAACACAACACTAACCGCAGTAATGCTGAATGCGTGTGCATGACCTGTTAAATTGCCCCCCAGGGCCTCTGATGGCCCTTTAGTGTGATACCCCCTCTTGCCCCGCCCACACACAACCTCAAACTGCCTTTTATTTTTTAACAGCCTGCAGTGAAACTATTTATTTTGTGGTAACAATGTGTTATTAGTTAATCCATTGAACATGTGACTTTGAGGAGGCGTGAGAAAGCCGCTCTTTGTTTGGAGAGGAGGACAGTGTTGAGTAATTCAGATCTTTCACAAAGCCTTAACAGAATCATACTGGTGCTTTGGACTAGACTCTGCTCCAGCGGTGATCCTTTTAGATTAGTTTACAACTTCCAAGGCAACAACTGTTCTGTTATTTCACTTTTCAGTATAATTAAACTTTGTAGATATGTGAAACGTTCTTGAAATAGAAACCCTGTGTAAGTGAACATTCAGTTATCTTTTGTTCAGAGACAGCTAGTAGCTCCAATCAGCTGTTGATAACTCTTCCTTGCTGATGCATTCAAGTGTTCCTGGGAAGCTAGAGTAGAGCCACACCAATACTGAACAGTATGTATATGCATGACCGTTCAAAAGTTTGGGGTCACCCACACAATTTCATGTTTTCCATGAAAATTCACACCTTTATTTGTGTGTTAACATAACAGCACAAGGGTTTTCTAATCATCAATGAGCCTTTCAACACCATTAGCTAACACCATGTAGCATTAGAACACAGGAGTGATGGTTGCTGGAAATGTTCCTCTGTACCCCTATAAAGATATTCTATTAAAAATCAGTTGTTTCCAGCTAGAATAATCATTTACCACATTAACAATGTCTAGACTCTACTTCTGATTAATTTAATGTTATCTCCACTGGAAAAAAAAACACTTTTCTTTCAAAAATAAGGACATTTCTAAGTGACCCCAAACTTTATACATATATATATATATATATATATATATATATACACACAATCTGCTACATGTGCCTCAATCAGCTCCTTCTCTAACATGTTCAGCATGAGAAAATAAGCAAAAACATATCTATCCATATTGGACACCATATACATCAATTCTAATATCGCAGTCGGGCCCAAAACTAAAATATCCAGGACACCCACAACATTAAAGATGCACTGCTTGTCTTCTCAGGCAGTTTGTTAAACAGAATATCAGAAATGTATCAAGGTTGAATCACAGTACTTGTGAGTGCTGATTATTATTTAATTAGCATTGTAAGAATTGCATCATATTTATTTTGGGGCTTTTGTGTTTCTGTGTTGCTAGAAAGAGGCAGGAAATGCAGAGGAAGTGAGCAGCAGAACTGCATGCAGTAAACAGTTTTACAGTCGAGATTTGACTACAAGACTACAGTTCATGTAGTCTCACATACCCACAGCTATCTCTACAGTACCTATTATCATTCTGCTAAAGGTGAATAAACACCTTGGCTTCCTTGGATTTCTCTAAACCAATCACAGTTGTCTTAGTTGGCGTTCAGTGCAGGATGCAGCAATGGTGTCCCTGCAAAATAATGTCGGGAGAATTTCTTTGCACACTGTGATTCGAGCACTGTCATCAAAATAGTTTGCTCACTGAAAGAAGGTTGATGTTGCCGCTTCCCAAAGTGGTCATCAGGTCACCCGGCATCATAGCGGATCTTAAAGAACCTCATATTTATAACCTTACGGTGACAGCAGCAAATGAAAAGTGAGACACAGACGTCCGCAGTACATTTCACTCCAATAGTACAGGCAGTATATGAATGATGATCACAGTTTTAAGGTATACTGATTGCACTCTCCTCACATGAATCACTCAGTCCATCCACTTACTGTCACTCTCCATGTCAGCTGTTTCTTATTACCAATAATGCTCTGCTAAGTGTTGCCAGTAAGTGATGCCTGAATCAGTCATCCTCTCCCGTGGGGTGATTAACAAATGTCCATCTGCTCCAGATGATCAAAAGGCCGATGAAATCCTACAACTTGCTGATGTATTATTGTTGGAAACACATTAATGCATTTCTCATTTCTCTGATGAAAGTTGCCTAGATTCCACCACACCTCAACCTGAACCCCCTTTCATCACGCTAACTCCGGCTCACAACCCACCACTAGCAGGATGTGCACAGTTTTTGCATGAATTCTCGGAAAATTCTTTGAAGCCAGGGAAGTCGTATCATTTAAGAGCAGCTGTCAGTCGTCTGATCCACGTTATGCATCCAAGATACCCGCTTAATACATTCCCCCAAAGTAAGCCAGGCTCAACACCGCTGTAGCACAGGTCTTTGAGGGTGTAATCTTTTAAACATGAGAATGAACAAGTCAGACAGACAAATTTAAGCCCATGTAGACCTCTTTGAGTCTATTGTATTTGAATTAATGGCCAATATAACCAGCAAATTAGACAGAGATGGAATGTAGCCTATGCATGCAGCACAAGACAAGGAGCCTCAGGAAATTGAAAGCAAAAGGGCATGGAGTCCATTTAAATTTAGTAAAACACATGCTGCACTGTACTACTAACCTAGTTCTGGATTCAACGAACACTAAAAATGGTGCAGCGGAGATTCTCTGTGTCAAATAAGAAGACTTTAAATAACTGGCTAAATTAGGAAATCTGGTGAGATGATTTTGTTACATATATATGAGGCGATGGGCGTTAAAATCAGTCCCACAGTGTCCCATAATTCCGAATATTATCCTGAGGGACCCCTGCTGGTCCCTGGACCCCACTTTGGGAAACCACGGGTTTACACTATTTGGCAGAGCCTCATTCAATGACAGTACAGCGAGGCACTTGTGTGTTTGCCATAGATAGCATGTTCATTTAATGAGTGAATAATATCCCCCTGCATGTCCAATGAACTGTGGGCTGGGGGCATGGGCCAGGGGCAGGAGGGGGTGATAGCAACACAATAGGAGTGTTAGGGAGTGTGGGAACCAATTCTCCCCGGGACAATAGACACTTCCCAGTGGCCACAGCGTGCCCATTCACTATCAGCTGCTGGGCCGGCGTAGCGCGGCGCTGAATATGCACCAGCTCAGCACAATGCTGCTTTCTCCCAAACAAGACCAGACTGTTTCCTATCCCAAAGACAACACAGGGCAGCTCTAGCCTATACACAGCCTCATTCTCACATAAGCAGTCTCTTTCTCACTCACTCCGTGCCTGCATGTCTCTCTCGCTTTCTCTCGCTGTCACACACACCAACAGGAGGGTAGCAACAAGGCCAGGGATTGTGGAGATTGTGGCTGGGGCTGCCGTGCCGTAACTAGGCCACTGTTTCTCTCCACCGCCAGAGCTGCTGGTCGTCGAGATATTCTGGGCTGAAATGTTATTAGCGTAACCCAGTTTACCCACTACCAGGTGACTGCTGGAAGAGGCGCTCCCCACAGGGACAGACACCGTCAAGGACGATGCACACCAAGATGTGGGAAGAAGGAGGAGCAGAAAGGAAGGAGGGTGAGGAGGAAGGTGGAGGTGAAGCAGGAGAAATGAGATGAAAGGTGTGATTAGCCGCTGAATCCGGCAGTCAGAGAAAATCACGGCTGGACACTGGCAGATGTGTGCAGCTGAGAGTTAGTGTGTTTGTTTCTGTGTGTGACCCAGGCGCTAACCGGTACCCAACCTTCTCCTTTTGTGTGCGTGCCCTCTGGTTGCTGTGACAACGGAGCCTGAGAACCAGAAGGCAGGGAGGGGCTGAGAGAGAGGAGGGCGAGTGACACAAGCGTGAGAGTTTTTAAATGTCGCCGCTTTCACACAAACACACACACACAGACGTGTCTCCATCGCTGCAGGAGGCATTACATTGACTTACATTCATCACCTGAGATGTGCCATAATGACAGCTTGCCTCGCCCAGACATAAACCAAACATTATATTAAAATTCAACCACAGAACAACGTGAGCGATGCAGGCGATACACACAGCCCAGATGAAGCAAGCAGGTATTATCCTGTGTCAACACAGAATGTAGCACTAAGATATCGACTGGATTAGCAATAAAAGTCAGTAATGGATCAACTATTATTTTATAGCAACATTTCATTGATCCCTACACTCACCCATGACTCATGAGCTCTCACTCTGACTGGGATTTATTCAGCTCAGGCTACATTACACAAGACATCTACACATTTCAGCTGCATGCAGCAGGCATCAAAACAGGGAATTTCTCAACATATTGTACCTTTTCCCTGATTCTATTCCTCAAATAGCATGCTTTGTCAGATTAATGACTTTATTGTAAATTAAACAGCATATACTATTACTTTGCATGCTTTTTATTTTACAACAGATGCTCATGATGCAGTCTGGATTTTAAAGTTACTAATTCCCACCATGCATCCAGTCTTGCATGTTAAGTCAGTCTTCTTGTGTGGAATTAATCAAGTGTATCTGAACATCATTGGGTTAAACTGAGTGGTACGGTTTTAGAACAACACTATATATGTATCTGCATTACTTGGAGATTTTTCACAAAACAAAAGCCAGCGTGTAGACCCATAATATGACATCAAGCCAAACAGAAATATGACAAACTTCCAAAGCTGGAGCACAATGACTAATCAAATTAAAAGCTTCCACTTTATTGTATTCTGGAAATCTGCTGTGTGAGAAGCACCTGTGTCAGCTGCAACCCAGCTTCTATTAGAAATGTAACCATTTTAAAAGTAGTTTAAAAATCACTCAATAATTTAAGTTTTATAAAACATACGACACATGAGCTGTGCACCTTGACATCAAGTAAGTCTGATTTAATGCACCTGAATGTCACAAGTACTGAATTACAGCTGAGCCCTGTCTGTGCATGAGTTCTTGGAGACTTAGAAATATACTTCACCTTTATATTTACTGACCTGATCTCTTTGTGTTTAATGCATTAATAAGTGAATTTATTCTTGCATTCAGCTGCATGTCCTTGCGGGGTCTACAGGCCGCTCAGACTGAAGCTAAAGCAAATCAGACACCTTAAAATCCGAGCTCCTCTGCAACTCCAACACTTTCTGAGAGGAGCTTTCGAGTTGAATGTAGATTCGATAGATCTCTGACTAGAGATGGTAGAAGGAACAAATTATTATATTGAAAATTTAAAGCCATTTTCATGTTTTAGCAGGTTTTGCTAACAGCTGCTATCCGGCGCAGCAGCAGATATTCGACTTTCTGTAGATTCTCAACCATTCAGCATTACCCGAGATGATCCTCTGCTTCTTTGCTTTAAAATCTGCACTAACTTCCCCGACAAGCACATCTTTTATTCGGATTATTCCAACAATCCGAGCGTCATTTAAAGCACAATGGCTGCCATGTCAAGGACTCCCTGCGCATTTCCTCGCGTCAACACGTTTCCTACCTGCATGGAATCGGCGCTGATTATTTCGCCCTGAAGCCGTTTTCCGAGCTCGATCGCCAGTTTGGACTTGCCGGTGCCGGTAGCTCCTAAAATCACCACCAGAGACGGGACCATCGCTCTCTGTAAGGCGCGCTGCACGCTCAGAGTGGACGCCGCCATGATGCTGCCTCCTCGGCAGCCCAGCTGACGGCGCCGCGCATGCGCGTTTGGGAAAGAGATGACAGATGGGTTCTGTTGCCAAGGGAATGAGCAGTTGTTACTGTGGCAACGTGGATTGATGGGGGGATTATGTGGGGTTGTGTATGTGTATATATGAGTTTATTTTATTTAGGATATTTTTAGTATTTCAGGCTTTCTGCTGTGAATTCCGCTGATTGGTTCCCACAGTTTTACTACTGGGTCACTGCAGTGTGGGTTATTCTGGCAACAAGTCATCATAATTGATTTATGTTGCTTTCATGCTGCATTTGAGCAAACATCAGATTGCTGGCTTCATTTACGATATCTGTGAAATGCTTTACGGAGACAATTTCATCAGCATTAGTCGCCTATTGTTTCTATGGAAACTGTCAGAGCTCTGCAGTAGTAGAGCAAAGATGCTTGTTGCCATGGTTAAGATGCCAGGAGGGGTTACCTTGGAGACTGCTGAAAACAAATAGTGCATGGGGGAGAGGAAGATATATGTTCATTTATACAAGCGGTTCTAATAGGTGGAAGAAAACGTGTATTGTAATAAAAGTCTGACCCAGGTCAAAATGAGACATAAAGGGATGCTATATCCAGATATTTGTGATATTTGTAGCCATAAGATTTCTTCTTTTTTTTTTTTGAGAAGGAGACAAAGAGACCACACAAACAAGTCATTATTGATGTCAAACCAAGAAATTTATTATTTTTTCTGACTTACTCTTCATACATAGAGGCTTATGAGGTACAGAAAATAAAACAAAGTGCTGAGACAAGGCTCCAAAATCACCACCGTTGAACTCACCAAGTAAATAAGCAACGTCCACTGCTGCTATGACTGTGCCACAGCAGAGACCAGTGACCAATACAAGTCAAAGAAAAACAAATAGTAAAAAAATCTGTGCAATCCACTGCTGTGGGTACACCATACTCGAGCAAAAAAAAAAAAAAAAATCCAATCAGGGCTACTGGTGGTTTGTGCTGAATTAATTAGCATTTTTGAGGAAGGAAGAGGAAGAAGGGAAACAATGATATCTTTAAGTATTTATTCAACCCAATCCATCAGGACTCTGACGTGTTGCTCCATTTTCCATGTCTGAAGTGACTTTTGAGGTTATTTTATGCATACAGCATGTTATAATAGGGGGCATTTTTCTCAAGCGCAGCCTATGGCCCTATCACAAAAGCTACGGGCTGCATGGATTTTCCTGAGTGCTTATAAAGCAGGGCATGCTACTCGTCATGATAGAGTCATATACAGTACTAGATCCAGGGCTACAGTGTTGTCTGTCACATGGCTTACGGGGCAATAGGCAGCACCAGGCTTGCAAAAAAAAAAAAAAAGGTCACCAAGGGCTACACACAACCAGAAGTTTAATCGGTAGATCCTCTTAAGTCCCCACCCTCCTCCACACCACATCTAAGAGTGCTACAGCTACAGTGACTGGATTAAATACAAGAGCATTCAGGTGCTTCCCACTCCAGAGAGAGAAAGCAGAGCACACGTACCAATTTTCAGCACATAACCACCAATAAAGCCCCGCCAGCTACAGTAACGAAAACAGTCATTAGCTCACACTGAAACACAACTCGGTAGGAAAATATAGTATAAAACTTTTGTCAACTCTGACTTGTACAAATAAAGAAACCCCAGAGACAGAAAAGTAATGAGCAGTAAAACAAGTAGGCTTTGCAAAAAAAAAAGAAAAAAAATGTGACAAAGTGGCTAGTGTGATCAATGTCCAAAGTGTTTTATTTTGACTCTTTTTCATAATCATTTTATTAACAAAAATATAAGCTTTGAGTTATCTTTGAAAAGCCAGCAAGCTTGGCCCCGGTTTAAGATGCAGGGCCCGAACAAAAACTAGGATGAGTATAGTAGACAGCTCTGGTTTTGGTTTGGAAGGGACTGTACAGTAAGGGTCCTATATACATAACATCCAACTGGATAGCCTACATACATTGAAAGGCTTCTAAAGGCATTACATAAACAAAAAATACAAACATATCAGACAGCAAGATGAAAGAAATATACAGTTAGAACTCAGTGGGCTTCATTCCCAAGCAAAAAAGATGGCCTTTCTGATGTTGTTCAAACACAGATTCAATTTAAGCCATTCTTGAAAAGTTTCTTTTTAGGCCATTAACTGAAGCCGACATTCAACTTTTGGCTGGTCTCCATGGCACAACAATAATAAAGTCTTCAATAGGGTTTTTGCAGATTTTTTTTCATGAAAATCAGTTGAATCTCAAACAATGTCTGCATGGCAACATATTATTTTCTCCAAATAATTCTACAAGAACAGGCTCTTAATGTGGGCATGATGCTGCTCTCCAAACATCTGTGATGCAAGAAGGAAATACTGAAGTTACCAGTGGAGCCTGCAGGCACAGAGGTTTAAGATTTAACCTCGTCTGTTCCAGATATGCAGAGTGACACTGTATCCTTTCAGCTGCAACATTACTCTTGAAAGTCTCGGGCATGAATGAAGCTAGAAACTCTACTGATGAGGAAAAGGAGCGAAGAAACAACCAGGAACAAACAGAGAAAAGTACAGCTATTGTGAGATAATGACAGGAAATAAAGAGAAATAAAACAGAGCAGGGGAAAAAAGGCTCAACTTGAAATTTACAAGTTGTGTGCCAAGCACTAAGCAGCAGAGGACCATAGAAGAGATTAACTTTGCAGGGGGGGGTTTACAAAGAAACTTCAGGGAGATATCACAGCTGTGCAAGCACAACAAGCCCTGTCACAATCAAGGAGACCAGTGCAGCCGTTAACAGCACAGTTGAAGCAGTTTATCAAATAAACACTGCTGCAGTCACAGCAGGCCTTCCTGCAGCAAACAACAGTTTGGAATATTTTTCACAAGGGGGGATAAAACAGTTTGACAAATCTATACTGAGTGATCATGGACATATCAATCTGCCCATAAAATGCCCCATAACATCAGTCCCTAGCTTGCTGTCCTGACGGCTTGCGACCTTGTCAATCACTCAGAAGCTAATGTGCAAACCACAAAAATAAGAAAAAAAAAATTAAATCCACCCGCACTATTCCAATGTGACCAACTCAAAGTGAACATTAGTGTCTTTTCTCCTTCATATAGTCCCCATTCAGTTCTGTGAGTGTACGTGTGAGGCGACAGCTGATCCCGTCGTTCAGGACCTTTTGAGCTGAGCCAGCCTCTGCAGCAGCTGCAGCTGCCTGGCTTTCAGCTGCTTCCTCTCCTGAGTCTTCTGCCTCTCGCTGGCGTGCAGCTGCTGCAGGTACTCCGTGGCCCGGGTCAGGATCGCCACTTTTGGAGTCTTGGGGCAGTCCGCTAAGCCCGGGATCTCGTCCCGCAGTGACAGAAACCGCGAGCGCAGGTCATTTCGTCGCTTGCGCTCCAGGAAGTTGTGCGCCTTGCGTTTGTCTGTGTCCTCGCAGTCAGACGACTGGGGGCTGGAGAGGTGGTGGAAGGAGTGGGGCTTGGAGGGGGAGCTTTGATGATGGGAGGAGGAAGAAGAGGGGGGAGATGAAGGCGACGAGGAGGAGGTAGGAGACGAGGCGCTGAGGTTAGGGGACTCCGACCTGACTCCCGCCGCCGTCACGTGAGACTTTCTGCTGTCCAAGTTCAGGGGGGCGTGGCCCGGCCGGGGCTGCTGGTAGTGAGAGTTCTGGTGGGGCTGGGTCACCTGAGTGGAGGCCTCCTGCCGGACTCTCTTGCGTGGCGGCTCGGCCGGCGTCGGCAGAGTGTCCGGGGAGGGGGCAGCGTAGTTGTGCTGCTGTTGGTGGATGGAAATGTGGAAACGCTTCATGCCAGGGTCGAAGGGGTCCGCTCGCACCGTTATGGTCACCGGCTTACGGGTGTTGACCAGACGACGAGGTTTACGCTGCTGCTTGTGCTCCACCGTCACCACATCAATCTCCTCCTCATCCTCATCTTTGTCATCTTCATCATCTGAAAAGAGATATTTAATAAACTGAATGTTTCAGGAACATTTTAAAAAGACTGCAAATGACAGCTGATTTGAAAAAGTGGGAGTGACATCAGGAGTGACTGAGCAACCCCAGTGGACACACTCACTGTGGCCTTCTGCCTCCTCAATCAATTACACCCTACTGTAAAAATGAACTCACAACCTCATGAAATCAGCATGATCACTCTCCCTCTCTCGGAGAACACACACTCACAAATGCTCTGAATCATCATTGCATTAGGTCAGCTCCCTGAGTGGAAATTCCCTCTCTTCATTCATGTGGACAGAGTGAGGATGAGAGGCAGAGACAGGTTGGGTTAAAAAGCACTCAGGTGCAAATCGACAATGCTTCAACTTGTTAAAACGAGCCCACTAATATTCAGTGTGTTTAAAACCATTTGCTGCTCCGTTTACTGGTGTGAAAACTGGGTATTAAACTTGACGAAAAGGTCTCATTGACTTGATTCCTGCAAACTGACTGGACTCTTGGGAGGTTTTCAGCGCTCTTGTAAAGTGATACACTCTTTTAAAGTAATTGCACTTGTGTAGATGTGACTGCTCAGAATCTCTATACGATGGGGACGGACAAAAAGCTGCCTGTCTATTATTCTTAACACAATTCATGTGACAAAAGATGACATCTCATATTACAAGGCACGCGGAATAAATTCTTTCAACTAACCCTATAATAGGCCTTCAGTGAAGCTGAAGCACACATTTATTTCCTGCGATTGCTCATTCTCCTCTTCTTTGAGCACATATTATCCCCTGAAACGGTGTGAAACGCTCCCTCCAACTCGTTTCAAAGAATTCTGCAGGCCCAGCCGACCTCGTAAATGGCTAATCCTGCTCTATTCACAGCCCGGGCTGGCTCGGACCAAATCCACCCACTGACACAATTGGCGCCGCAGCCTGTTGAGCGCAGGAATGCAGCAACAAGTTCCCTTTGTGACATTCCACACACCATTATGCATGGTCCAAGCTCAGCATCACATGGCAGCCTACATACCACACTCAATCATATGGGTTCAGGGGATGGAAAATGGGGAAAAAAATCTAAAGTCGGTCTTTAGTAAGGGAAAATGTAGGCTAGACATAACTAAAAGAGGCGTGATTTCTTTTCCTTCCCCTCCTTTGCCTCGGTGTTACATAAAGTTCCAATAAGCACCACTCTTTATTGAATTCATGTCAAATCCGCACCGGGGAGCGTGGAGAGGATATTGTTATCATAAGTCAGACTGGAGGAGCAGGGAGAAGGAGCAGCTGGTCTGCTGGAGCCCTGCCAAGGAGCAGATGTTTCAATGGGCGTGTCTCTCTCTGGGCTTCAAGCATGTGTTGCATGCACCAAGGTAACGCAATGCAGTCATCATGTGCCATGCCAGCCATTAGTGCCAAACCAAAGCGGAATATTGACTAAATTAGTCAAAATGGCATGATATTTCAGATCTCATACACTCTCAGTCACAATTACAGAAACAATAATTTGAGTGGACAGGCAAAGAGAGATTACAAAGTGCACACCTTTTAGGAAAATGTGAAACAATATAATCTTTATGACCACTAAACTAACTAAAATAACACACTGATGCTCCAACTCAAACTACAACACAGCTTCTAGTGGCTCTTCCTCTATGTTTAAAAAAAAAAAGAAGCCTGAGTTGCATATTTCGTGTGCTACTGACCTGATGAGTCGGTGTGTGACTCAGAACCGGAGGACACTTGTTTCTTGCATCCACCGGTTAACGGGAAGGTCAGCACCGCAGCCGGGTCCACGCAGTCCGCAGCCAAGCCGCTCAGGGCCGAGGTGTCTGCGGGGGCTGCACCCTGCACCCTCCCCGGGGATGCGACTGCAGACCCGGCGGCGACTTTGGCAGCCGTCCCGGGACAGGAGGCGCAGCGCTCCCCTACTACTCTCTCCAGCTGCTGTCCGGCCGAGAAGCCGCTCCACATGCAGTCCTGGATGATGATGGAGCTCAGGTTCCCGAAGGAGTCGTTGGCTGTGGTCAGTCTGCAGGGCAGGTCCTGCTGCTGTTGTTGCTGCTGCTGCTGCTCGTCCTCCTGCCCCAAGAACTGAGAGACCCACTCCAGTTTATCCCCCAGAGACGGGCACAGCAGCCCGACCCTGCCCGACCCTTCCACCGCCCGGATGGGGGACATGGGCGGGGTCGGCACCAGCTCGAATTTCTTCCAGATGTCCTCGCTGGGCGCAGTGGACTTGAAGAAATCCTCGTCCGGGTCGTGGTCGTCGTAGAAATAATGCTGGTAGTGGTCGAGGTGGTCCATGTCCCAGCTCTCATAACGAGGCGCGGTGGAGCTGATGCCCGGCATGGGGGCTGCAGGCAACGGGGTGAAATCACTCCCTGTTCCCGGTGTCTGCAGAGACGCACAGAGCCAAGAGTTGTGTCAGAACTGAGCCTTATTCTCATCCCAATAATCCCACCGCTGTCTGAGGGCTCGAGCATAATGCAGCTATTTTGCATACACCATAGTAGTTTGTTCATGGGAACCGGAGGCTGCTGCACTACCATTCAAGAAAAACAATGTGCGTAAAAGGTGATCATTTAAGGTTCCTGTTTACCAGTTACAACTACAACAGAGTAGAGAGTTGTAAAGCTGACAGACTGCAACAAATGGCGACTTTTTCCCAAAAGCATAAGCAGCTAATAAAGCCTCCTGTGCTTCAATACTGCAAGGTTAAAGTTAGACTACTCTGCATTGTTGCTGAGAAGTTCCAAGTTTCGCAACAGTGTTTCATTACATAACACTGTTTTAGTAGTATACTGTGACAGCAGGCAGAGGAGGGGGACTGCTGCTCACTGCTCCAAATTCCATTTAAATACATTAATTGGACAGACAGGTACCCGTCCAGTCTGCCTGCCACATGGACCCGGTTCGGACGGGAGGGGGTCGTATGTAAAGTGGTTTATTTTAGCTCCTCCTCGGTTCAAACTCCTTATCAAGCTCAAAGAATTCAGCTGCGACTACAAAAAAAAACAAAAAAAAAACACCGATCAGTTAATTAAGCAGCAGGCGCGCAGGAAAAGGCTTGAAACTTTACCCGGTTTGATCTGAAACACCTATTCCCTCTGTTTGTAGTAACACTTAAGAGAAGTTGCTGCGAAATGTTAAAAAGAAAAGAGTTTACCTGGCGTTGAGAGTGAGAAACCTGTCTGCGTCTTCATAGATCCGCCGTGCGTAAATTTAAGTCTCCATAAAGCAGCAGCAGGCGCAAGGATTCCTCCCGAAGCGTAAACGGCGAGATTTTCCCCGCTTTGTGTCTTTTTTTCTGTTTTGTTTTGGGGGTTTTTCTCAGGTGATAAACAGCCTCTAAAGGTAAAAGAGTCCGTTTGGTCTCGGTCCCACCACTCACAGGGCTGGATAGAGCGCTTGGCTGTGGTCACTTTCTTTGCAGACTACTGCACTATATGATCCGGGTGGAAGGAGAGTTGGCTGTTATGCATAAAAGGCGGGTCGTAGTAGCAGAGCCACGCCTGCTGTTTAAAGGAGCAGTGCACTCAATACTCAGCAGCAGCAGCAACAGCAGAAGAGAGTTATATGACACTGATTTCACAAGATGACTGCTTTTGCAATGGGCTAATTATGCACACATAACAAGAATGTGTGAGAGTGCAAACACACTGGTGCGAATGCATGAGCACCTGTGTGTAACCGGCATAAAAGAGCGATTTGAAATAAAAAGGAGGCCGTCTTCCAACAGATAAGCAGTCGCTGAAGCGCGTGTGTGGTCACAGCGATTTCACGTGCACATATGGCTGCAGTATCTGGTGTCACTCATGCATCTCAGAGTCTCTGTGATCGATAGAAAGCTTCTGATGTAACCCACCCTCCTCCTGAGGATCAGTATGGAGGCGTCGCTGTGCGTCTGCCCTGTCATTTGGTGTCTTTTCCGCAGCTGCTGACACTTGCCACTTCTTGGTAGTCGTGAAACTGTGCCACACAAACTTCAGGCCCCTCTCATCCTGACTTGATTGGGTAACATCCTCCCTCTGAAGTTCGGCCCCCCTCCAGCTCGGCGGCGAAGCAGACACCGTGAAATCCTCGTCTGTCCACCTCATCTTCCCATCCACCTCAGACGCCCACCCTCCTTCCTCAAATCTTCTGTCACTCATCCTCCATTCTCCTCGCTCTCGCCTACTTCTCTCCTAACTACCCCTCCCTGGCCCCCTCATGCGCTTTTATCCCCCAGTCACCCCTGATCAAAAAGATCTTGACCCTACATGAAGCGGCGGAGACTTTGGAGGGTTATATCCTCCGTTTCCCAGGAGAGGCCCTACAAAGACACAGTACTAACAGACTTGAGAAACAGAAGCAGCAATCTTTCAGTTTCCCCGCCTGTATCACTTTCTCTCTTTCTCTCTCTTCTCAGCCCATCCTGGTCCTGATCTCTCTTTCTCTTGCCGCTTTCATCTCGTTCCTCTCTGTCCTCTTCCTTGTTTCATACTTTGAAATGCTTAATCTGCCTCCTCTCTTTGAATTAATCATCAAAAGTGAATGAGTGCAAGAACGAGCTCCTCAAAATGTACAAAGAAATGTCTTTTTAGATCAAATAAGTAAGTGAGTTTAAGGAGTCCCTGAGGCTTTAATCATTTGCATGAACAAAAATTGGCACTGTCTTATTTAAGGACAACATTAAATTAGTGAGTAAATGTAAATATGATGTATGTGATTGTGACTGTGAGGCTCCCAGGGATATCGTTAGAGTAATTTCCCTGTGGACTAGCTGGAAAATAGGAGGAGTAACTTGTGATGTGCACTGAAGCTGTGATCTATCTTCCTTTAGTTTTTCTCTAACCACAAAGCACCCATACATGATGCAGACATGCTGCAAACAGTCTCATAGGATTACTGAAATGTTATCAGTCACAAGAAAGCCTACCAATTAAGTGATATCTTCTATAGACAAGCTGATGGTGTTGATGTGCACCCTGAAGATTAATATGTAACCGCATGGTGCTAGTGTGTAGCTGCTGAAAGCAAAAACATGAGTTGATGTGAATTGAATTCTTGGTTAGTTTAGCATAAAGACTGCCCTGGTTGTGCCTAACTGTTAAAAAAGTGAGACTTCTCTCATATGCAAAGCATGAAAATCAACGAGAGGTGACATAGTCCCTGCTATGGAACCACAATACTAGATCTGGGAGGAGGTCAGGGTGAATGCATGGGTCAACTAAACATTTGATTTCAACACAAGTTTGTTTCTTTTAACCGTGACTCTCCAGTAATTTTAATGTCCTTCTTTGGTCTTGATAAAAACCCATAAATACCCATCACTGTGTATCAAGAAGTTTGTCTCATTTCTACCTAGATGCTCAAACGGTGTCCGCAAGTGTCCACTTGAGTACGCAGTGTTCATGCTTGGCAGTATTTTGCATGCAGAATTCATAGATACAGTCTTCCATGTGGACTCCCGTGGAATGGAAAAGCAATATAACAAGAAAAGCACTCAGAAAGTGAAGTACTCTGCCAAGGCTGCTCAGTCGTTGTATGATTTCCAATGGATAAGTCCCAATACATCCACAGCTGTCAATTTGAAGAATGATCACAATCATGTGATCATCAGCAGGCAGCTGAAGTAGTATTCACTTGTCATAGTTACAGTGATGCCATGCCTCTATCTTGCAATGATACAGAAATCTTTAACAAATTCATGGATCCACACTATAAGCCGCAGGACTGACAAAACCTAATCACTTGGTCCTTGTGTCATTTCTGACCTTCCCTGAAAATTTCACCTACATCTGTGAACCTGTTTTTTAGTAATGCTGCTAACAGACAGACAGACCAACACCGATCATCACATAACTCCACCACAATCCTTGGCGGAGTAATAGCAACTTAACCTGGCAATAGCCAGATTAGTAATTGTGTAGTACTTGATAGTACTCCACAATATCAATCTGGGACCGCTCCATGTAAATCCGTTCGGAGGAAAGAGGCACGGATTGGACAATGCAACAGTATGTCTCTGACAGGTTTGTTTTTAGCCAGTCGCGGGATCTTCACAACGAGCGGAGCCAATTGGTAGATTAAACTCTTACCAAAACCCGTAGGTAAAAAAGCACAAACATCTTTACCATCCAGAAATGCGCAAAGCGCCTCTTGTTGTTCTTCCTTCAAAGAAGCGATAGGAGATTCAGCTAAAACTGACTTAATAGCAGCATCTACACGATCGTTGTCCTCCGTTGCCATGTTTGTTTTGATCTACTGGCGCTTGGTGTCGTCTTCACACCCGGATATCCCGCCCCACACACGAATACTGCTGCGTGATTGGCCAACTTGGCTCTGTACGAACAGTGAATGCGGGAGCGGAGCAAGATGGTTTCTTGAGTGATTTGTGAACTCACAAATATCGCGAAAAATCAACTTGCTGGCAAGGTTAATAGTAACTACACGTCTGGAGTGTCCACAAGAAAGTGTAATCAAGGCTTCCTGGAGTTGCTTTCTTTAGAGCAGGGGTGTCAAACTCATTTTGGTCCAGGGTCCGCATACGGCCTAATTTGATCTCAAAGGGGCTGGACCAGTAAACTTATAGCATAATTACTGAGAAATAACAATAAGTCTAAGTTTTTCCAACATTTTAGTACAAAGGAGAACAAGTATATTAGAAAAATATTTATATGTAATGAACTGTCCTTTTAAAAATTATATTAGAAACAACCAGAGATTAAAATAAGAGCAATTTCAACAACACTACGACTCAGTTTAACATTTATTTGTGTGCATTGTGCATTTCAACTGATCACAGTGATTGTACAATGGCACAACATATTTACTCACAGGTATGTGTAACTTATAAACATAGTCCTGGAATTTAAAAAAAAAAATCTAACTTATCAAGATATAGAGATTTTTTGAAGTCTGTTTTCCACATCTGGAAAGTAATTGTGAACACCTAAATTAACTCTGCACACTTTTAAATCTTAAGTAGCAGCTATTTTATACAGACAGTTAAGAAAGTAAAGTTGTCACCTGCCTTGTTTATGTATAAAAAGTATATGTAAAATATACATAAAAAAACTACATACATAACATGGATGCATCCATTAGAAATAATATTCCATTCAACCAAACACTTTTGTCGTGAATCTGACGACCAACACTGAATTTCACAGTATTTACTACAGCAAGTTTTCATTTAGCAACTGTTTGTTTCCTAGGGCAACAATGTTTAAAGCAACATTTTACAGGATTTATTCCTGAGTTGGATTTGAACCCCTGATCACTATGTATTGCTCCTGTTTATAAGTAGTCCGTTTAACCTGCTGAGCTTCAGGGGATGGTAACTGTTGTAGGTCAAGGGAAAGTAAGCATGAGGACTTGCCGCTGCTGTGTATTCTGGGAACCCGTGTGGTTTTTTTCCAACTTTGTTTTACCAACAACAAATTGTATTTTCAGTTTATTCACAATTACAAATTTAGACATGTTGAGGTACACACGACTGGTCTGATGTGTATTTTCATGTCAAGTAGTACAGCTATTTCAATTTTCATGTTCAAACAAATCAAAATACCAACTCTGCTGAACAGACTGTAGTTACCTTTTTTACAGTGCACGAACTCACAAAATTCCTTGTGTAGCTCAAGAACTCCATTGAGAATCTTTCCTGGACTCAGCCAACACACCTCTGTATGATAAGGAATGTCGGCAAATTCTAAATCTATTTCTCACCAAAAAAAGACTGAAATTGCCGGTGGTTCAAACCTTTAGCTCGGATAAAGTTTACAGTTTGCATTACAGTACTCATTAAATGTTTCATTTTTAACACTTTACCACACAGTGTTTTCTGATGGATGATGCAGTGATATGCTGTCAGCTCACCAGTACACTTCTCCTGCATCTTTACTCGCATCCTCCCCACTTTTTTCACCGTACATCGCCGGTGCTTCATCTGTTGTAAGTCCAACAAGTTTGTCCCAGGGCAGTTTCATGTCGGTTACACTTAGACATACTTTTTCAAAAATGTCTTTTCCTGTCGTTTTCCCGTGCATCGATTTAATGTCCAACATTTCCTCTGTAACGCTCAAATTGGAGTCCACTCCACAGATGAAAACGGCTAGCTGTGCAGTGTCCGTCCTGTCAGTACTTTCATCAACAGCAAGAGAGTATGCAATAAACTTTTTGCTTCTTTCAGTCAACCGTGTTCTTAAATCGGTGGCCATCTGACAAACCCGATCAGCAACTGTATTTCTACTCAGGCTTACATTTGCCAACATCTGCTTTTTGTCTGGACAACTTCAGCATACAGTTCTTCAGAAACTCTCCCTCGGTAAATGGTCTGATTTGGCTATCTCTTCTGCCACAATAAAGCTTGCTTTCACAGCAGCTTCACTTTGTGTTTTCGCTCTGGTAAAAAACGTCTGCTGAGATGTCAGATTCTTCTTTAACTCTTCTACTTTCTGTAGCTTCTGGTCTCCATGCAGGTTTTTCAGCTTGTACCTGATGTTTTGTCTCAAAGCGCCATCTTAGATTAAATTCCTCAATTACAGCCACATTGTTCCACACACGGCTTTACCGGCAATGTCAACATACATACACTCAGCCTCCCATCGCTTTGAAAGGCTCTGTTTTCAGAATGAACTTTTCTTTTCGCGATTGATAAGGGCTAGCATTGACGTTAATGAGGCGGAAATGTTCCCAGGTAACCTATCATTCGGCAAGGCAGCTGTTGCGCTGCATTATGGGATCTGTAGTTTGTGTGTTATCAACGCGTCATATCGTCTGGCTGTAAATGTTATTATTTAAGATTTTGTTCACATTATAAATAAGTTTATATGATTTGATGTTAAAAATAGTATTTCTTAACTTGTACTTTGATTAATTAAATTAGTTAAACGAGTAAAAGGGTTTAACGTTTCATGTAGGAACTACAGTTGCACGGTTTTTGTTCCGTCACGAACTGAGAAAGGGACGGCACAATCGCAGGTCAGGTTCCCGAGCCGATCTGGATACATTTAAGTGATTCTACGGACCGCAAAGACTTTAAGGACACTCTCATGACTGGCAGTGCAACGAGGTATTGTTTGTATTTGTTTGTGAATGTCTGGACGGTGGTTGTTATTGAGAATTCTGTTCTCAAAGTGCTTCCACTGTGCATAATTGCAGTTCTCACGGCGTTAGCTCGACATTAGCCTGATCTGAGCTTGGCATGAATCTGGCACGTGAAGATGAAATCGCTCCAAAGGCCGCCATGAATAGCGCCTGTTCCAAAGAACTACCTGCGTCTGTCATGAAGAGAGTTACAGGGCCATTAATAACGATAATAATAAATCAATGTAAAATGATCTCGCGGGCTGGATATAATTGTATTACGGGCCGGATATGGCCTGCGGGCAGGGCCGGACTGGGAAAGAAATTCAGGCTGGGAGATTTCCAATCAGTCAGGCCACTTCCGCCACCGCAAGGGTTGTGTCACGTGGGATAATGCACCAAAATTTTGTTTTTTTTCCTTCCAAAAATATGCCTTTCACAGTTATGTTATAGCAATTACAACACTACTAAACAGAGAGTAAGTCTATTAAACACAACCATAACGACAGCTCCATACAGTCCAGTACTTTTCTCTTCTCTAATCTCTTCACTACCCTCACCAATTTTTCCAATGTTTTCCTTTTCCTATTATTTATATAACATGTGGAATTAAAAAAATATATATTATTTTGTCAGCAAATCATTTAGATGTCAGCTGGTCATAGCTAATAGTATATGCAAACACCAATGTTCATTTTATAACTGAAAATTGTAAGTCAACTGCCTATCCTACCTGAAGAGGGGGTCTCAAACGTTTTCAGGCTTCCTGCAACCCACCTGACACCTGTGGAGCTTATTTGGGCCAGATATTTTTTATTATATTTTGGCCTTTGAAGTCTGATGATGCATTTGTGAGAAGAACCGACCGTTTGTAAACTTACTTGAAGTAGCAGCATCATTTATTTTCAGCTGTACACTGCTGGACCTGGGCGGGGGTTGATAAAACGTGTGTTATTTTATAACACTTTACCCCTTCCTCCTCGAGCAACCTTTTTTCTTCTCCATCTCCCTCTCATGTCCACCTTTTCTCTTCGTCTTTTCTCGTTTTTTGCCACAGCTTTCTCAGGGTGCTCCATAATCTTCGCTCCTTCCACTCTCGCCTCATATCACCGCTCTGCAGTGCATGCTTCCCCGTTGTCGCTATGAAGGGGCGGGCCATAAAGCAACTAACCAATCATGGCACGTTTCTTCTAAAAAAAATGTCACTTTGACCAATCCCTATCCTTCTGATTTAGAGCTCAGAGCACGTGCTTTGTGTGAGTGACAGGAGGGTGGGCGTGTACTCTGTAAGGCTTCTAGCGCTGCTGTCTCTGGCCTGTCTGCCAAAAAGCCGATCAACTTTTTTCATTGGCCTGCCAGTCCGTGGCTGGCCTGTCCAGGCAGGCCAATAAGGAGGCAGGCCACCGGGAAAAGTCCCGCCTCTCCCGATTGCCAGTCCGGGCCTGCCTGCGGGCCTTGAGTTTGACACATCTGCTTTAGAATATGTAGATCTATGAAATCCCTGCCAGCTCACTGTCAACTCTGCCAAATCACTGTAAAATTTCTCCACACTACACAATGGCAAGTTGTAAATATGTATCAGTTCAGCCATACATGTCCAAAGCAGACACTGATTCTAAGGCTGATACAGATAGCTTCACCTTCCTGATAGACAAGAGCAGTTCATGAGGTATGTTGGGTGGAAAACCTTTGAAATCATCTGTAAACTGCAGTTTCAACATAAAAATGCTCTGCCATGGCTTCAGCTGCTTTTTTCCTCATGTCTTCCAGCGTATGAAAAACACCATATGGACAATGGCGGTCCTTCTTACAATAAACGATCTTTGCCAAAACCTGATCGACTCATTTCTGTGCCTAAAGCTCACTAAACAGGCATAAAAAGAAAAAATAGCTCTCTAATTCCCCAAACATTCCTACAGGTTCTATCAAGGACAAACGATCCATACTGTCATTCAGGTTAGAAGACTTTTTAAAAAAATCCAGCTCCAGCACCTTTAATGTAATATACTTTCAGCCTGAATTCTTGCTGACTCTTGGCCAAAAATTGTATAAATTTTCACAAAATGTTGAGCTACTGCTTTAATAGAAAGCAGCCTTGATAAAACCTTGTGGTCCTCGGTGTCACCTAAACTTCCTTCACTCTTTCCACAGTTTTTCACCTTTTTAATTCCCTACTAGGATTAGAGTTGGAGCAGCTCAGTTTTTTTTTTAAAGAAATCAAATTGACTTGTACACAACAACACTACTTGTATCATTGTTTTTGATGCAGTACATTGTGTATAGAAATGTGTGTTATTTTAGTTTGATTTTGTTGCTTCTAATCATTAGTCTACATTAAACTGTATGGCAGTGATGATTTCCATGAGGCTGCTGTTGCAATGGCAAAGGATGTGACATTATTATGCAGAATACTGCAGGTTACAAACATGATCACACTTAATATGCAAAGAAAAGACACGAATCAAGAAGTGCAGTACAATAAACCTGTGTTATGTATACATAAAATGTTTGCCTTTGCAGTGTAGTTCAGATTCAAGATTGGTCAGCAGATAGATGAAAATGCACAGAGCCTTGTTTTCTTCGCTAAATACACCAGAGAAGCAAATAGAAGATGAAGCTGCAGAAAGGAATGATGATCGGTAACGTAGGTGGACAGAGGCGATGACAAGTGTCACCCCTCCTCCCCCCTTTCTGGGGTCACTCTTGTCATTTTTCCAGCCACCCCCACACCTCTTCCCCTCCTTTGACCTTTCAGACTCATCAATGAACACCTAGTCTGGGGCCCACCCATCCGGGTCTCTGTGGGGTCTGGGCGGCCGCAGGTTCACTTCATGTAATCTGGGAGACCGGAGAGGAAAAGTGACAGCTGCTACCCACTGGATGGTGTTGACCTCCTGCTGACACACACACACAAACACACACACACACACACTGGTAAGTGAGAGGATTGCCTTTCAGTCCAGCTGCTCGTTACATTGAGCTATTGCACACTGAGCTGCACACACATGCATATACACACAGTTTCTTTTTCTCCGTCAGACCTTCCGTCCCCCTTTTTAAAGGATCACTTCCCCCAAAGCTATTTTGTTCACGTCTCTCTCCGTTTATGTAGTGATGGAAGTGTGAATGGAAAATAGTTTGTGCTGCTCTCAGCCTTAAGGCCTGGACAAGCATATTTTCCCAGTCTGCTTCTTACAGTGTGTTCCAGCACAAAAGGCTGCCATTGTTAGAGCAGCATTGAATATTCCACAGGAGGCATTACTGTTCTTGCATTTTTTTATTTTTGCTACGTTTTCATCCAAAGTGGGGAAAAAAGTAGGAACTTTTTCACCAAACTAAAAAGTTTCTTCAGATCGTTTGTCATTTGTGACGGACCACCAAAGACCCATGAAGGTTGGGCAAAGTAGTACACATGTATGAAAAAGTGATGGCTGTTTTTACACCATTTTTGCACACAACAAACTGCTACACTCCAGGACATTACAGTAATAAGGAAAGCTATGCAACAACAAGTGGCAGTCTAACAAATGTAAGGATGTAGGAGATTCAAGTGTTTTTGCTGCTGACTGGGGTTTATTGAATTGCAAATGACGTCACGGAGTTAATGTTGGAAAAGAGACAAGTAGTGACTGCAAAGCAGACTGAAAACATGAAAAACTAAATGTAAAGCAAGCAAACAGCTTAGGAGATACCGTAAAGCTGGAGGGTGAGATGACTGAGATCGGATTCAAACAACAGATTTTAAAAAGTTTTTCCACACACACAAGGATACATGTCAAAGATAGTCTTCTCTCTGATCTCATGGGGAAACAGATGGAAACAAAATGGGGTCTCTGGTGCAAGAAGTTGCTGCAACACCAATAATAATTTGCAGTGACAAAAAACTATCAAAAAAGCAAAAGGCAAAGCAAGTCTAGATAAGAAAAAGGTTGGAGAGACGTGCTCAACATGGTTTGTAAATTCTTCAGTAAGAAGTTAAAGTTTTAATATCTGTTCCTAACTTTAACCTCACAGGCAAAAATGTTTAGATCTGATTCACCGCTTCAGCTGCTTTAGTATAATACTTGTAACCATCACATTTTTACTCCTAAATATCAAACATGATTGATATTGTGGTTCAGCAGTGCCTTGGTGCTTAGCACCGTCGCCTTGTGGCTAAATGATCCCCGGTTCGCGTCTCGGATTCCCTGGATCGTTCTGCATGGAGTTTTCATGTTCTCCCTGTGTGTGTGTGTGTGGGTTTTCTCCAGGTTCTCTGGCTTCCTCCTACAGTCCAAAAACATGCTCAGGTTTATTGACAACTCTAAATTGTCTGAAGGTTTGAATATGAGTGTGATTGTTTGTCTCTATGTGTAGCCCTATTATAGACTGGTGACCTGTCCAGGGTGTCCCCTGCCTTTGCCCTTAGTCAGCTGGGATAGACTCCAGCTCTGCAACCCTAACTAGACGAGCCCTCAGTAGAGGGCAGAACCACGCCCATGCATGATACTCTGTATCAATTTTGATCATCCTATGTATATCCCTTCCTACTTGATCTGCTGACCTGTAACTCCACAATTGAGCAGGGGACCTTAGACTGATCTTCAGTGCCAAGTTTGATTATCCTGACTTCAGCACTTGGAGAGATATCTGACCGGACATACACACATACATACTTACCCAGCCAGATACCAAAGCGAATGCAGTAACCCCACTGACGTACGTCAGGCGTGGTTAATGAGGATTAAGTGGTGTACAGAAAATGGATGGATGGATGGGTTGATATTGTCTGGGATGTTTAGCACTGGGTCTGTAAACCCCTCACATTAGCGAATAGTCCAGGCTGAACACTGGTTCAGATCAAGATCCCAGACTAGATTTCTCCTTTGATTGTTGTGAAATGTAAAGCAAGTCAAATCAGTTCAAACTCCTTTAACTGGAGCTAGGCATGAGGCTAAACAGGATGCTGTATACACCCGTCCAATCAGAAATACTTAGCAATGCAAGCCCCACTTTTAAAGTTTAGGATTTTTTAAATGGTATTAAAGCCCAATTCATGCTTTCTAATTTCCTCATCTGCAAAGTTACATGTGATGAGAATCTAGTCGTTCACCCAGGTCCATGACGATCGCACAAATCATCCACGTGCTGCCCAGAATGTGTGACTGCTCAGACTATCTGCACAAGTATTCTGACTGTGCATGTGGAGGTAGAAAACAGATAACAGACGGAAAGTGCATTAAAAGCACAAATAGGTCAGAAAAACAAAACACAATCTGATAAAAATGTAAAACACTTACACACTATATCCTGTTTTGACTGCGGTACGCAATCCACAACACCAGGAAAACCAGTAATACTGAAAATGAATACCTGGTTTGAAGAGAGACTGCAGAAGATCATTCTCCATCATTCACGTCTTCATAAGTGTAACACTATATTATGCAAATATAGTTTAAGTCTACATTCTCCAGAAATCTTGTGTTTTGTCTGTCGATTGTTCTCAATCATCATGACACAGTGCTACAACCAGGTCTGTAACCAGATGCTATGTCTCTGTATGTGTTTCTGTGTCTGGTATGAGGGGAAATACAACAGACCGATGTGTGCCTGTTGTAGTAGGAACCACTGGTGCATCCACTGTCCACTTATCAGCCTGTGCACACAGACACAGAGACCATGAATTGGCCTTACCTCCTGAGCACGGACCATTTAGGGAGTCGTATACTCAGAACCTAATTTCCCTGTGGTAGAAATGCACCAAAGTCCTCCAAAGGTTCTCAGTCGGCGCTGAAAGCTCCTGCAGTAGAAATGTGGCTTTTTCACTGGAGTCCGATGGACAAATGTGATGTCACATATTTCTAGCAATCAGACTTTTTAAATAATTTTGATCTTTTAATAACATATATACTTTTAAAATGCCTTATTTATTTAGCACTTTTAAAAATAAGAGTTTACAAAGAGCGTTGACAGATAAATCTGAAGCAGGATACCCAGAAGGCAAAAAAACCCAACAGAAAGGTCAAACAAAGCAATGCAAGATTAAGGTGAAATGAAGATAAAGTTAAAGCAAGAAGACAAAATGTGAATACATAAAGTGAAATAAAGACCCCAAACCTTTAACAAGCGATACAAAGACATTTTAATGCTTATCTCAAACTAAATTATACTTAAAGATGTTTAAGTTCAGTCTTTTACTTTCTTTTTCAAACCTTGTCATGTATTTTTACTTACGACTCAAAACCAAGCTTTCAATCACTTTAAAATGTCTGTATTGGATCTTTTCAGTAATGGACAGTAGCATGTTTTCAATTTAATTAGAAAATCAAAGTAAAAGATTCAGCAAACCGTCCGTTTTTGCGCCCTTTGACAGAAAACTGCGTGCAACACATCTTTGACTTCCTAATCCGTTTACGTGCCTCCAGGGCATCCGTCACGTTTCCATAACCATCCCTACATGACCAGGTCTGTGTACGGACAACAGCTGTGTGTAATCAAATGAGAAATTGATTTTAATCTAATGGCGCTGCGGCTAATGATTGCAGCTACAGCAAAAAGCATCAAAGTGGCAAGAAATCCATGCAGCCTTGTGAGGACACGACCGAATACCATAAGGGCTTTCACACGTAATGCAGACAGGTAAATCAGCGTTCGACCTCGCATCTATAGTGTGTCTGCATGAGAACATAGAGCAGCCTGGGCCAGATTACACACACACACACACACACACACACACACCCATCAGCACTGATTGACAAGCAGTTGTTACTCAGCTGCTCCTTTTCTTTCTTCTGTGACTTTTATTGCATTCTTGGTAGAAATCAATTCTGGAGGAACAGGCTGTCAGCACAGACTGTACCCTGGAGAGGCACACAGAAAGAGAGAGAGAGAGAGGTATAGAGAGAGGGAGTGAGTGTGAAAGGAAGAGGGGTATATGTGTGTGTCAGAAAGCGAGGGAATAACAAGTGTCTGCAGGAGGAGAAGGAGAGAAGAAGAGGAGGAAGAGGAGAAGGGAATGCAGGAGAAAGATGCTGTGCAAAATAATGAAATTGAGGAAGGAGGGAGGGATGTTGACACAAGGGATGGGTGGAAGAGTATTATCCATCAAGGGAGTAAGAGTTGGGGGGAGGAGGGGGGAGGGGGGAACAGGGTGAGGGGAGAGAAAATGGAGATTTAGGGAGGTGAGGAGATATCAGTTCACAGGAACAGACTTGAAGAAAATGATGCAATTACATAACTGATATTTGGCAGGGCAGTGTTTCTGAGCATTCTTGAAGCATTGCTCACGGTGACACACACACACACACACACACACACACACACACACACACACACACACACACACACACACACACACTGGCAGATACATAACTCTCACACTCAGTCAACACATATAATCCCACATATATGCATACAAAACGGAGTAAACAAACAGAAGTGAATGGTAGTCCCCCCGTATCTCTCCTGATAAATCGCCTCCTGTTTTTCACGTTTATGTTACATAACTGTTGTCTGGGAAATGATGGAAGCATGTGTGAGTGTCTCTTTGGGTTATCATCAGGCCAGCTGATTGTTTTGAACGTGTCCGTCATTCTATCACTGTTGTGTCCGTCCACCTCGTTACAACTTCATATTACGCTCAGCTGGAAGGGAAAGTGTTTCCCATAGATCATTACAACTCCCGGCTTCTTGTAACTGCAGCAGTTATTCGTGATGCTGTAATCGAGATAAAAAGCTGGAACATGTGGGCTGCAACTGGTGTCGATCAATGTAAACAGATGTGATCATGCACTTGAGATGAAACGTAAAGGTTTATAGCATGCCTACTTACCCGAACCAGGAGCTGAAGTCTCATCCTTAGGTTCAATTCGGTTCAAACATTTTATGAGCCCAGATGTGAAACTTGGCTTGCAGTCATGGAGGCAAAAGACAAAAAAAAAAAAACACATCACAAATACAATAGCAAACATAAAATAACTGAAAAGACTAAACGTTTTTACTCCAAAACAATCTCTAAAACGTTAAAATGAAGCAGGGTTCATGCAGATACTGAGCAACATTCATTAGGAGTTGTGTTTGTGTTTACCTGATAAAGGAAAGTCCAATATTTGCTCACATTTAGCAGTGTATTTTGGTCTCCAATCAGCTCCTGGGGGAAATATCTGGCTCTTTAGCCGCTAAATGCTCAAAGCTGCAATTTAAAATAACGCAATTAGCAAAGTGAAGAGGGTAGAATTTAGTGAGGTGTGACTAATATTAGGATTTTATTTTATTTTGTTTGAGGAGATTGAAACGTTCAAGGGTTATGTTGCCCATTAACAAGTGCATTAAATGCGGTTCTGTCTCATTATCTAATAGTCACACTTCATAGATTTTGTAGCAAATCTGTCATGTCATTTCATTCCTGCTTTTTATTTGGCAGCATCTAAAATGGTAAAACTCAGTCACATGTCTTAAATCTATTCTACAGTGAACATTAGACTGAATTTCAAAAATTATTGAAAGAATCTAATGGTAATTGCAATATCTGTCTGGAAATTAGCAATTGCGTATTTTCTCCTAATCTAACTTTGTCTGTTCAGCATTTATACACAGCATACAATGGGTTTATGTGAGGTTTTTATTTTTTATTTTAATTATTTATGTGGTTGGAAACAGCTGCTTGTTGCTCAATTAAAAAGCATGAAAGATTATGAGAATGAACCGAAACACGGGTTGGAATAAAACACAGAGAGTTTTAAAACTTTATTTATTGAGCTGATGGCAATTATATAGTCAGATGATAATTACTTGTGGGCGCATTTAACAAGCACTGACGTAGTACTAGGGGTATTTTAGACCACAGTTTGTTTAAAAATATTGATTTGAGCAGCTTTAAGTAGAAGTAATAAATTTGAAGATGGGTAAAGTAAGTTTATGTTAAAATGCATCAAACTAAATACAGCATCTTTGTGTCTTTGGTTCAGTTTTTGGTTTCATTGCATGAATCCCTCCCTGTCCTCTCTGCAGCACTTTCACAGCACTCTGCTCAGTAGTGAGACATCTAGTGGTGAGAACAAACACTCTGACTACCTGACTGGTGCACTGGCCTTGAAGCTGAAAATGCAGAGAGACAGCTGTTCTGTTTTGTCTGCACGTTTTTCCTCTTTCTCCATGCATTCCTGTGCACCATTTAGTCAGATTGTGTTGCTCCGCGTTGCGTACGCGACATACAGAATGAGAATAGCACTAATCACGGGAGGGCAAATGTTTTAAGGCAGCAACACATAAAGTGAATTTTTTCTCTGTATGCGTTGCAGCAAGATTGGCATACTCATTCATCCAAGAATTTGCAGACAAAGAGGTATGCATATGTGTGTTACCAGCAGCCCTGAATCCCTTTTGACAAGAATGTGGACCTCACTTGACTTTTAAACACAATGAATATGTGGCCTTGACAAGCTGATAGGAACAGAGTTTGGAGCTCCACAGGGACATCTTGGCACTTTGATGTAGAGCAGATGTCAAAACAACAGACTGGACAAAAATAATAATAAACATGATAAAAATGCAATACTTAAATGTCTGTTGTTTTTTCTTTTTAATTCCCTTTCATAGTGTGCGAACCAAATGTCACTCAGATAACGGCCGAATAAGATGCTTTGAATTTTACCAGTTTTACAAGTTAGAGAAACTCATTCAAGTCCAAGGATGTCCTTCAAAGTCTTATCAGCTTCAAGATCTTTTTTTTTTTTAATCTTTCATCATTAGCAGCATCAGGTCCATTCAGTCCATCAACTATAGGCGCTGTTCCAATGTACAGTCCACCGGACCTGCACAGGTTTTTGAGTGTTTCAGTTTGTGAGGATGTCGTGGTTTCTCTCTGATGTCCGTGATGTGCAGGTGAAGGAGAAATGTCCGTGACACTGACTTGCTTAATAATAAGTTTATTATAAGGAAGAACAGCATCGATCAGACAGAGAGACTGTCTGGGAGGATCCGGCCAAATGAATCTCCCCGAACAGCAAACGGAGGTCACTTTTATATATTTTAAACAAGTGGAACCATTGTCACAACATGTGATTTGTATCAGAAGACCAAAAAACAAGAGCCTCATTGATAAACCCTGTGGCGAAATCCATAGGATAATTCCCTAGACACAGGAACTACTAATACAACACTGAGTTCTTTCAACATGTCTAACAGCACATCTGGTCAGATACCACAAGGACTCAAAATAGCATAAAAGAGGAAGGGGACATACTGTTGTGACAGCATGTGCTGCTTGGAAACAATGTATTGCTATTTTAAAAAAGGAGAATTTGGGCTCGTAGTAAATTTGGACTTGTAGTTTGATCAGCTGCTCTGTTGATTCCTTACTGTTTGGGACGTTGCAGTGTTTACACATTCAACTCAGGAAAGCCGTGAACATCTGTAAATCCTGTGCAAATGTTTCCTTGCAGATTTCCTCCCTGCACCACTCACGCTTAGTTTGTGTACATTTTGTGGGAGGACATCCTCATTCGCGTCCTCATGCACTTGATGTTTGACAGTGGGACAACCTAAAGCACTCATGGACTTGGCGGGAACGTGCTCCAAAGTCTGTGAGTCTGTATGCTGGGAATGGACTCTGTGCTCATTTCATTCTTTGTTGTTTTGGGAGGAAGTTGGCAGTGGGCGAGACGCCGGTATACCCTGGACAAGTCACCATGCATGCTCACACAGCTTTGGCCAAATTGGATACACCAGCTACCCTACCGTGCATGCATTTTGACTGTGGAAGGAAGCCAGAGCACCTGAACACAACCCTCACAAACAGAACAAGAAAAACATTCAGAGAGCGCAGTACTCCACCAAGGCTGTTCATTCCCCTATTGTCAGAAATGCAGCATATTTTTGTAGAAATACAGCATTTTTTAGTTATTGATGATCAGAAATGATGGCAACATAGAATGTGGCCATTTAATACAGAAGTATCCACCAACAAAATGACCTTACTGTGATGTACGGAAACGGGCGACTGGAATTGATGGGACTCAGAAACACCCCCATAATTTAATCAATTGTTCCTTGTATCATTTCCGACGGATACGTCCCAATGAGTCTGCAGCGGTCGATTTGCACAAGAATTGCAATGATGTGATGGTCAGCAGGCAGTTGACGTGGCGTTCAATCGTCCTAGTTACAGTGACGCCGTGGCATCTCGCAATGATACGAAAATTTTAACAAATCCCAGACTAGAAGCCGTATCACTGCAAAATATTATCACTTGGTTCTTTTTTCCGTTTTTGTGTAATGTTGTGCACAGACAGACAAAGGTACACCAATTGTCACATAACTCTGATGCGTTCCTTGGTGGAGTAACGAGCAGGTTTAAGCGATAAAGCTTCTTGTTGTGAGGCGACTACTAAAAACTGCACCGCCACGGTCAACGTCTCGCTGTTGCTCATCTTTTTACGTTTGGACAACTCTGCCTCTCCACTGACCTGCAAAATCCATTCACATCCTTCTTGCTGTGTAGTGACAAGTGATATATAAAATGGGACAAAATGCTGACATGAAGTGTGAACGGAGACTCCTTGAAACAAACCAACAGAGTCAAAACCCTGCCTCTACAGATTTTGGGCTCATAGCTTGTGGTTTGTGTCACTGATTTTTGCATTTTTATGGCCGAAGCAAGCATCTTTAATTATTTAGCAAAAAAAATCTCATCTCTAATAAACCTGTTGTTCACATACTTTGTCAGAACCAGCTGGTGAGCATTTAGCAGCTGAAAAGCCAGAAACTTCCCTCAAGAGTTGGTGCAGTCGTCACCATATCCAGAAGAGTAGAAATGGGGGCTTTCGTTTGTCATGCAGCCATAAACACCACATCAAATGGATACAAACTTTGCTCTGTAGCAGCAGGATGTGTAACCAGGCAACTGCTAACACACACACACACACACTCCATACCACCTGTACATGGTAATAATATATCAGTGTTTACAGCGTTTAGCAGAGCTTCGTGGAATGGAAATGGATTTTTGGCTCCTCCAGATAGTGGGAGATGTTCAGGGTTCCACGGACAGCTAAATAATTAAACTTCTTAGTCAATACTAGTAGGATTCGACAAAGCAGCTGGGGGATGCAGATGGTAAGCAGACATGGCCTTTGTTGGTGAGGCAAGATACAGAATTTTAGCATGTGTACATAATTAACAACAATAAAAAACAATGTAGTCATACTTGAGCCAAAAAGGGCCATTCTGAGACACCTCATTCTCAATCTTTGGATCTAAGGTAATAAATATTGGTTTATTTTTTCTTTAAAAACAAAAGTTTACCTCCTGCATCCGTATACAAAGGGAGTGTTAAATGTTCCAGAGTCCTGAATACTGGACATGAGCTGGTCTTACACACTCACACGCACACACACACACACACAGATCAGAACACAAAGTGTGACTCTGGCTTGACGACAGTAAAGACTGACAGACAGAGGCATCTGTGTTGTGAATGGAAGAAGTTGAGTGCAGGAAGATCTGTGTATTGTCTTTTGAAATCATTGTCACTATATGCAAAAATCTGGGTTTGTGAGGAAAATTTGGAAGGACGGGCGAACGTCAGCACATTTGTGTTGCTTCTTGTGTCGGCACAACTTTGAGACATGCTTCTCAGAGGAACGAACCGTGCTGTTGTAATATTAATACCAAACTGTATTTGTACACTTTCCTAAACAAAGTTACAAATTGCTTTACAGTGAGATGAAAACTGAAAACCTCTTCCTGTGTTTTTCTTCTGCTCGCAAATGTACAAACGGAGTTGTTTCCACATCACATCAGAGCAAGACAAGTGAACCAGGAGAAACAACCTGGCTTCATAATTATCCCTAATTAAGATAAATTGCCATTTGGAGAGCTGGGGTAGTTCCTATTGGCCCTGTGGGTGTAATTTCCCGCACAAGGATGACTCAAAGCAAAACAGCACCGTCCACACTGATCTCGTCTGTAGTTAGCATAGTCTCATAGGACAGTGCCTGATTTATTTCAGTGTAGCGATACATTAATCTCAGCATTACTTAAGACCCTTTCATCAGCTCCCCCCTGTTGGAGGCATGTTTGCAGAGTGATGGCACAGCTCATTTATTTAAAGCTGTACTAATCAATATTCTGAAATGATCAATGAATCACATGACTACGAGTTTGTCAAAGGCTTTGCTCAGCAATTCTCCTGAGCTGTTCAGAGTTTCAATTAACTGAAAACCTACATTATCAAATTAAAGATTCACCCGTCAAACAGCTGTAATGAAAAAGAGCTCAAAACCTTTTTTCTGTACCAGCCTGTAAGCAAATTTCTGCTGTAAAGTTGGACATTTTAACACAGAGGTCAGTAAGGGTTCACTCTTTTGGAGGGATCTTCAAGTGGCCACTTGAGGAACTGCAGTTTTTGAGCCCTGGAGGTTGCTGCTTGGAAGAGATCAAAAACGGAGCTAATGTTGGACAACGTCATGCTTATGTTGACCAGGTAGAGAGAAACATGCTTCCAAATGGATGCTACCTCAACCCTGTGTCAGCTGGATGTGTACAGTTCTGCTTCTTAAATTTGCCATGTTTAAAGCTGCAGTAGTCAGTAATCACTTGTGGCTTCTTCTGTTCAGAAGCTGCTCTCCTGAGTGAAAGTCCTCCGTTTAAAGCTTTGATTATGCTCCAGTGCAGATGCGCACACGAACATCTGTAGACACCCGCGGATGCGTGGTTGGTGTTATTATAGTACTTTTCTCGTCAACGGGAGTCCACTTGCAAGACTCGTATGTATATATTCTGTGCATGCACATGACTGCTGAACATGTGTACTACTGCTCCTGAAGAAAAGTTGGTGCTGCCAGAGATTTTGTCACGTCTGTGAACAGGTCTGTATTAACTTTTGTAGACTTGTTAAGTCAAGTCCAGTCAAGTCAAGTCAAAGTTCTTTACTTGTCTTCTCCCATGGGAGAAATCTGGCTCGGGCTGAGAGAGGTTACTGCTGTACAAACAATAAAAACATTCAGGGCATAAGAACAACAAGACAAGCACAGAATAAAAGTATGCAGACAATACAAACTAACCAAGACAGTAAAAATAGAGTAGAACACATTAATTGTAAAAAAAGTCAATGGGCAAAGAAAATATTAGCTTATAAAATGTCATGAAGTGCGAAACAGCGATTGCCATCAGTCTTTCATGTTTGTTCATTGATGAGCTTGACAGACAGAGGTACAAATGAGGGTTTGTATCCATTATATTTACAGAGAGGGACCCGATATTTCCTCCCTGAGTTCAATGGTGTGTGTTCTGTATATAGAATATGGGAGGTGTCTGTTAAAATGGCTTTCACCTGTGAAATGACGGCCTGGTTGAAAGGTTCCAGGGGGTTTAGAGGAATGTGACCCATAATCTTACCTGCTGTTTTTTATTAAATTGTGTATCTGAGTTTTAGATTTGACAGTAAGATTGTCAAAGCAGCTGGTGATGTCAAACCGAATAATGGATTCAAGTGTTGCTCTGTAGAAGATTACCATTATGTTATTGTAAACCCCCAAAAAACAGAGTCTTCACAGGAAGTGAACTCCAAGGTATCTAATGAAGTGAAAGTCAAATAGTTAGAGTTCTGCAGACGATTGAATTAATGTCATGTTCACCCTAGTGGACTATTGCGTTCTTGTACATGTGTTAAGTAGAACATTGGCCAAACTTGTTGTGCTACCACATCATATTCTAGTTATGGACTTTGTTGCCATTTAAACTGTCTCACCTGCTTGTACATTTTCTAAAGCCTGAAAACAGACCTAGACCTAAGTGCAAACATGTAGTTTCCTCTCATACCGCTTAAATTACAATATGCTGAGAAGTACGTAGGGGATTTTTGCTGACTGTTGCCAAAGAAAAAAATACAGCCTACCCCAGCTTTAAGTATATGATTACATGACTCAGGTTTAACCCTGCAGACAGCGTCATCATCAGGGTTGTTTTCTCAGTGTGAAAGCTTCTTCCAGAGCATATGACACTGTGAAACCCTTTTCACAGATGGAGTTATCTTCTCTGTGTAAACTACGTGTTGGTAAACTCTGTAAAAAAAGTCCTGGATGTTCCGACAGTGGTTGTCATAATGTGCCTTCACTGGTGCCAGAGAGATGGCTTACAACTGATGACTAACTTGCCTGGTGTTCTTTTCTCAAACATGAAACAATCCGGAGAAGAAGTCAGAATGGATACCACACTCTCACTCTCTGTTATTAAGTATGATCATGCTCCCTGGAAATGATGACTCTTGTACCGACATGTTTCAAGTATGCGAGTGAAGCATCCCTGCAGTGAAGATGGTGTTCAGGTTTTTCATGCTGAGGACGACAGAACACCTCAAATCAAAAATCCAATCTCTTGCACGGAGGAACCAGAGAAAAATCCAATTTTCTTTTTGTGTAATGGCAGGTGATCAGCGAGAGGAGAACACTTTTCGCTCTTTCTCCCAGACAAAATAACAGTGATGTGAGTCTGATGATACCACACCAGTTAGTCAGAGAAGACGTGCAGACGGAGAGAACATTGTGATGTGGAAATAGTTGCATATATATGATGCTTTTACCAAAAATGTGGCTGCAATGCCCCTGCTAAAATCACTGAACTTCCAGGGATGGCACAGAGGAATTGTGGGAGTTTCTCTTTTATAGTCCTCCGTTAGACTTAAGATGTCTTCCAAATGTCGCCCTGAATGTTCAGCACCCACACACAATCTGCTGTTTATATTAATTGGGGCTGTTAGTTTGGGTCCTCACCTCGCTACAAAGCGTTACTGCTCTCCCTTCACCCCTGACAAACTCCTTAACTCCCCCCTCCGCAACCGCAGAAATACCCGGCAATTGTCTCTGGCCATCTCCTGCTGAGGAAGACACAATGGTTGATGTTAACAATACCTCGTCCAGCTCCTGTGTGTCGGTGTGAATGTGGTTGTATCTTTTTCTTGTTGTGTGTGTGGAGCATATGGCCTCCTGACACCACAGGCACAGGGTCAGTGACTAAAGGAATTCAAGTCATTTTGGGAATCTCCCTTTCTCCGTTTCTCTTTAACAAATTTACTCACAAAGCTCTCATGTGTTACAAGTGCAGACACATATGGCCACACATGCACACACACACACACACACACACATTTGCCCGAATGCTCTATACGCACATAATATATTGACCACATATTGTTTGTCATGTCATTCTTTTTGATATCGGACCTGTTTTGTTTGATACACTTTGTTCTGCCACCAGATCAGCTCATGCATTTTGCATTATCAATAACAGAATGCAGCTAAATACGTTTTCTATCTCAATACTGAACTTAAACCGGCATTACCTGACTTCTTGGCCAGTTAGAAGTAGATGAAATAAGCGGTTTAAACTGAAACATGTTTAACACACAGTTGTCTGTTAAAGTGTCTCCAAAAGCACTGATTAAACCCCCACAACTGATCTCTGTATATTAAAGTTAAATATTTAAGGTTGTTTTCTTTCAAATAATTCCATCCTTCTGTAAAATGGCTTAGCTCTCTATATAGCTCTATAAACTCCCAGCTTCTCTCTTTGCCCACCCTCTCCGTTCTCTGCAGCTTGACCACACCAGCTAGTACTTTGATCAAACACTGTAAAACTACTCTACACTACTCAGCTGGTAATACTGAAGTAATTCTGCCATACAACCTCAAACCCTAAGCCTGATACAGAAAGCTCCACTATGCAGGTTGACAGAATTGGTTCTTTATGTTTGTTACATATCGACACCCTCTGAATTTTTTTTTTTAAATGTTTTTCAGGAAACACAAAAAACTGAACCCTACCACACTGAGCCTTGACCTAGGCCATTGTACTACCAGGGCAGAACTGCATGATCTGTTCAAATGAGGATGTAGGCCATTTTACTAGAGGCGGCCATTCATTATGAGGGCTTGATTTAGGCAAAAAAAAAGGCAAAAAATTACTTGGGCCATTATTTTAGGAATGTGAATATATGAAACTCTGTATATCTGAATCCAGGTTTTTGAGACTGCAGTAAAAGCATGGAAATGCTCGGCCGTTTCTCTTTATTTCACTCATGATGTATCTCCCAGCATTTAAACACACCGTATAGCCCCGGTATGAAGGTGAACAACTTCATTTTTACTCAAGAGGATCTTTAACACAGCCTTTGAAGCAACTTCAGCATTCATCTAGCGTTGTTGCTCTGCTACATTATTCATCTCCTTGTAGCTCTGTTTTGTTCTCCACTACATTCAAAACAAATGTCCACTGCTGTTTTTGTCAGTCTGCCTTTTGGTGTTTTGGGCACAAAATGCAACCTGGGCTTTTAGAGCATTTTCACAAGAAAGAACTACCTGATTCATGTAGCTGATGGGACATAAATCTTTAAATCTTCTGATACTTTGCTTGGTTAGATTACATAAGTACTGTACATTGTTCTATATTAAATCAGTTACATTATAACACAGCTTAAAAGATTAAATAATCCACTAATATACTATAAACACTCTACACTTTAAGAAAATGATGAACACAGTGATTATATACTAACATGAAATGTACACTTACTTTTTTTTTACTAAAAGGAGACCAAAACTTTTCCATTTCCTGTTCATAGAACAGAAACAAAGGATTTTAGATTTTCTTTTGAGAAGTATTATGATTTCCTAGTCAGGGATAATATGAAAACATCCAGTTGTACATATGTGTGTGTATATACATGTATGTTCATAACATACACTGTCACAGCAGGATTCCTAACTGTTTTTACTGAAGTGTGTATTTTTGCATCCTTAACACAGACAATGCAGAAAAGAAAACTGGCCAGATGTTATCAATGGGGAGCATCTTGTTTCATCTTAAATGGGGAGGGTGGGATTTACTGAATACACAGTACCACTACTGTAATACGCCTATCTTTGGGGGAAGGGACGAGAGGTAAAACGGGGGTGGAATGAAGATAAAGAAATGCAAATGTTTCTTTAATCTTGGCCTGTTGTATGTCTATGGAAAAACAAAAGAACGGAGGGAGGGAAGAGCCCCGAAAGAGAGCAGCAGGGAGTTAAAAAAAACAAGAAAAGAAACAGGAGACACCATAGTGGGGGTTAAATATGATGGAGATGCTCGGTTTGAGTAAAGAGATGCTATCTGTGGGGGGAGAAGTCACCAGACCCCAGGGACAGGCTCTGATGGTGGGCTTTTGGCCTCTCAGTTGGCGGCCTCTTGCCTCGGGGGCTCTGAGTGGGCTTCCATGTGTCAGTCCTGGCTAGTGGCAGATGTCTCTCTCAGCAAAAAAAAAAAAAGCACCACTAATCAGCAGATGATACTGTAACAGAGCAGGATGGGGGTTAAGAAAGGATGGACAGAAAGAGGGAGGAAGGGTGGTCGGAGCGTGTTAAATTCCTTTCCAAAATAAAGAGTGATAGGGTTTTTTTTTTCCTCTCCTGCACATGTCTGCACGTGGCAGCATTAAATCTCGCACTGTACTGTATATCTTTGCCCTTCGGTGCTGCCCCTTTCCCCTCCACTCCCCTCCTCGCAAGATGCAACAACCATGATGAGAATGTGCTGCTGACATGGATAGATGGTGACGATCACAGACTGTGTGCGCGTGTGTCCTACTCATAGCAGTAAATCCATCTGTACACAGGCTGTTATTATCCAATCTGTTCCTGGATGTATTTCACCCATCTTGACACATTCTTCAAGAGAGGATGGGGGAGAGAACCAGCACTCATCGGTGGAATGTGCCATGATGGTGAGTTTGTCTGTTCATGTGTACTTTCTCATGTTTTTTTTTCCGTTTGTAATTTTGCTGTTAATGCAGCTATATGAAGACGTGTGTCCAGCTGTGGGTGGAACTGTCTGCTTGCATGCTTTTGCCCTGCATCTGACTGTGGCGATGCAGCATCCCCCAGGGAAGCTGATCCTTGGATCGAGCCTGTCAATCATCAAGATTGATCAGTCCCGGGCCCCTCCTGCCCTCATTCCAATCCGATCCCCCTCGCCCTCTCCTCCCACTCCAAGCCCCCTGGTGATTAATCACTCGGCCAGTCAGACAGGTAGCAGTGACATCATCCAATACTTCCCCCTCCAGCCTGTTTAAAGAGGCACACTGATGCCTGGTGGCCAGCCAAGTGATGAAACCAGATCAGCCCAAATCATCCACTGCGATCATTTCCTTACATTCTCACTGTCATATGAGAGCACAACGGCGGTTGCGAAGGCATCATTTGCTTTGGAAAGAGCTCATTTGTGTTGTGTTATCAGCATTTTGCATGAATTCTTTATACTGTCACAGCTAAACCTAACATAGAAGGTAAGTGAACAAGGAGAGCAGTCACAGTTTATACAGTGCACGTGTTTGCAGCATCCCTCAGGTGCGTTAGTAATACTTTTGAGGAAGTGAAGCTACAACAATCAACACATCAGCCCTGTGGAAGCAGAGATGTAGTGGTCAGAGGGTGCACAGAGGTCAGGCCATTTGCATTTTTACAGGGAATTTTGGAGGATTAGTGAACCCACATGATGCGTAAATTAAATTGATGTACTACATTATCTTCAAAATTGATGTTCACACAGTTTCTCATCTGAAAGTGCCTCATACACCAGAGTTGACAAACAGCTTCCAGTGTGAACATCTGCTACATCGCCTCTTGGTTGTTGCTGCAGCTGTCTGGTAGAGTGCAGTGATGTGCAGATCGATAACAAAATACAGATGTTTCTATTCTAGGATCGATACTAATATGAAATGCCTGGTATCTAAACTCAGTAATTTGCTGTAAATGTGTATTTTATCATGGGACACAGGAGAACTTAGAGGTACTATCACCAGAATCCAGCCTAAATGAGTAATACCTAGTTGATGAGAACTCGTTTTCCTTCCTTCTCTGTCACTTTGTAAGAAAAGAGCTGCCAGTGCAAGACACACTGAGTCCTTTGGCAGCAGCAGGCAACATCCAGATACAGAGAGAGCGTAGCTATGGCGACATTTACAACCGTCTGTGAAAACGTGATTCCTGTCGACTTCACTTTGTATTCTGATGTTCAAACGAGAGGAGATTCTTCAAACTATGGAGTTTTATTCAAACTGATATATAACTATATCAGTAATATACCAGGAAAATAATTAAATATGATGATGAAATAAATATTGAAATGAATAAGTGTCACAAGCTGTATGTAGCCCAGGGCTGTAACTTCTGAGTTCAGCTTAAAATGAGAATTGTGTCCCTGAAATCACCTCACATTAACAGTAATATCATTCTAAAAACCTGCGATGCTGAAATGTCTGTTTTCCTGTCAATGGAGTATACTTTAATAAAACTTACACTAGCATTTTTTTTCAATGAAGATAACATTAAATGAATAAGAAATACACTCTGGGTATTGTTAATGTGGTAAATGACTGTTCTAGCTGGAAATGACTGATTTTTAATGGAATGTTTACATAGGGGTACAGAGGAACATTTTCAGCAACCATCACTCCTGTTCTAATGCTACATTGTGTTAGCTAATGGTGTTGAAAGGCTAACTGATGATTAGAAAAGCCTTGTGCAATTATGTTAGCAAATGAATAAAAGTGGAAAACATGAAATTGTCTGGATGACCCCAAACTTTTCAACGGTTGTGTATGTGTTCATTTAAAATAATTTACAAGCAACAAGCCTTACCTGATGTTTTCTGACTAGATCTCTTATTGACTCATCATACATTTGTTATTGCTTTTAGTTATTTAATTATGTAAGCAAATGAGATTGTATAACAAGCTGATTCCTCCTCTACGGTAGCTTGTATAGTTTGAGAGGCTGCGTACATTACTAAAGCTGAATAAGGTTCAGCAGGAGGTGGTGGAGCTAAATCAGTCCGTTTCCATCCATCCATCCATCTATTATCTGTACACCGTTTTATCTTCTGTATAGTCACAGCTGACTTAGAGTGAAGAAAGGGGACACTCTGGACAGGTCACCAGTCCATCACAGGGCTACATACATATACAGACAAACAATCACACTGACATTCACACCTACAGACAATTTAGAATCACCAATTAACCTCAGCATGTTTTTGGACTAGCGGAGAAAGCTGGAGAACATGGTGAAAACCCATCCATGCACAGAGAGAACATGCAAACTCCATGCAGAAAGATCTCAGGCCGAGATTCAAACCCAGTATCTTCTAGCTGTGAGGCAGCAGTGCTAACCACTGACCACTGTGCCACGATCAGTCAGTTTGCCCCTGTTTATTTGTATAGCCTTGAGATGATTTTTCAGTTGCAAAAAGAACCAAAAGATGCCTATTTCCCTTCTCTGAACCCATTAAAGATGCTATATGTAAGAATGGGATTTTGAAAGTTCAGTTAATGCTAAGCAGCTAGCCACAGCCGGTTAGTCTAATGTTTGTTTGTTTTTACCTTATTTTTCCCTCCCTGCAGGCTAGAAGCTTCACTGTTGTGGCAGTTTGATGTCATTCCGCTGCCTCTCCAGTGGGTTTCCCTAAAGAAATGCTCCACTCTCTTGGACTGGATCTAGCATCAGTCTTTGAATAGATGTAATGGTGTCCTTGTTCTCCCCTTCAGTCTGGGTGACCTTCATGAAGCAGTTCTCCACCTGCTGCTGGTCGTGGTTGGAGTGGTCCTCCGGCCAGCAGCAGATGTCTCAGAGAGCAGAACAAGGACTACTGTCACAAGCTGCAGTGAAAGACAGAGTTAGAGCCCATCTGTGTGACAAAACACGTACTGGAGAAACAGCTGAACGGACATGCAGGACCGTCAAAGCAGTGATCTCATCAGCCTGGTCAGAATTTTAAGAACACAGTGCTAACATATTTCACCTTTAAATATAATACAGTGGTGGAAAAACTTAGATCGCCATTGTTTTGTTGTTCACTTTAATCATTTTAGTGCTTGGTAAAAATAACAGTGTGTTTGTTTGGACAAATATACTGATAACAAAAGTAGCTGATAAGAGTTTAATTTAAGAGCTGATATCTAGCCATTTTCCAAGATTTTCTCTTTAAAAAAACTTAAGTTCTTACATCAATAGCTATTTCATTGTACTGCCAAAAACAGTGCTTTTAGACATTCCATGTTTTCTTTTCTGTCTGTTTTAGTCACATGATACACACAGGAGTTAGCACTTGATTGCAAAACCATTGTTTCTGATGACAAAGGTGGTTTAATAATTTTTTCCATGACTGTAAGTATCCCTATTAATATGAGTATCTTGAAAACCAGCCTGGATTTAATTGGTATCAGTTCAGAGAGCAACTAAGTGGTTTCACACATTACTTTTGAAACTAATTATCATTGATTGTAGCATAGTGTCACTGTATTAGTTATTTTATTTATGTCTATATCTTGGATCCTCAGCCAGGAATATATGAGGTGAGTGTCTCTACTTTCACATTTTTCCAATTCCACAGCTGTAAGTGAACTAGTAGCTTTTTTCAAGCTGTTAGCAATAGAAATGACAACAAACATGCCATTATTCACAAGGCATTATGTTAAATAACTGATATATTAGAAATCTAAAGAAACGATGACCAATATTTTACACCATGTAAGAACCTGCTTAGATACTGAATATCTGTATTTTTCCCAGTTGCATATCAGAATAGGTTGTTGAGATGCTGCAGTGTCACTCTATGCAAATATTGGTGAGACAGCAGCAGCAAGCAGAATGATGCTTCAACAGGAACGACTTACAACCGTCTCATAACCTTGATAAGTCGCTTTCACTCTCTGGCTCTGCTACAGTCATAAATATAATGTTTCAAGTCAAGGAACAGAGAAAGGCGTTCTCTGTGAGATGTGCAGGCTTCAAGGTCCTGTGAGAGAAGATGCCTGTTATTATCATTGTACACGAGGACTACGTGTCCTGTTCAACCAAACACCGATCCCCTTAGAGGATTCTGTTTGGTAATATTACTAACCTCTGCACAAACTCAGTGCTGATGCTTCTGTTTGTGCTATAATTGCTTTGCCGTAATGATTGCTCAGTAAAGGTCAGTGTCCCGGGGGCTTCTGTTACCTGCTGCTTTCAGTTTATACCATCTGCTCGGGGTTGTCCACAATACCATTTAAAACTAAACCTTTGCGCAAATTTAACTGTATTTATTCCGTGTACTAAACATTTCCTTGACTAACCACAGAATCCCCACAGACAGACTTTTACTGCTCCCTGCTGGGTTTGTATATTTACTACACACAGCATCTATTAAATGTCATTTTATTGTCTAGTGAGTGAGAAATGTGTTTTTGCTTTTTCAGGTGTATGTAAATGCAAGTGTTAAAAGGGCATAGAAACATTTAGAGTAGTGCGTAAAATTGTAAAAATGCTAAATTAACTGCAGATACACTGAGTTTATGTGATTCATGAGTTTGAATGAGAAAACAGATCTCTGAATGTTGCAATTTTTTTTGGTGAAATCAATGAAATTTTTTAATAGTTTAGTTCATATTGTAATGATATAATGTGCACTTTTGGTTCTATGTTGGATTTAAGTGTCACAGATGCTGTACGTTAAAAAGTCTCCAGTAGATGGCAGCAATGTTCCAAAAATGGAAGGACAGAGAAGAAAATAGCCTCTCTTTTTCTCAGTAACAGTGTATGTACTGTAGCTCTATAGTATTTAGCTGATTTTTTAACACTGGATAAAAACTTTAGGGGAGTTATTACATTCACATGGCCATAAATTCCCCTCTGCTGCCTCCATAGTGTCTCTGGAGCAGGGGTGAAAGTAATTAATTACAAATACTGAAATTACTGTAATTAAGTAGTTTTTTGGGGTACTTGTACTTTTATGAGTAGATTTTCAAGTGTGTACTTTTACTTGTACTTCAGTATTCATTATGCCATGTAATCTACTTAGTTACTTTTAAAATCATAGTAGAGTACTGAGTACAATTGTCATTAATATCCAGAGCTTTTCTCTGCATTTTTGTAGCCAGTAAGGTGATTTGATAGCAAACAAGCCTATGAAAACCAGGACAAAACAAAAAAAGCATGTTCATTATTGATCTTTATTTGATTTTGTGCTAAGAATTGAACCAGCTCAAAATGTATTCATGGATATTTAATCAATAGTCGTGGCAGCAACTGCACCTCATCTACTTTTGTTTTTTGTCTGCCTGAGACATTTGCTGAACAGAGAAATAAAAACATCAAATGAGAAAAAAAGACAAAAAAAAAACAACCAACCAAAATGAGGGAAAAAAAGACTTGTTTTGTATCTTATCAGTTATTAATGATTAATTGATAGCATTTTAACTATTGGCAATGCAAAATACACAAAATTTAGAGCCCTAGTCTGGAAAGGTGACGGTGACATCACCGCTTTAAAGTAACTAATACTCTGAGTAGTTTTTTTGATGAATAATCTGTACTTTTACTCAAGTATTTTTCAAACACCAGTACTTTTACTTGTAATTGAGTAATATTTTAGCAATGTAACAATACTTATACTTGAGTACAGATTTACAGTACTCTTTCCACCTCTACTCTGGAGTGAGCTCACATTTACGTAGCAGCTTTACGCCTCTGTGTGACAAGTCAAGCAGCACTGAAGAATGATTCCATTGTGTCCAGCAACTACACTATTTTATAGAGTTTTTATACCATCTCTTAACTGGAGCAAATAAAATTTACTTTCAACTTTTCTAACTGAAATCCTGTCCTGCAATGATGCTAGCTGTAGAAAAACTAGGTGAGAGGAGATAAAAAGAGGTGTTCAAGAGCAACAAGCAGGAAGTAATGAGTGAAAAACAGTAATTCTGAAGAAGTAATAAAGATAAAGGGTAATGACTTTAGATAATGGCTGACTTGTGGAGATAAGAAATCCAAGGGCAGATCCATGCACTGTTATAGAAATTCCTTTATGGGTGTTAGAGATGGTATCATTTCGAATGCTATCTAAATTAGCCTGTAAAGAATTTATATTAGCTTTTCGGCCTTTTTTTTTTTTTTTTTTTTACAAGAGCTCAAACCCTGCTTGCACTCTTAATGCTGCTGCAAATGTTTCTGTTCAATATCAATTAACAAACTGGAGAGTATTTGGCATAAATAAAGCAAGAGCAGCACAGATGATGCACAGAGTTAATCATGGGCCTCACAGATACTTGTAAACTCCAGTTACCTTTGACTGTCCTTGTCTATTTTCTCCTGAGGGACAGAGGCTGGCATGCCAATGGGTGGCTGCACCACACACACACACACACACACACACACACACACACACACACACACACACACACACACACACACACACACACACACACACACACACACACACACACAGAGAGAGAGAGAGAGAGAGGGGGTAACATGGTCACAGTTTCCATCCTAATCATAAATAAACCCTCCTCCTGGCAGCATAGCCATACACAGTCAGCTGTATGAAGTCTGTTATGACGCCCCAGCTGCTCTTGTTTGCATGTTGTCCAGCATCACATGATAGACAGAGTAGCTGAACACTTCACTGACGTGCTTCTAACATCAACGTGGCTTCTGATGGATCACCAGACACAATCCTGAGCCTGCCCATTCACCTACAAATCAATGTGTTGGGTGATAGTGACCAATATCGCACCGATGTCCAAGTTCTGACCTGATAGAGGGAAGTATTCAAGAGTACAAATGACCTTGGGCAGCCCGAGAAAAAGCTCCAGCTAAATCATTACACAGTCACACCACAATCACCTCTCATGTGGCACTGAGCACATGATCTACTGTGAATACAAGACAGCAAAAATAGAACACAGGGCTGTGGTTTGTGTCATCATCAAGTTGGTGTTTATAGATGTAATGGCCTCATTTTGTTGCATGTGATGACTATAATAAAATGTAAAGTAATAATAGGCCTGGCTTACTGTGCAAACTGGGTTTTAGGCCGAGGCCACAGTTGAACTCTCCATCTCACACCTACGCAGCTGGACTTTGGCTTATTGCTTCTTGTGTGTGTGTGTGTGTGTGTGTGTGTGTGTGTGTGTGTGTGTGTGTACGTGCGTGTGTGCATGTGTACTTATAGCATTTGAATGTGCTGCAGCAGTATTTGTTTGCTTATGGATTTATGATGTGTCTGTGTTTTTGTGCCAGAGATGAAAAAATAAAAAAGATTAATCAAAAAACAAACACTATAGTTTTCCCCTGATTGCAGTCTTTGTGTGAAGCAGAGAAAACAGAACGCATTTAATCTGAGTTGAAACTAGCACCGCTTTTCTCTTCTAACCGCGGATCTGAAGCCAGACTGCTCATTTGCTATACAAAAGTAGCTCTACATTTTAGGAAATACACTAATTTGCTCTCTCGCTGAGAGCTAAATGAGAAGATTGGTACCACTCCCACATCTTTACGCATGTGTGAAGCTACAACCAGCAGCTAGTTAGTCTAGCTTCGACCTAAGAGCGAAGGCACAGTAGCTCTGTTTCTTATTTACCCTGTAAAATAAACCTAATGATTTTATAGGCTGTTATAGTTTCCTGGAGCCTTCACTGTTTCCCAGTAGATACAGATTTTGCTATCTTCGGAAGAAGACAGGTTTCTGTTTCCCAATGACTCCACTCTTTATGCTACGTTAAGCTAACTGGCTTCTAGCTGTGACTTCATAACTTGCAGACAAACATGAGAGTGGTATCAATCTGCTAATTTAAGCATCAGCAAGCAAACAAATGTCCCAAAGTATTACCTACACCTTTAAACCTTTAAACCTGTTGTCTTTGGTCATCAGCTTTGCAAGTCAGAGTGTGGTAGCCAGCTTTTCTTTATTTATAGTCATGTCACTGTGCTCTTCAGGTCATTCTAGTTCTGATATGATTAGGCTCAAGCCGAGTATGACACTTTACAGGAAATGTTTGTCTTTTCCTACAGTCATCACTGAATATTCTTGTCTGTCATAGAATCACATACATAAATATATAAACTGATCAGCCACCATAATAAAACCACCTGCCTAGTGTTTAGCTCCATGTTGTGCTTTCACTCAATCCCTCTAAAGGTGTCCTGTGGTATCAGTGACCAAGACGTCAGTGGGAGGTCCTTCAAGTCCTAGAAGTTGTGAGGTAAGGCCTCCAAAGATCAGACTTCCAGTAATCTCATGAATGCTCGATTACATTGCGATTTGGCAAATTTGGAGGCCACGATAATGCCTTGAATGCTTCATTATGGTTCTCAAACCATTCCTAATCCATGTTTGCAGTGTGGCAGGGAGTATGATCCTGCTGAAAGAGAACACTGCCATAACGGAATACTGTTGTCATGAAGAGGTGTACGTGGTCTACAAGAACATTTATGTAGGTGGTAAAGTAACATCCACATGAATGCGGACGCTGGTTGCATTAGCTGGCCTTCTTTCCTTAGTGCATCCTGCTTTCATCACTTCATCAGATAAACAACGACACACACGCACATCCGGTCATCCACTCGAAGTAAATTAACGTGATTCATCAGACCGGACCATCTTCTTCCATTGCTCTATGCTCCAGTTCTAACTCTCTCATGAACCTTGTAGATGGTTTTCCAACAGCTACAGTCTCCTTTCTGAGGTATGTGAACAAACTGACCAGCGTTTGCTCCCCACACTTCTCCAGTCAACCTTGGGCAACCATGAACACTGTTTCTGGCTAGTCAGTTGTCCTTCCTTGGTCTGTGTTACTAACCACTGCATACCGGGAACAGCCCATGAGACCTGCTGTTTTGGAGATGCTCTGATCACAGCCATCACTATCTCATCAAAGTCACTCAGACCCTCAAGCTACAGATTTTTCCTGCTTCCAAAAGATCCACTTCAACAACTGGCTATTTGCTAGATACCTATTACGGGTATCAGCTGTTGTAAATCCTACTGTTGAACAGGTTCCATTGTTACAATACGATTAGTTATACTCACTTCACCTGTCAGTGGGTTTAATGTTGTGCCAGATTAGTACATGTGCTTTATATACTTAAGATGTAATGTGGTTTACAAATAATTTTATCTGCTCAAGACAGAATAGAATAGAATAGAATAGAATAGCATAGAATAGAATAGAATAGAATATGCGTTATTGTCATTATACAGTGTAAAACAAGATTGGAGATCTGACTTGATGTATTTACACTGAAGTGTAATGAGAACAAAGAATAACAAACGGCTGATGAGCACATTTATGCCATAATATAAGTTTAAAAAAACAGAAAAATGATAAGGCAAAAGTTAATATTCTGAAAGGACAGGCCACCATCTAACTGTAGGGTCTGAGCAAATGTTTTGAATTTAATTCTAGGCTGTATGAATTAGACTCACTGGATTTAACTGGCATTTGCATCTCACACAAGACAACAAGAGAAAGTCATCAATGCTCCTGTTAAAGCAATATAATTCGATTTTTTTTACTCCAGTGAGCTAACAAAAGGCAGATTTTATTAAATCTGCTGTTCCACTCTTATATAAAAATGATCATGCCTTTACTGTAATCGAGGACTTTAACCAGACAAACCTGAAGCTGTTTTATGCTGAGGTGAGGTTAAGTAATTAGGGTGGGGTACAGCGGTAAGGAATTTGCATGGGTAGTGATCAACCCAGCCACACTCTGGCATGCAGGCACACCGGCAGTTATTATATTTCTACATGTGTCTACATGATATCCGCACTGCTGTTGTTGTTTTCTTCCTGTTTTTATTCCTAAGCCAACTTAGTGATTCCAGGTGAGCTTGTTTTCTCTGTGCATGTCAAGCACTGCTTTCTTTTCTTTCTCACGAATCTCCTCTTATCATACCTTCCCCTCAGAGGAGCTTGAAATTCCCTGGAGCTTCTCTGATATCTGCATCATTTTATCAAGATACTGTCTGCAGACACGCCGCGCTGTTGACATTAAAAACACAGCTCGATATCACCCAGTATGAGGTTTTTATATTCCTCTATAGTCTTTTGGAACATCTTCATTTGTTCTTTCTTCCCTGAGTACCCATTGCTGTCTTGCTGTGCAGAAAATGCACTTGAAAATATATAAATTCTCCAATCACAGACCACTATTGAAGTGGGATGAGATGCTTTGGCCACTCTTGACCCTTTGAACCTTGAACTTTTCTCTTAAGCTTATGTCGTTTGCATTTATAGCTGCAAAGTGAATACAGTATGTAGGCTCAAGCAGTCCCCAAGTTCTTAACATCCTCTATATTCCCCTTATTTACTGCCCCCCAGTGGCTTTAAGTGGCACAAATTAAGTTTAATAGCATGGGGCCTGAACTACAGAGCAGTTTGAGCCTGTTGGTATGTGAATGCACCCAGCACAGCTTAGTTGTTTATGGAACAAACTCATGTTCGCCTGTATGATCTGGAGCTGGGCAAGTACACAGACAGACAGCACAAACACGCTGACATCACCTCACTGGGTTAAATGTCACCATGCCAACACGGTCAGTCCATCCTGATAGCAGTGAAGTTCAATGTTCTGTCACTCTGAGCCACATTAGCAAGAAATACGGACTTTGAAACAATCTCCTCAGTACTGTCAACAGAGTGTCTGTTTGTGTACTGTGGCTTCACCGTATTTGTTGTGTCTGCAGCTGAGGTGAGACAGTGACAGATGATAGTGACATCATACACTGATAAATATCATTTTTTTAACCCACTTTCTCCTAGGGCTTCCTTGTTCATGTTGCATTTTTGGCCAAATGGCAAAGCTTACTCTCTGTTTTACTTTATGCATCCACACATGATCTACACCTGCTTTATCCCATAGAGGGTCTGGAGTCTACCCCAGCTGACACTGGGCCTGAGCAACACCCTGGATAAGGCATCAAAGAGCAATTACAAAGGGACTGGAAAACATGCATGCTGAATGTCACACCTATGGCCTATTAATCTACTATAATTAGGAGCAACGTAAGAAGCTACAGTGCCTACATAAAATACTCAACCCCCTTGGAGGTTTTCCTCTTTAATTACTTTACAACATCGAATCACAGTCAGTGCAGTTAGAAAAAAGGCTCTTTCATGTCAAAATGAAAATAGATTTCCACAAAGCAATGCCATTTTTTTAAATATACAATTTTACAAGTCACCAACTATCCCTTGGATTACAGGTAAATTCATCAAAAAGAGATAAAAAATGAATATCCGCATATATAAATCTCAAAAACTGAGCGACTGAGTATTAAATAAATGAGTGAGGGAGGCCACCAAGACACCTATGACTCCTCTGAAAGGCTTACAAGCTTCAGTAGCTGAGATGAGCGAGACTGTGTGACTGTAAGCAGTTCTTCATCTGTCAAAGCTTTGTGGGAGTGTGGCAAAGTTCAGATTATATTCACCATGAGTCAGTGCTGAAAAGCAATAAAAGGGGAAGACTTTCATGGAGGTGAATACATTTTATAAGAACTATGTGTATTAAAACATGCTGTGTGGCTGCAGAGCACTGTAGTTCACTGCAGTTTATCAGTTCATCATTAGAAATAACTTGATGCAACTTTCTATTTCACTTTTTGCAGAATTAAAAATGGCATTTTAATAAACATGCAGACGCCTGTCTAAACTAGTTTACACACGTTAGGATGACACATTAGTAGCCCTCACCAATGCTTTAAGTCCAGCGTGATGCTTCTTTTCTGTGTATTTTTTTCGATATTAACAAAAATAACAAAACTTTGTTTCACACAGTAATGACCTGAATAAGGTCAGCCCCTTCTTCTTTGTGAAATCAAGACAATAAAGTTCTAAAGAGGGAGAAAAAAGCAACATGATGCAAGCAGTAAAAGCAAACCAAAACGCAGGAAATTAGCAAAAACTACTGTCATATTTAAATCAAATTTAATATGTAAAACAAATATATATATTTTATATCTGTGACTTTAGGCAGACCTTGATTTCTTCAAGCAAACCAGACTTTATGAGTAGAAAAATGATTCTTTGATTGCATTTCTTTAGTAGGTCTAAGCTTTTGTAGCTCTTATTATATATAAAACCATCATTTGTTTCACAGCCATCCAGCCACATAGAAGGAGGATTAATTTAACAAAAACTGTTATTCTGCAGCTGGTAATACTGACATTGCCTAATATTGTAAACTACTGAAAGGTATTATTTAGCCCATACAGAGCCTTTAAAAGTAGGCAGTCAGATCCCAAGCAAGAAAAATCAATGCAAACTCTTAACATCTCGTCTTCTCTGAATACAAATCCAGTTGTCAAAGTGCAACTCAGACCACTTCAAGCTATTATTTGTTCATCCTCCATCAAGCTGCTAAACTCCAATACACCAATAGAGTTTCTTTTTTTTTTATGTTGATTAAATTCCCTTTTCTAACACTGATTAAACTCACCTCTGTGTTTCAAGGCTTCATATTTGGAATGTTTTACATGAAAAATTTGTCTTGAATGTAACGATTGTTTCCTTTAGAATTCACAGATCTTTACAGTTCCTGTCTGTTTCTCCAACCCACTCCTTCCTCACCAGCTGCAGCTGGGGCACCGCAGCTCACCCACAACTAAGTTCAAACACTTTTAAATTATTTGCAGAACTACAAAATGATGAATAAACTGAAGTGATTCAACCTTACATGTTTGAACCACAAACTCATTTTGAAGAAAAACCATCATTGCTACATTGCAGTTTAGAGGTGGAGCCATGGTGTCAATGTTTATGGACATGATAACAAGTTAAATAAAAACAGGATTTTTAATTTTTTTTTTTTTTGTATAGTTAAGTGTCATATTTTTGTTATGTTTCCTTTATGCCTATAACCAACAGACTCCAGCAAGTTTGGTTCCTAGGACAATGAATTTTACTCGACTGTACTCTCCTCTCCTCTACCGTTTGCCACTTAAATAGCATAAACCACAATCTCATTTAGGCAATTCCACAATACAGAGATCAATGTTTTATCCCCATCCAAACTAGCAAAAATGCAAGACTTTATCTTTTTATTCGGTTAAAGTAGCCCATATGAGCTCATATGCTGTAAAGAACAGTCACCCTCTCATAAAAATAAAACAATCTCAGTTTTTCTTCTGTTATATAATCTATAAGGATATATGCAGTGACATAAACACAGATTCGGTCCATCCATTTCAGCCAAACTCTCTGCACTGACACACAGCTAGTGTCCATGGAGAGAGTAATCCTTCCAGAGCCTGGTTGGCAGGACCAATCATGCTCTGGTGTGCATTAAGGATGTGGCTTTTATGCTTAAAACAATTCATGACCACTCACGCCCTGAAGATGAGTGCACTGTCAGACCATAAGTATTCAGAGGAGATGAAACTGGCTAAGTGAGATGTACAGTGGTGAGTCAGGATGTGACTGCTGGTTATGCACTTTCCAGTTTAATGAAAACCAAGTATCTGAGCTGTTTTTTAGGGTGGATGCAACTTACAAAACTAAAAATGACGACATGAAGCTCTCATTTTGTGCAAATTCAAGTATTACTACGGCATCAAAAAACAACCTGCCAATTATTATGCAAGTCCCTCATGACACAGAATTAGCTCTGACTCATTGGGTTATAGACACAGGCCTCTGCAGGTATCTGTTGTCTGTGGAACCTGGCAGAAAATCATTCGGGTCCCTACAGGTTTTAAGTTGGGGAAATACTCAATTGGATTGGGATCTTGGGTGTTTGGAGGCTGGATCAATGCCTTGGGTTCTTTCTCATGTTAGTTGAGCCGTTCCTGAGCAGTTTATGGCGGTTTGGTGGCGGGTACCATTGCTATGAGGGTCAGTGTTTGGTCCGTAACGTCTGTAACATCCACACAAATGCCTACACCCAAGGTTTCCCAGCATAACATTGTATTGTGACAAGATTGCCAATGTCTTTCACTGGAGCTGTCTGTGCCTTTAAAGCTCGTGTCCGGAGTTTGAATCGCAGCGTCTCCCAAAACACTGTTGGTCCCTCCCTCCCTCTGATTTCGCCCCTTTATTTGTGCACGCACGCAGTACCTGAGAGGAGTGCCCGGAGTGCTGCAGCATCTCGCCTGTTTTGCTGTTTTCCACTCTTCTACATTTAGTACATTTAGTAAATAATTTAGGGATTACGTTAGAATGCTGTATTGAGTCTAACTTGTCCTAATACCAAAATAACATGAATCTGCTAGGACGAACGAGTAAAGTTTCAATATGTGATTACACTCGTGTATCCCTCTCGATGACGTTGTTTATCAAACTTAGTGCATTTACGCGTGTATATGTGTCACATTGTTTATTTATTTCTATCTAGAGTTCAGAATTGCATGACTCCTCTGACGAAGAGTATGTCCCAGACGCCCCAACATCTTCCTCCAGAGGTCGGGCATCTAAACGAAGCCGTCAGGCGGGCTATGGAGGCAGTGGTCGGGGAGCGACGTGAGCACCCCGAGCCAAAAAACGTCCTGCAGTCTCTTGGCCTGACAAGCTGTGGGACTGGTAACTTTTCTGGAAGTTGCTGATCCCTGATGCTCTCTCCTCCACAAGCAAAACAAATGTGCGCGCGGTTGCGTAGTGCGTAGCTCGCCCACCTCTGCATGGGCTTGCTTGCTGTGCACGTAACCGTTGATTGACAGCATGACAAAGCGGAAGCTCGAACTTGATTGGCTGGCTGCCGACCGGCGCTTTTTGGAATAACATGGGGTTCTATGAGAGGAAGGCGGAGCTCATGAATAAATTTTCATATTGCGTCATACTAACATTATATTATAGTATCGAACTAGACTAACACATTTAAGCTTTGTTAAACAATGATACATAAATTGAAAACAAACGGAAACTCCGGACATGAGCTTTAATGTTGTGGCTGATCTGTGTCTCAGTAGTGCTAAATTAAACTCAGCTTGGATCTACATAGAAACAGTTTTGTAGGTGCTTTTTCAGAAATACAATGAAAATGTGAGAATGTAAGGCAGGAATAAAGTCCACCCTTCATCAGTGGATGCCATATGCAGAAGTGTTCCTTATATCTATGCAGCTGCATGCAGTGCAAATGAAGGAGGGATTGCACATCTGTATGCGAGTTTAAATGTCTTGGAAAATTCCTGCATCAGTTTACTCCAATACAACAAGCGAATATAATAAACTGCAAGTGGTGTTGCATCGAGACGAACCCACACACGGAGGAATGTAAGGGTGGAGACAAGATGAGGAAAGTAGCTTTAGATGCAAGTCACAACAGGTTTAGGGCATAATCAAAGACAAGTCTTGTACATTTTCATTGGCAAGATCTTCCTAATGTCCTGGAGGGTTAACTGTGATCAAAACCACAAAGTTATTTTAAGTCAGGACTGCCACTTAGAGCTCACACACGTCCATAGAAACCAGGCCACAATACATAGCTCGGAGATACATTACTGCACATGTGGACATTTTTGGAAATCTCACAATGCATTGTTTTATTTTTTGAAATAAAATTTGATAAACAAAATCACATCTCACAGAGATAATAAAAAAGCATGTTATCCAAGCTTGTTTGCTACAAAGTGACACAGGACGGGACTGACTGCTGCCCACTCGATTGGTCTTCTTTGAAATCTGCTTCATGGGAAAATGCTGAACTCCCGAACATAAAGCACATGACAGCACCCCCTTCCCCTGACTCTCTCCTCACACGATCCTCTTGTCTTTGTGTTTCCCTCCTCCCTCCCGAGTTTCCATCCCACCTGTAGCTATGTATACCCTGCTGCTTGGTTGACGCACGCAGAGTTCCACCTACTGGACCACCTTCTGCATTCACTGCACTGCACTGCACTGGACTCGCAGGCACTCGCACAGGTTGGTGACAAACACATGCAGTCATGAGGCCTTGCTCACACACACACATTGCACATATACACACACACTTCATAAATATATCCACCCATAAACATTATGGTCATCACAATTCCCACGGTGATGTCAATCAACAAGCATCGCAACTTTAACAACGTAACTGTCGCTGGATAGGTGGAGGTTGTACACAGTTGCCCTCAAACACACATGTAAACTGATGCCAAACCATCTGTTGTACCCATGTTGGATCAAGTTTTTCCAGTGTGGCTATGTCTCTGCTTGTACTACCTTTCCTATAGCTTACAGTCAAACTACCTCTAACAAAATCTAAGGTACCCGTTTAACACTTGAAATGTCTCATCCAAGGTAGAAACGGTGCCACGGTAGCTCCTTTGGGGATGCACATGTAACCACTCTGTTTGCTTGTCACTTGCCATGAAAATGAGAAAATGGGACAGGTAAGGCGATCCATGGGAAAGTACCTTGACGGATTAGGATTCGGTCTCTCTGGACGCAAAGTGCAGAGTGTAGTCTTTGTCTTGCTGCACAAAAAAATGCTCAAGGTTTGATTTCTAATCAGCGAGGACAAGTCCCTTTTGGTTTCGAGTCAATGCACTTCATTTATTATCAAAATGAAAGCAGTAAGACACTTGCAGAGATGCTTGATGCACTGAAATAAACTTTCGAATATGTGCTTGAACCACAAGAGCAGCATGACATTATGGAGATGATTACAGTATGATGGTGAAGGTTAAAATACGTCACAGTTGCATAAATAGAAAAAAAATTAAAGTCAACGAACTGACTGGCAAATGTCTGCCCTAAAGAAATATTTATCTGTGAGCAAACATGAGTTTCCATAAGCTGCAGGTCATAATCAGACCAAGGTAGTCTGTGTCTGCTGAATGCCAGAGTGTAGAGAGCTGAGCAAGTGTGTACTTTATTGCAAATGGATTCAACTTGTCATTTGCAATAGTAATCTTTAATATTTTAGGAGTTACACAGTTCATTTTCATAGTAGGAAGTTTTAAAAAATGAGTCCAATTTACGCTTCCCTCTTTGGTTTTATTTGATTTTTTGTCCATCAGTCTTACCATATCAGCATCAACAATCAATTTAGGTCTTCCTTTCTCCTTCACTTTATCAACAGATGATAATGTTATTGCCAAACAGTCGTATTTCAATATGTGTACAACACTCTGCAATAACTCTTCACTCCCGAGTGATTGCACCCAATCTATAAATAATACTGAAACAAGAACAAAGGGCAGCAGAGAAGTGGCAGAATGTAGCGGGAGGAGTGACAATTTTGAACACCAACAAAATATTTTTGTGTGTGGCTGCAGAGGGCAGAATAAACCCCTTTAAAACATGAACATTTACCGTGCATTATACAGCACAGTGCAGGTATCTGGGCTGACTGAATTTACCAACACAGCTTCAGTTTGGTTATACTCCTTATCTAAATCTGCAGCATAGTTGACTGACATTGATTTGTCTGTACTATTACAGATTCACCACCACGTGTGCAAATGGTCTGAACTTGACTGTACAGTTGGCAAGGTCAGAGGTCAAATATCAGAAGTCTAAAAACGTAGTTGGGAGAGTCCCTATTAGAGGTGTGTGGGCAAACAAATAGGTGTGGGTTAAGAGATAAAGCTGCATTGTAAATATATGTTTAAGCTATGGCGATTGAGGTGGCAGGATTGTGCCTCCGTACTTGCATGAGGTGTGTTAAAATGTGTGTGAGTGAGGAGAGATGTGTTTGTGCAATGGCAAAAGTAAATAGTGCAAATGTTGTACGTCTCCCGTAATCCAGAGGTTCCAACCAGACACACAGATTTGAGTATTCAAGTATTCAAGCCATGGTGGTGTATGTATACGACATCTGTATACTGTAGGCTTCTTTGTGAATGTGTGCTCAGCTAACTGGGAACATATATACTGCCAGAGCAGGAATCGCTTTGCAAATGAAGCCTGAGTCAGACAACTTGAGAACCCTCAGGCAGTGAGCAGGCAATCTCCCAGCCAGCCAAATAAGAAAAGGCTTTTCTTTCCCTACCACCCATGAGGAATGTTGTGTTGTGCTTCCATTTAGCAGTCAGGCTATATGTGTATCCAAGTTAAAAAGGAGCTAAAACGGTGGCTTTGACCTGTCCTCACTGTTGGTCAGTACAGAGGAAGGCCAGTCCTCTCTAAATTGACATCAAATGTGCTGGACTTGTGAAGGTTGCAATAGGAGTGTATCCGATCAGAGATAGCCCGGTGGCAAACACACGCATTTGCCAAAATACACAACGACTGCAAAAGAAGTGTTTGCATACGCGGGAGGAGATCATCTGAACTTCAGCTGTACACTGCTGTAAAGGAGTAGAAGTTGTGGGCTATATTCTTATTACATGCAAGTATTTGCTAAATATAATTTAACAAGCCATAAACATAGATTTAGGGCAGATTTTCGATGACTGAAAGTAGACCTTTAATATTAATGTAGTCTTTGCACCTTTGTGTATTTTATATAGGTCACTACAACTTTCATAATACTAAGCAAATATGATGAGATATAAGTACACTTCTGTGAAGTATTACTATCTTTTATGGAATATTTCTTGGAACTATTCGAAATTTGCTTTTATGTATGATTTTGTTTGATTCTACACACAAAATTGTCAAGAAAATTCATAGATTCTCATTTAGCAAAGCATCAACCACAATCAAATTATTGAGTGAAGCCTTTAAGATTTTAAATACATTTTTTAAAAAGATATTTGTGAAAAATCAGGATGATTGAAGACTTCCCGCAAACAAACTAAAAAAATTAAAAATCAATAAATGCAGGAAGAAATGTAACTCATTTGAAAACACTATCCATGAAAAAAAAGTTAAAATCCTTTATAAAGTGAAAATCTTGCAGTAAATGTGCTAGAAAAAGATAATAAAAATGCTAGAGTACTGTGACACTGAAAACTGTAAAAACAAACAAACAAACAAACAAACAAAAACACTTGAAAGTATAGCGGCAAAGGTGTCCTAAAAATATTTTGAAGATTGCCCATTAGAAACAGAACTCCCTTTTATAAAAAAAAAGATGAATTCTGTCATTTATTCCAACAACAAAAAATTCAAAAATAATGACCACCTTTTGTACTGAAAAACTACACATTATCACTTGAAGAATAAGAGAAAAATAATTGCTCATGTACTGTAATTTGTATTTAAAAAAGAGAAACATTCTGTAACTTAGCATGATAAAAGTCAATCTAATGTGTTCATTGTATAAATGCAAAGTGAATGAGTTTTGTTTTTGAAAAAATATAACAATTAACATTGCAATGAGGCAGGCAAAAAAAAGAAGCTATAATCAAAGACTTCTTTTCTTGTAAATGCCTATTTGGATTCTGAAATGAAACTGTTTAGTTAAAATTTCTGTATTTTTTCTGAATATTAAATCCATTGTATTTCTTTTGTTGCTGCTTTTGGTGAGCCAAATTAAATAAAAACTGGAACTAGTCTATTATAACGGTTACATTTTATTGGCCGACTCTCCTAAATTCCCATTAAAAAGAAAGACGTCATGAATTCAGAGTCCTGACTGGAAGTCCAGCCCTGACATTAGAATACAATAGAAATATCCTGTATTAGTCCCACAAGGGGGGAAACTACAACATCACAGCAGCAAAATGACAGTAGGAAAAAGCAAGAAAGCACAACTAGAACTTATAGAGGTGAAGTATACACACTATATATACCAGGGGTTTCAAACATGCGACACATGGACCAGAACCAGTCCACCAGAGGGTTCAGTTTGGCCCACAGGACGACTTTGTAAAGTGTAAAAATCACAGAGAAGACATTAACTGCAAATTGCAAACTTGTAAAACTATAAATTTTAAACCATTTCTAGACCATGACAAGTTATTTTGATCATAAAATAAATACTATATTGTTCATTGTTCTTTTGTCGTTTTGTGTCTTATATTTTTGGCTTTTTATTTTTGGCTTTTTTTTTGCCTGATTTTTTCAGTTGTACTCATGTTTTGTGTTTTGTTCTCATTTTGCGGTTTTGTGTTACTTTTTGTCTCACTTGGAATTTTTTGTCTTATTTGTCATGTTGTGTTTTGCCTTATTCCTTGCTTTGTGCGTCATTTTTTCCTTTTCTGTTCTTTTAGTCTGCTTGTGTGTTAATGCATTTTTGCATTTGTTTCTTGCTTTGTCATTATTGTCTCGTTTGCGTCATTTGTGCAATTTTTTGTCTCATTTTTGTCGTTTTGTGTCTGTTTTTTGTCTCACTTTTGTCATATTTGCGTCATTTTTTGTCTTGTTTTTCTCGTTTTGTGTGTCATGTGATTTGCCTCATTTTTTGTGGCTTTGTAATTTTTCTGTCAAATCTTTTTGTCCCTTCTTTTGTTTTGTTTCGTGTCGTTTGTCTCATTTTTGTCATTTTGTTTCTTGTTTTTGCCATTTTGTCTGTCATTGTTGCTACATTTTGTCTTGTTTTGATTGTTTTTTTTTTGTCTGACTTTTGTTATTTTGATCATAATTTAAGTAAAATACTACATTCAGTTCAGTTCAGTTTGCTCAGTTGCAGATACCTGTGACTAAATGTTTTGTGCCTTTGTAGATAAATTATGATCTGGAAGTTGAAATGTGTAAAAGAAAAACTGAGGCATAATATTGTTGAAATGGAATTTACTCTTTAGAGTAAATTTCAGGATGATGTTTTGTAAAAAGAATGTACTTTTTGCAGTAAAACAGAGGAAAGATTTGGAGTTATTTATAGGTTATTATGCTGTGATTTTACTGCTTTGGCTCACTTGAAATCAAATTGGGCTGAATGTGGCCCCTGAATTAAAATGAGTTTGACACACTTGATAAATAAGAAAAAAAACAGAAGAACACAAGGATACTAAGAACATAAGTTTAAGAATATTTACATGAATGAAGTGCATTTTATGAGGAGAGTATATTTGTTAATGAGGCTGGAATAGAGTCATACTTCTTATATCGACCGTGAAGAACGTAAACAATCTTTGAAGAGGCCCGGAGTGGATTTGTGAGGAAGTGAGCTCAGTGAGAGTCTTCGAACGTGAGCCGGGCTGACCCGGCAGAGGGGCGGGGTGTAGACATGGGGTGAATGGGGCGGGGAGCTCTAAAAATTACTACATCTACCCTGCTGCCACCGCATCTCTCCTCAGTTTCCAAACCACGGTGATATCACAGGACGTGTTGCTTCAAACCTTATCGGGAAGACTTGTTTGAGATTTTGTTTTTTGTTTTATTAGCCGAATTTGTATTTTTTTTGTGTGTGTGCCAAGTTCAACTGAGAAAGCAGCTCATCTGCGATGGCAAAGGGAGAAGGAGCTGAACAATACTCCAACGCCAGTTGTTAAATAAACCGGACGGCATCAAGCTCGCCAAGAAGGTGAGTCCATTCATTAAATTTGACTTTAGCGATTGTTTCTGGTTTGAATGTTCTCGCCAGAAGGTACAAAGAGAGGTCGAAAGCAGGTTTGTCGGGGAGCAAAAACTGAACATGTGAATGAATGAAGCGGCTCACCGGCTAACTGACATTTCAAACCACTGACTCACGTACGTTAGCCAACTTAGGCGCGCGTCACCGGTTGTGATATTAGACAGCGACCTATGTCTCATTATTCATTAAAAACAATTTAAAATGAAATAACTAGTCGTTAAAAATGGTAAGTAAAATCAAATATAAGCCATTTAACTCGCATAAATCATGCTGCTTTACTTTCCCGAACACTCCCTCCTCACGCTCATCTAGAAATTGTTCAAATTTTTAGCTAAAGACGTTTAACTCCACGGAAGCTACGAAAGACCGTTAAGTTAAATACTTTAAGTCATAATTGTAGTTCAAAGGCTGTAGTATTCGTGGTTTTCTGTGCACTCATTCCCCTCTCCTCAGCCACACGGCTAAATTTAAACCCCGAAAATGCTACTTGTGTCTCTCAACAGCTGCCTTTTAATCATAGCCACGTTCGTCGTCTTTGGCCGTTCACTGGCTCCTCTAATTAGCCACTGGAATTTGCTCATTTGCATAGCAGTGTTTCAAATCAAAGGGGTAGTTGATTCGATGAAAAACGTGCAGTCAGGTTGGAAATGTGAGTCTCCATTTTGGAAACAAAAACGCTATAGGGTGTTGTCGGCTATACCAACATGCGATATCTCAGGCTTCTGCCCTCGTATCAGTTTATATGATAATCTTCGCCTGATAGGTGTGGTTCCGCGCTGCATTCACTGACTCACCTAAAGCGACCCTAAACAGAGGGGATTTGAATATTATAACTTGTCGGTGTGTTTTTGAATTGTGTAATAAAAATCCAAACGAAGCACATGTAGAATTTTTGTGTTTCTGCTTCACGAATAATACGAAAATGATTCGCGTTGTCGTGGCAAAAAACGAGGAGGAGGAAATTTGCATCTTCTTGTAAATTCTGGCACGAATTGTAATGGAACAGCATACTGCTATAATTTTGAAATGTCAGTTATTCATGCGTTCTTTATCCACTAAAGTTGCCAAACGAAATCCCTATTAAATTTGAGATTTAAACTGCATTTCTAGGGCTAGATATAATTTCTCCGATAGTAGTGAACGCACCAGGGAACACCCGTCAAGGCTACGTGTCAAACAGAGGCTGCAGGCAGGAGGACGTTTCCTAAAATTTCATCCAGAAGGCACCTTTCACTTTCATGTCTTAGCCATTTAAAATATTTCACATGAACTTGAAGCATCTCTACTACCTTTGAGTATCAGAAAACCCACCTGTTCCATGACATGCCTCTGCTCTAAGCATGTTATCAGTTTACAGTAGTAACATGTCATTACTGGTAGCACAGATTGCAGCTGTTGTAGCTTTATAGAAGCAGCAATCAGGGTCTTCATATCATGTTTGCAAAACGGAGCTGCACGGCTTCACTGAATTATTTTTATTTTTCTCATTGACACATTCCTCTTCCACTCGTGCAGTTAGCATGCATAATGCAAAGGTAATTGTGTTAGTGCACCGCTTTGAAGCTGTGTGAAGAGGGTGACGTTAAGAGACTGTCACACTGACACATTCCTGCGGTGCATGTAAATGTCAGTACAGTGTATTTATAAGACTGGGAGGGGCAGAAATGTATGTAATCTTATGTATATGTAATCTTATGTATACAGGTAGAACGGGTGTGGGGCAATTACATAAGGTGGCAAAAGAGCAACACTTTACGGGGACATGTGCATCCCATGGCGGGGTTAATTTTGAGCCTTGCCATTCACAACCATGGAGACATAATTTAAAACACAAAGTACTCCAGCTGCTGTAATGCCAGCCAGTGTTCATAATTACTCCCATGTTTTGATGGGGCCGGTTTCTTATTTCAGTCAGAGAGTGTTTGGTCACCTAAACAAAGGCTGAGTTGAGTGTATCAACAATGCAGAGGCTTGTTTATACTGCAGGAGTCACAGTGAAGTTTTGTACTGTGGTCTAAGATCAGAGATGAGGCATTTTACTCCCTCATGCATATAATTGACAATGAACCCTGAAATGTGCTTGCAGCTCAAGGTGATTTTCATCTTGATCATGAAGCTGGTGATATGCTAACTCTATTTATGCTTTGAGGTTATGAACAGCAGCTCCAGTAATTGAAGAATTCCTGGAGGGACAGCAGCACCAACTGTAACTTTTTGATTGGTTGGGATGAGGGTGTGTTTCTGCCTCTCTTTGGGCAACAGTAGTCAAAACACTGATCGCACTGGCAGTTGTCCCTGAGGGTATTTAGCTGGCTCAGACTGCTACCAAGGTGCTGTCACCCTGGCTTTTGGTGTGAGTGACGCTGTGATGTTGTCATGCCCTGGCACTAATCGACACAGAGTTGTGTTGCAATTCGAAGAGCTGTTTAGAGTCTGTCTGTTGAGGAAATTATTACATCTACAGTGGAGAAAATGAGGAAGAATGAGTGCTTGTTAGAGAACCAAGGGGTTCTTTTTTCCCCAGTAGCTGTTCCTGACTTCTGCCAAATACACTGCACCATGCTTAGCTTTTTGCCAGCTGAACTCTTGGGCTGTTACAACTCTCACTCTGGCGATTAAGAATTTAGGCCACATTCCTCCTGAGGCGCTGAAAAATGGGTTCTTATCTTAATCAGACTAGTGAAGGTCTAAATGTTCAGACAGAAATTGAGAAAGTTACCTATTTGTAAACTGAGAGAATTAAACTGCATACTGCTGTATTGCAGTCACCCCGTTGAACTGCAGTCGTCGACTCTGGAGAATTGACCCCTCCTATAATTATAAGGGCCTGACACTGCCAAAGTCTGAGAAAGTTTACAGACAGCTGCAAATAATTATGGACACTTTCTCCAAAAGTTGGTTAATGTTGAATTTTGTAATTTGACTGAAGTAAATTTGTATATTTAAGCATTATCTTTGTAGTAGATAAACCACGATCTCATGACTGGCTACTATGTTTACACTTTTGCTCAATTTCTAATCCCGATTTTCAGTTTTACAATCAATGTATTTGATCATTTTGCATGACTAACAATGTCTATTTGTTATCTTTTTCTAGCGTGACAACAGGAATGGCATTGTCAGTCTGCAAACAAGATATGCTACGCCATCGGTGGAGCGCCCTACCAGATCACAGGGTGTGCCTTGGGCTTCTTTCTGCAGATCTATCTTCTGGATGTAGCTCAGGTGGGTAATACACACACCTGTCCAGACATTATGGGCCCCTTTCATAACACACGGCCAAATGTAGCCACCGTGCTGTCTTTAAATGACGCTTTTACTGAGAATAGGAACGTGGTGGCACATCCTCGAATGCCCTTGCCAGAGCTCTGTCCTGTCTAAATTAGCAAAACGTGCACATTGTATTTACAGGACCTAAGGTCAAGTGCTGTGCTTCAGAGTATCCCCGTCATCAGGGCACATACAGGACATTGTTGATATTAAAGCTCATCAACAAAAGGAGAGAAGTATCCTGGAAAATTGAAGCGGTGGATAAAGTTTCTCCCTTGTTCCATTATTGATCCCTGATGGCGCTCTGCTGTATCCAAAGGCTTACAGGGGCTTGTTTCTGACAAAAGTTTGTGTAAGGGACGATGGCAGCCACGATGAGGAGGAGCTCGCTTTAATGAGCTCTGACACTAATCTGATGGTTAAAGCTGCGATAGCATGTAAGTCGAAGGCTTCCCAGGGTTTAGCTTTGTTCAGCTTCTAACATTGTTGATTAAGAGTCCATTGGTTGACACAGCATGGCGCAGATTGTCGTTACAGTCAGGAGTCGGCCATTCATCGTGCCTGGCGTCCAGTCAAGCTTGGTCTGCTCCCAGCACAAGGTGAACAGCAGACAGACTGAGCTCCCAAGTGGCTCCTTCACTGTTTGGCTTCATCCTTGTAGGGGTTGCCCTTTGGCTACTGATTTTTAAAAAGTTGCTAACTAAACAATATAATGTCAAGTTTATGTCCAGTTTTAGAGCTTCACTGCTTACTGTTTAACTAGACAACCCCAAGTTACGTATACTTTGTCACCTTTTACATGTGACATCTAGTGTGGATGTTGTACTGGTTATACATGGACAATAACTCTATTTGCAGTATTCTGTGCAGAATGTTCTAATTTTTGTCTTTTCCTTTCATAGTTGGATCCCTTCTATGCCTCCATCATCTTGTTCGTTGCCGAGCATGGGACGCTGTAACAGACCCTACAGTGGCTTTCTGGTCTCCCGGAGCCCATGGACACGTATTGGACGCATGATGCCCTGGTAGGTCTCATTCCCAGCCACATTCACTGAGCTGCAGTCTGCATGATACAGTTTAGACTTGATATATGGCAGCTAGATCAACAGTTTAGAGCTTTTCTTGTAAATCTGGGTTATTTATTCCACTCCTAACTGTAATTGTCAGGTTGTTGATAAATCCAGTTGTTCGTTAAATCAACGTGTCTCATATTTGTTGTTTGAAATGCTCAATGCGGGGGGTGGGCTTCCATCATCCTTGGTGAGTCAGAGCTCAGAGTGGAAGTTCCGAGCATCACGTGTTACATGTGTCAGTGTTTGGGGCGGGGCTTGTGCTCTGACTGTGCAGGAAAAGCCAGCATCATCCCAAGGAAGGTTACTATGGGTCATGCTGATGCAATCACTGCTGTATCAAATCCACTCATACGTCCTATCTCACTCTCACACTCACACGCCTACTATCAGCTGCTGCGATGCATTAGAGGCCATAGAATAACTTACCTTTTAGTTCGAATTATTCAGATTGGACTGCTGAAACCAAACACAAATACAGGGAATTCCTGCAGGTGTTTGTCTTGCATATTTCCCACAGTAAGGCCTTCAACATGGCACTGACAAATGCAACACCTGCCTGCTTCCAAGGCTTCCTCTTTCAGGGAGCACCCAAGCCACTTTTCAGGAGGACTTCTTATTCAGTTACTTCAATCTCTGTATGTGTGACTACAGAGCTCATTTCAGCAATTTGATATTATGCTCATTTGTACAAATAGACCTTTAAGATAATGTGACTTAATTAAAAAATGAAAACCAAACCTAAAAATGAGACTTTGTATTTTGATTTGCTTTCAGCTTGCATCTTTGTCTGTGTGACGGCAGGCAGAGGAAGTTGGAGGCTTGTGATGCTTCAGGCCTATTTCATGGAAAAGCCTACTGACCCTTTTCTTTTTCTGTATCCACTCCCCCACATTGTTCAATCTTTGAGCATGCTGCATGGGTTTATTTCACAGTCTAATCATGAATAATGTGCTCACTTAAACTGTCTTTCCTGCATTGTCAAAAAGTGCAGACCATCACGACCCATGTCTGAGGGATTGGAATTCATACTGTTACGTGAGCGACTTCTGGTGTAGGGTGTCAGCAGAGCTGCTGGTTATAGAAGTGATGGCCAGGCTCTTGTCAGCACAGAAGATGTTTTAGAGCTACTGTCCTGTCAGTACATTGAGTACCTGATGGCATGATTAGGATGGAAATGGTCCAGTGGCGTAAAAGGGTGTCAAAGAGAAAGAGAATGACACTTGAGATATTTAAGCTGAATGCCTCAGCAGGGTGAGGCATCTTTATAATGAGGACCACAGGGAGATGTAGGGCTAGGTGCTACACCAGCACATCTACTCACTTGCTGTTTGATTGAAAATATATTCTCCCAAGTTGCTTCTGAAACATGGGGACACAAATGGGAGATGAAGGTCCTGTGTGATCTCCTCCTCAGTTTCCAATGTTAATGTTCCCTTAGGTGTGCATACCACAAGAACGCTTGCATAATTAATTTAGAACACACAGGATACATCCTGTTCAGATGGTGGTTAGCAAATCCTGAGAATACTGGAGATATTCCTCTGTGCAGTTACAGAAAAATAGCAGTTTTTACAACAAAGGAGTAAATGTACACAGTGTAGTCACTGTGCACATCGGTGTGCGATATATATCATTACATGCATACTTGTAAAATATACTTATTCATAAAATCACGTTGACTAACAACAATTGAACTATGTGCTGGAGGGTAATGGTCTGGATCTCATTATTGTAATTTGCAGTCAAGATGATGATGTTTGAATTTCAAAAGTGGGTCATGCAGGAGGCTGCTTGTGCTAAGTGAGATATATCTCCTGCATTTGTCGAGGGAGATGGGATGTGTGTGGGGACTGTAGGAAGAGGAACGGAATGCATGTTCAGTCACATTATTCAGCCATAAAGATGTGAGCAGATGAGTGTTGCACATGAGGGCAGGGAGGAAGCTGGACAAAGGCGGGCGCTCCATCTTAAAAGCTCTGTGTTTAGTTAATGGGGGAGGGTGACTGCAGGCATGCTTGCTTCTCATTGGTCTAGCCCACAACACACCACCTGTCTTAGCCAATGGCGTCTCAGCTGAGCAGGGCCCTGTGAGATTTTAAAGAATGACTGAGGAATCCAGGAGGTTACTACAGTTCAAGTTCACTGTCACGGCATAGCCACAAGTGACAGACTTTGGGTTTTCTCTTAATTCCTAAAATTACAAAACAAATACTGAAAATAGATTTTTTTTTTGTAGTATACATTTAAATATAGGTGTTGCACCTGATTCAGTGATTTCAAAGAGTTATATGTAGAGTGTGATTCAGTTTTAAATATTACTGATTTCTTTTTTGTCAAAACATTAAAACATCAAGTCAAGGCTTGAGAATCAAAGTGCGATGCCAAATTCTTCTTTTATTAACAGCTGTGTTCACTGACCCAGCCCAGTATTGTCTGCAAGACAAAAAATACTTTACATAGAAAAAGTTTTCACAGTTAATAGATGCCAGACTAAAAGCTGACACCTGTTAAGTTAACTTGTATAGATACAGTCAGATCTCCTGAGTCAGCACAGCTATTTCAGAGGAGATTTAAATATAATTCCAGGAGGGGGTTTCAGGTCAGTGCTTATATGGCCTGTTGTCACTGCAGCTCTGCAAGGGTAGTGCAAGTCTTGGTTTAGCCTCCAAACACGGAAAAGATTTGACTACTCGGGAGGTCTATATAAAAAAAGATAAAAATAAAAGCAGGAGAACATGTAGAGATTCAGCTGCTATGCTTTTTTCTAATTCTTATTGTTCCATGTGTGTTGTGAGATGTGTTGATAAAAATTAAAATCACATTGAAGGCATTTTTACTGAAGCGCAATGATGTCATGCTGAAACTACTACGTGTTCAGAGTATATTTGCACTTTAAAAAAAAAAGCACTCCTAAGTGTACTGTCATCTCCAAATAAAACATCTGCTTTAACTTGCCCACCACTCCCACAGTGACTTCATACAAGTGTACAGTTAATCACGTCATATGCGTCAGAGAGCAGCCTAAATGCCACTCCTTCAGTTCTCTTTAAAGCACATCAGCATTTCATTAGAAATCGGTCCAGGGTGATTAGCAGTGAGTTTCAAGTGAAGCTGTTAAGTTGCTGAACAGTTTGTTTGGATATTGTGGGGAGAAATTGCGTCTCTGTGCAACAATTGCATGCTTTTCCTTGTCATTGTGATGTGTACATGACTTCATATCCTGGAAGATAAGGCTTAAACAGTTCCCGTCAAGCATAGATGGAAGAAGCAGGATTCTCCGACCTTTTTCCGCTTCCACAAGCCAGACAATTTTATTTTCCAGCATATCAAGGGTGTGGCTGAACTCACAATCTCACATCTCATTGGAGAGTGTTGATCTGACCATCGGAAGAATGACGTACAGAGGAAGAGCAGTGACTAAAGGAAGTTTCTGAATTTTTTCCTCATGGTATGACTTTACAGGATGTTAGACTTGCGTTCAGTCACCTGATCATGCATCATTTGCGTTCAATTAGTCATCTCTACAATGAAGCAAGTTTGTCTGGCAAAATTCCTGAGTTTTCTATCTACCTATAGCCCTCAGATCAGGCCATACTTGAAGCACAACCTGTTTCTTGTGTGGGAACACAAAGAACCCGGTGTCCCTATTAATGGTAGTCATTGTCAGATGGTCCAAATAAAACACAGCCGATAAGCAGTTGGCACAGCTGACTGAAAGACACAGTTTGTTATGTAATGAGGGCCCCCTATAGCTGTGAAGACTGGTGATTGTTTAGAGTGAGAGAGAATTTCACGCCTAAATAGATCACGTTTTCGTCCGCTGATGTTGTTGTCCCTCTTCATTCCTCTTCCCCTCGTGTCCATCTGCAGGATTCTGCTCTCAACCCCTCTGGCTGTGCTTTCTTATTTCCTCATATGGTACGTCCCTCCCTTTGAGAATGGCAAAGTCGTCTGGTACCTTTTCTTCTACTGCCTCTTCCAGTCGCTTCAAACTGTGAGTACTGCACAAAAACACTCTAAGTGAACCCTCACTTGTTCCACAAATGCAATACAGGGTCACGGCAAAGCATTAGTATTGTCCTACTAGCTATTTACACTCCCCCAGTGGAGTTGTGTAATACCTGCAGAGGTCAATGTGGGGTGAACTTAAATTGTGATTCATGTTTTTTGCATTAAGCAATATTCCCAAAATATACATAATTTTACAAGAACCTAAAATAAGCATTACTAACAGGCAGGAGGAGGTCACTTTAAAGACTGAAAATGTGAGGTGTCAGCACCTTTACCCAGATATTAGTAATAACATTTTCTGTAATCCCCACAAAAGTGTGAAAACACCATTTTTGTCCTCCTTACGAAGCATCATTTAGTCAATTCTTTCCTGGCTGGGAACAGTTAACTTCCTCGTGTTCCTGCTGGTTTACTGGCAACAGCTTTTGCACAGAGTAAACAGAGGAGAGTGTTAATTAGTGAGTTTTAGGGATGGTGGTAAATGGACTGTTACCCCTGGACAGAGCAAGCCTTGCCCTTTCCCCCTGTTTCCTTTCTTTCTGCTAAGCTAAGCTGACCAGCCAATAATGATAGCCTCATATTTACTGTAAAGAAATGAGAGTAAAATCTTCTCCCCTACCTCTACGAAAGAGCCCAATTAGATTTGCCAGAATGTTGATCATGTGTTGTAGTTTGTCTTTAGCTGTCTACATGACCTAAAAGTGGAAGATTTTTCTCACATTGTTACTCGTTTTCTTTACCATCAGTGCTTCCATGTGCCATATTCTGCCCTCACCATGTTCATCAGCTCGGAGCAGAAGGAGAGAGACTCTGCCACTGCGTATAGTAAGTATCAGAGAACAAGCCTTGTGTCTCCTACATTAATCTGCTAGCAGACAGATATCGAGTGTGTCACTTCTTTGCTAAACCTCTCCGATCGGTCCTCCCATCAGGGATGACGGTGGAGGTTTTGGGCACTCTGCTCGGTACAGCTATCCAGGGCCAGATAGTAGGCATGGCGAACGCTCCCTGCCTCCCAGGACCTGGCGACATCGTGGCAAACCTGAGCAACTCCTCCATGTCTGTTGGACTCAATGCGTCCGAACCCGCCATCTCCCTAGAGCACACGGTAAACAAGTTTATATATTAGTCCTGTGTTTGACAAGTAAAAGCTAATGGCAATATCTGGTAGAGTTGATGAGAGAAAATGAGATTTAGAAAACAAATGATGTTTGCTAACTGACCTTCTCTTCCTCCCTAACAGAGAACGGCCTACATGATCGCCTCTGGTGTCATCTGCTTGATCTACATCCTCTGTGCTGTCGTTTTATTCTTCGGTGTGAGGGAACAAAAAGGTGAGACTTTTATCTTTCAGCCAAACTGGCTCCATCCTTGAAGTACCTCATTTAAGCTTCATTTCCAAAGCAAGACCCAGAAACTTAAGTTACTCAATTTTTTCTTCCTGATTGGTCGCAGATAAACAAATGTCTTTCATGTGACAGAGCTGTGAGTGACGTTTCTACTCTCGTCCAATGGGGCTGCACAGTTGTAGCTGTGCACTATAGTGTGATTGTGGGCTGACGGTCTGTGTGAGAGCAAACAGGCTTTGGTTCAATTAGAAGCCCTTGTGACCGGTGATTGGACTGATCAGGCACTTCTTGTTCTGCAAAGGATGAGCCTACAAAGCAGTTACTCATGAAAAATAAAGCAGTAGAGGGGACATCAAAAGATTCTGAAATGTATTCAAGTGGATCTAATTCAGCATTTTTCTTCATTCTTGCCATGTTTCCTCTTTCCAGAGTCCTGTCGTCTCAGGTCAGAGCCCATGTCCTTCTTCCAGGGGATTAAGCTGGTGATGGGGCATGGACCATACACCAAACTGGTCATGGGGTTCCTCTTTACCTCACTAGCTTTCATGGTGCGTATAAGAGACACACATGCTGTTTATTGTGTACTCTGGATTAGTTTATGTGCAGTATGTTTTTTTTGTTGTTTTTTGGTTACTAAAAGCCCCTCTCAGACAAGCTTCTTTCAGCTTGTGAACATGTCTGCTTCACCCTTATATAGAAGTAGAAATCTTACTAGGTTGAAACAACACCAGTCTGAACTGCATGTATTCCCATTCACAGATTGCCAGTAAATATGGCAACATAATTTTGGTAGTTACTTTAGTTAGTATCCAGGCGTTGTTCTTTATTTTGTAATGGGAACACATCCACGTGTACCGTAATTGGTCTACTGCAACAGATATCCTCTTGAGATTGTGCAATGGAATAATCTCTGCAATAAAACACTTGATACAACAGAAAAATAATTAGACTTTGATAAAAGGATCAGGCCTTATAAACCATCTTGTCTCCATGTTGAAAAGCTTTCTATTGGTTTAGGTTTTATCTTTTGTTTATAAGTGGCTCCTTGAACCTTATTGTACGGTTAATTATTGTTCCAGAACACTCGCACTTTACTACTGTGGCTGTATCTGAGGATTATTAATGTAGAAGTGATGTCTTAAAGACTGAATGCTGTCACTTGAAGCCAGGAAAGTTGTGTAGCCAAAGTCTGAGAAGGGCTTAAGTTCAACCGGTTCTTCTTATGTTTAATGTTGGGAGTATGTCGCCAGAATTTACTTGGCACCTCCAAACTTGGCCCGAAGTGTTTGTATTTGTGTGTTTAGGCAGTAAAATATGACTGAGTGAGCCTCTTTGTTTCGTCCTGCAGCTCCTGGAGGGAAACTTCGCTCTGTTCTGCAGCTCCACGCTGGGTTTCAGGAACGACTTCCAGAATATTCTGCTTGTCATCATGGTGAGCACGCCCACACACATACACAGGTGGCGCTTCCAAACAAACACAGATAGGTGCACCGTTCCCACAGCAAAACACCGCATTTCTGTCAGCGTATGAAGTCTTGAGACGCCCGTTTGTGCGGAATAAGTTACGGCTTCGGAGTGCAGACAAAGGCCTTCTCTCCCAAGGCGAACACATAAATTGTCCTCAATTACAAGGCTGCTCTGTACTCTGTTATAAAGCAAGGCTCCTGGGTGACTCCTTCCATGATGTGTGTCCACTCTAACTGGTCAGCCTGAATGCCATCCCATTCCCACAGACAGTAGTGGAGCCACGTTCGCTTCTCCTTTCATGTCTCAGCCTCTCTTTTATATCAACCTGTACACAAAAAAAATCAAATCAAAGACTCCCTCTGCCCTCCGATCCTGACAGGTATTAAAGCCAATTAATCCATAGATGTGCTTGGCTCTCACACAGTACAAGTGTGCCGACTGAGAAAGCACAGGTTAGTGAGGTTGAAAAGATTACATGCTTTGAGCCTTTACTTTATGGAAAGGATTATAGAGGCAAGGCAGTGACCTTTTTTGAAGTGCATTTATTTTGTGAAATGATTTTATTTTTTTTTTTAAGAGAAAAAGCCCCTTTATGAAGTATCCAATAATGAGCAGGAATGAAATCCTAATCCTCACCTTCAGTAATACGATGCGATGTCACACTAATCTAACCCGTTCAGATCTTATTCGAGCTCAGATAAGTCAAATCAAATTACAGGCATTATATAAGGAGCTGTGTCTCAAACCTGTTGTCAGATACTGAATGAAAACCGTAAAGGTCAAATGTAATGAAATGTTGTATGAGAGCAGTGGGGAGTTCATTAATAAGGGACAAACAAAAAGAACCTTGTGTGTCCATTTAGCTTCTGTGAGGCATGTTGCAGGAAGCATGCTGTACAGGACAATGTTCTCCAGCCGTGATGCGCAACAAAATGAACTCGTTTTGAAGGGCTGGGCAGTGTTTGTAGCAGAAGTAGCCGTGTTGTCCTCCTCAGTTTCATTTAGAAACGCAATGAGCTCAACATGCTTTATGAGGTGCATTTAAAAGATAAAACCTTATTAAACGATAATAATGTTTGATTTCTTCGGAAACGGCTGATAAGGCTCATAGGATTGAGGGATGTTCTGTGCAGGAGAGTTCCATGGACTTTGGATTTCAAAGATGAACTGATTTTAAGTGCACGCACACTGCTGCTGCAAGATAATATATGTAAAACAAAAAGTGTCCACGTGCAAGTAGAAAGGAAATGAAATTCAAATGGAATGCGTGTTTACTCACAGTGAGACACCACATGAAGGCGCTTTGAAAGCCACAGAACAGTGTGGTTGCAACACAGATGACTGTGCAGTGATGTGTAGGCGGTGTATCTTTCAGCTGAGTGTTTCGCTTGTATCCATAAGCAAATGTGGAAAAATACTGTTGCACAATGGCTTTGTGTTATTCCCACCTTTAGTCAAATATGCAGAGGTCAGAGGCCAAACTGATCTGAGCGTAACCTCTGCTCCCCCCTGCAGAGTCAGACGCTTACCTCTGTGGAATTCTGCATTACATTGAGCTCAGATTTGTTTTGGGAAGAGCTGAAGAAGCCATATTGTCTTCCATAGTCACTGTTGCGTTTGGCAAATAAGAGAGGTCAAAGCGCTCCGACATCGTAACATTTCAAGTCCAGTCAAAGTCAGTCGGAAGCTGAAGCACTTTGTTTCTGATATTGTGCTTCTTTCTTACCTGTTATGTAATAGAGACGCTTCATTGACCTGTTTATAGAGGGCCTTTTGTCAAATTTACAGGAACTCATTTGAGTTTTGGCAAAACAGCTGATTAACTAGACTGGGAATGTTTTTTTTCTTCCTCCTCTCAGCTCTCCGCTACTCTGGCCATCCCCTTCTGGCAGTGGTTTCTGACTCGCTTTGGGAAAAAGACGGCAGTTTACACTGGAACCTCGGTAAGGCTCACAATCTGGTCCAGATCGCATGAAGCCTGTAGCTTTGGCAGGAATGAAGTGTTATTTTAGGAGTTATGGAAAACTGCTGTGGTGCCATTAAGAGACCTGTTTTGGGAAATGAATCTTTCAATGTGTTGATGTCTGAATGTGTTCCCTCCAGTCCGTGGTTCCCTTCATGATCCTGGTGGTGTGTATAAAGAGTAACCTGATTGTCACCTACATCGTTTCCTTCTTTGCTGGGGTTGGAGTGGCTGCAGCCTTCTTGCTGCCCTGGTAAGAGCCCTGCCGACTCTTCATCTGAATTGCTTTTTTCTCTTAACATGTACGACTTATTCTGACGAGCATTTTGTTATTTCAGGTCTATGCTGCCAGATGTCGTTGATGATTTCCAAGTGCAAAACCCTGAGTCCACCGGCCACGAAGCTCTCTTCTATTCCTTCTATGTCTTCTTCACCAAGTTTGCCTCTGGAGTCTCCCTGGGCATCTCCACCCTCAGTTTAGAGTAAGAGCTCACACAAACACAAACGATACTTTAAACTGATAAAAATGATTCAGTCCAAATATTACAGGCTACGTAAGGCTAAGTCAAACCTCCCTGCACCCAAATCCCACATCAAAGCAAGGAATTCCTTTCACTTTCATTAGATTTAATACAATAAGGCTGTTGTGTGTGTGTGTGTGTGTGCGCATCACATGACTGCACCAGGGTTTGCCTTTTGAGTGATTTTTTTTATTTTATTTTTTTTCCCCCCACATCAGCTTGTCAGTTGCACTAAAAACTTACTGAATGCAAGATCTCTAAACAGTGCTTTGCAATATGTTAAAGTACTTCATGCACATTGGTCTCTAAGTCTGTTTTCTGTTTAATAATTAAGTTTTTTTTTTTTCTTTTAGCTTTGCAGGCTACATCAGTAGAGGCTGCTCTCAGCCAGAGGAAGTGCACTTAACTCTGAAAGTGTTGGTTTCAGCCGCCCCCGTCGCTCTCATCATCGTCGGCCTCTGCATATTGTACTCGTATCCCATCAATGAGGAGAGGAGGCAAGGCAACCGCAAACTGCTCCAAGAACAGAGGTAAGGCTGTGGAAGAGGAAAGCACTTGTGTCGGTGTGTGTCCGTGAAGCAGAACTTCGACTGACGTCTCTCGTTTTCTCACAGGGACAACGAGGTGGATTCAGAAACGGACTCGACAGAACTGGCCAACACGGTGTAGCACATTGTAGAAGACAGATCCACGGAGCAGTCGGGTGATCCACTGGGATTTTGCACTGGACTGGACCAACGGACCTGAGCCAGTGGCATCGTGCAGACACTGCCTTGTCCAGTCACACTGCTGCTGCTCCACATACTGAACTTAAGTGACTCAAAAGTGTAAATGTTTCGGCCACGCTGAGGCATTTCTAAAGACAAACAACCTACCCTCCGTTTTTTTTTCCTGGCATGACAGTCTCTCTTTTCTTTTGTTCAGTCCGATCTCAAAAGCCTTACTTTTTGTAGAACATACTTTTGAGCACTGTGGAATAGTTGTTTTTTTTTTTTTTTTTTTTTTTTACAGATTGGTCTCGTTCTCAGTTGAAATTGCACAAAACCATAAAATGTATTGTGAGCTTGTGGGCATATTATTGGTGTTACTCGCTGAAACTGAGCAGTTTCCATCCTTGCATATACCACGTGGAACATTAACGACCTTGAGCACTGCGTCGAAAACAATTTTATACTTCTGACATATACACATTGTGAGAAACTTGAACAGTGATAACGCCTTAACTTGTGCCCCATTTTTGGGTTTAAAAATCCAAAATGGACAAACTGACTTGTCAGGCACTTGCTCTGAAGTCATTGACTTGGTGTGTGATTTGAACACATTTAAATGTGTTGTCATTTTACAGTTTCTACTTGTAGTTTACAGAAACCTGCCAGCCAATCTGTTTGGATCTCATTCCCCACTGGCTTTTTGTTTGTTTAGGAAGAAGCCGTAATAATGTGATGTTGGAACTAGTAGCCAAACCGTATCAGCCGAAGGGCTTGATTTAGTTCCTTACCATAGTACTAAAACCACTACAATAGTCACAACCGCTAGTTTGCACACATCACCGCAGTGTTTATCGAACACTTGCATTATTTACAATATTATTATTTGTAGGACAGCTACTACAAGAAAAGCGTCTCTTCGCTAAATGCTTTACTTCCCAATAGTGAACAAAATGCTGGCCAAAGCCGGTACTAATTTAGTAATTACAATATTTAAATATTTATTAGTTTTGATTTGACTACAAATCATGCGTGCCAGAAAGTTGAGCTTCTTGCAGTATTTAAATTTATTTAAGGCCTGTAAGGTTTCTCTAACTGACCGAGGAAGGTTCTAAGTGAGGGAAATGGGGTGGAAGTCAAATTTTAAAACATTCACGTGCCTTTTAATGCATGGTGCCATTGCTACTGTCTTTGTTCTATATGGATTTAAAAAAAAAAAAAAAAAAGGGAAGCACAGACTAGTAAAAAAAAAAAAGATTGGAATACAGAGAACTTGTTGTAGTTGGGTGTTTATTTTCCTTTGTACATATTTGTGTTTATTGAAGACACAACCAGGATACTTTGACCATCTCAATCCATCGTATGAATGAGGATTGACATATTTTATATCTGTTGATATGGAAACGTGTACATGCAGTGTCGTATGTTACACATACTGTTACACCTCTGACATGTTGACATTTTCACTAACTCAACCTGTAATAATTGTACATCCTGTAAATCTCCTTCTTTTATTTGGTCATTTGTATATCGTCTTTTATAGATTTATTTGTGAACTTCCTCGTGACTCTGAGGCTGTAGCCAAATGTGTGAGCTTTAACCCCACAGGGACACACAGAAGCCTCCTGTGCAAATGTATATATTGTACATGTGAACCTGTAAATATCTTTGATATTTGTGGCTGCATTTGAAATGAACGTATGTACACTGTACTGTAGTTATTTAAGAAAAATGTGATGAGAAAAGACGTTAATAAATACTAATTGGTAAGTGTACTGTGAACAAGTTGCCAACACTTCTTTCCTTCCAACTACTTTATAATGTGCAGTAAAGTCATTGTGTAACTCTCACATGAACAGTAAAACAACAGTTTGCTCAGAGCGGATCCAGAGAATCCTTATGTTGCTAGGTTTTTATGTCTATTTTTTTGCAGAATCATAACTTCAGTTCTAAGTTAGTCTGATTAATCTATATAACTAATGTTATTGCAGGTAAAGTTGTATTTTGTCTCATTTTTTGGTGTGGTGTTAATCTTCAACATTGTAGTTGCTGAGGTAAATCCACACCATAAATACCACTGTAGGGTGTTTACCTCAATATTTAACCTCATTTGAACTTAAACTATTGCAACACTTTGACTTGCTTCATAAATACTGGTAATTGTATCAGACGTGCATCATGGATGAAAAACCTAATGCTTACAGAAGAGATATTAATGCATTATATATAGATATTGGAGGAGATTTATGCAAGCATTGGCTGCAAAACATTCTAAACTATCTAGACCAGATTGTTAGAGCAGCACAAGTACAAATAAATAGACCTACAAATGTATAATCTTACACAGCATTGAAAAATTTGCAAAATAATGAATAGAAACCTGATGTCTGTCTTACTATATCTACTAGTCAAACTGTCAGTTGGTACTTTGCTGGACAGTTTGCAAATTCTCCATTTACTAAGTATTATTCATAGTAAACTGCTGCCATCTAGTGTTGAGGACATCATTACAGGTATAACCTGTACTGTGAAGACAATGGAACAAAAAGAGCTTTAAATAATAGAATAATAGATGTAATGGAGTGGAAGTACAAAGTGGCATCATTTTAGATATTTGAATCTTTGATCTTGCTATACTTATTGGGTCTGTCTGTGTCGTTTCAGATTAATGGTGTTGCTCCACTGACTCAGATTTTGTTCAGAGTTTACTTATTTGATATTTAGAACCCAAAACTAAGTACTGTAAAAATATTTTTGGCTGAATTTTGCATCGTGGAATTTTTTTTTTCAATTCATTCTTCAAAAAGCAGAACTTCTTACCTAGAAAGTCAATTTAAGAGTTCAACATCAGCAGACCGACAACTCTCACAGAACGACATTAGGTGAAGACACTGACAAAACTGCTCCCAGCAGATCCAGATGATCAAATGGATCCAGGAGAGGCCACATTTTTATTATTGGCTCTTGGAAATGGATAAAAGTGCAAAATTTTAAAACAAGACTGGTATTGGGACCCCAGAAAATTCCCATGTGTGTATAAATGGATGTATCTACAGTATATTTCCCACTGACAATACGGTGAACATCTGTAGAATTCAGAGTGTGGTAAATGTTGAGGTCACTCTTTTGTAGGTCCAAAAATCTGATTTGCGAAGGTGTCTCTATATTATCATTAGTTGTGCAAAGTTACAAACTTCTTCCTTGTTTTCTTCATGTAAAATTGAACAACATATGAGGCCTATTTTGCCTTGCTGAATGCTCCCAGACATTTATTACATAGATGATGATTCAACACACGTACATAAATAAAACGCTTAGTATAATAAATTATGTTAAGGGCTATATATGACATGTCAAACAGAATTGACCTGTTTAAAAGTTTGAGAACATGAGGGAAACTTCTGATGTCTACATATTCAACATTTTTGGGAAATCTTTGAAAATTTTTTGGTGGAAAAAAAGAAATGTTAAAAATGTTTCTTAAGAAAATTCACAAACAAAATCAACCAAAACCAGCGAATTTTACCGGATTTTGGTAGATTTTTTGGTGAATATTCTTAAGAAAATATTAGAAGTTTTACTGATATATCTGTAATCACTTTAGATATTTTTCGGATTTTTTTTGGAAGATTTTCTCTTTTTTTGAAAATATTTAAAAGAATTTTCTTGCCAAATTTGTTTTTTAAATAAACTTTTTAAAGGATTTTTGGAAATTTCTTCCTGAAGGCAAATTTTCAGAAATTTGGGCATTTTTTCTGAGTTTTTGGAATTTTTTCAGACAATGAAACAATATTTTTTGATGCTCATAAATGAGGACAACAGGAAAATTAAAAACACAGTTTTTACAATGTCAGTACTATATAAATCCTGACTTGTTTTATCCCTTGTTGTGTCACTGTCTTCGCAGTAATGTCAAATCCGAGCATTTCGGTGCGCTTTTATTTTGAAAGTCCAGCTTTCGCGCCTGCAAGTTGTTGGTTGTGCTGCTAACAACAGTGAGTTAAAGCAAGGCAGACTTTACGACTTTAGTTCTGGACTTTCTTCGTGTCTCTCAGGTGTCCACAGCAGCAGCAATAACAACCTGGACAAACACACATCGTGAAGGAGCTAACAACCGCCTTTACCCGCCTAATGGGCTTGTGAACCTGCTCTGTGCTAGCTGCTAAGCTAACAGCTAAGCTAACATGGCCGCCAACCCGCCCGGACCAGGCTTCCAGAACAAGACTCGGGTCGCCATCCTGGCTGAGCTGGACAAGGAGAAGCGTCGCCTGCTGCAGAGCCAAACCATGAACAGCCCCGGAACTAACATCCCGCTGTCGTCCAGACCCAGCCTGAAGGAGGTGAGGGACAGCGCGGAGCAGCAGCACATCGCTGCCCAGCAGAAGGCCGCCCTGCAGCACGCACACGTCCACTCGTCCGGCTTCTTCATCACCCAGGACTCCTCGTTTGGGAACCTCATCCTCCCGGTGCTGCCCCGGCTGGAGCCCGAGTTTTGACTCTGAAAACTGTCACAGACACTGATAGGAGCTCACAAACCGTTGTTCTGTTTTTTATGTGTTCTTATCCTGTAATTAGACAATAATTTATATTCTAACTGACAGACTAAAACATGAAACTTGAACATAATAAGCCTGCTTGTATCAGCAGGGGTTAGCACAGGGAAGCGTCGTCCTCATGTAGAAATGACATCCCTACATTATCTCTACTGTCATTATACAGTCACCACCTTTCACTGCTCTAATGATGACTCTCAGACTGTGTTGACATGTCTACTGCTATAATAACACAGTGGTTGCTCAGTGTCGCCCTGTGGGTCAAAATTGACCCGTTTTAAAGTTTGAAAATGTGGGGGGAAAAAAAAATATTTTCACCGTGAAACATTTGATGTCCACATTTTCGGGAATTTCTTTTTGCTTTTTTGGTGGAAAAATGCAAAAAAAAACCCTAAGTTTCTTTAAGAACATTCACAAAAAAAATCAACCAAAATCCAGCGAAATTCACTGGATTTTGATGTGAGAAAGGAACTTATCTTTTTGGTTTTTGGAGAGGTGAAAGTTTGTTTTTACACTATGCACAGTAAACAGCTCTTACTCAAGCTCTTACGATGATTTAGAGTTTTACAAAAATCACGTGTGTTAATTCAGCCACACAATCACTCATTTGAATATGTACCAACACACAGGAAGTGTTTCAGCTACATCTTTCCCCTCTAACAGAAAAGATATAATCCTATTTTAATAAATCATACTGCAATCATGGACTGCAAAAATGTTATTTGGGGTACACGTGAGTAAGCGTGACCTTGTAAACATGTATGTTTAAAGGAGATAGATCTGGGTCTGTTTTCTACTGTTCTGTGTACCAAACTGAAGCATGATGGGATCTCCGGTGGCAATCAAAATGTGCGTCACCTGAACTCAATCCTGAGTCTGAAAATGTCTTGTGTTGATGCTGCTCTGCTGCAGTTTTTCTGCTTAAATGAAAAATTAACAAAAAACTTGACGTGTCTAATTAGGGATGGCTCGATACCACTTTTTCACATTGATGCCGATACTACCACCTCTTGCATTCTTGGGGGAGTCCGATTTTAAATAAGGAGATATAATGTTTTCTCAGTAAACAGTTATTTTACTGACACATGTACCACACTGATGGAATATGAACAATATTTGGCAATTACACCCTGTCCTGATGTCCTCCTACCAGTGAAGCTGAGAGAAGCGCTGGATCTCCCCTGATGGCATTTAGACACTGGTGGTGCGAATGTATGGATGAGAAGAGGAGAGACCTATCACCTAATCATATTTAACAGGAAAACATGTCTGCAATTCGTGACTTAATCACATTTAGCTTCAAAAACCAGTAGAAAACAACAACAAAAAACAGTAAACGTACAACAGAAAAGCTGTTAAGTGGCCACAGAGTGAAACGTAAGGCGCGCACGTTCACGCAAAGGGGGAGTCAGATTTTTACATGCAGTAGTAAAATACTACAACACCTGTTTGGTAGCCGATAGCGTGGCTCCAAATGTACCAAATCTCGAAAACCCGCATTTTCCCCCACACAAAGTGGTTGGTCATCCAGCAAAATGAACTCGACAATTTCTTTTTAAATTCATTCTTTTCAAGCCACTTTATATTGTATTGTATTGCAGTGTGTCAATACTGTAGTATTCCATCCTCACTTCTCTGTACATATTGTAAATATTGTTACTGCAATTTTTATTTTGCTTTTGTTTTGTTTTGATTCGACGTCTATTGCTGCTGTGTGAATTTCCCCTGGTATGGAGAGAAATAAAGGACTTATCTTCTCTGTTATCATTTTGGCCTTGGTGCTCTCTGGAGCGAGTTTTGGACTCTTCTGTAGTGTTTCCTGCAACAATGGTTGCCGCGATTCGCTTTTCTTTGCACTCGCCTGTAAAAAGTCTCCGTAAAGTCTCTGTACTCCTTCGCATGATGCTTCTGCAGATGCTTTATTAAGTTCGTTGTGTTAAAATGTCTGGTTTTGCTGCCACCCTTTGAGACACTCATTTTGCAAACCTTGCACTCAGGTGTTTTATTTTTCTTCTCTGTTAGCGTAAAGCAGTGCTTCTCAATTTTTTTCCTGTTGGGCCCTCCTGTGTTTATATATCTATATCTATCTATCTATCTATCTATCTATCT